>NW_028318123.1:5814318-6137500 GCF_062004578.1 Staurois parvus | reverse complement strand
TGGCCCAAACACAATAGTACACATTTTGCTTTTTTGTATCATACCTAAAAAAATACTGATACTAATGCAAAAAAGGCATTTTTTTTAAAATCCTACCCAGAATATACTGACCCCTGACCTTTGACCATTACCTTGACCCTAGCACTGACACTGACCTCAATCAAGCCTTTATTTAGCTATTTTTTCTTTACTTTTTCATTTATTTATTTTGTAGACGTGCTTGACTACATCTTTCTCCCCTGCAAGGACAGAAAGATAAAATGTATCTTTCTCTCCATTCAGCGGAGAATGAAAACACATGGGTGGGCTTCACAGTGACTGATCACTGTGGTAGCCAATTGGAGGCTATCACAGTGATCAGGTGACTAGGAACTGGGAGCCTTGGGTCCTGATTGTTAACACGAGACCCTGGAATCTCGGTGAGAGCCCGGTCTCTGTGCAGAGAGTGCACGGTGGACCGCGCTCCCAGCACAAACAGGTATATGTTGAAGCCCACTTCCTGGACGCTGCATATATGTTACTGTGTTGATATGGGGTTAATCTTTCCACAATCAAAAATAAGGAAAACAACATTTTTAACTGCTTTTGAATGACTATTGGCCAGTCATCGAGAATACAAAGAATTTTCCTTCAAATTTTCATATGAATATCAATTTCCAAATCTACTAACATATAGCCTGCTTCACTGAGCAGCATGGGAGAGTAGGAAATGTGAAGTCTGTATGTGATTTCCGATCTGTTTTAACCAGGTTCAGGCCAAATTCATTGCAGTTTCTATGCACGTGGGATATATTGGATTGTAATGGAGCTAGACTACGAATGCCAAAGAGTACTGAATAGCGCACAACATCATTTAATCAATCATATATTAAAAAGGGACTTTGCATTTTCAAACCTCCCATTTGTGTCAGGCATTTTACATATGCAGAGCAGGGTACACACATTGCACATCAATGAATGCCCAGCACTCTAATGCCCTGGTCGACCCAAGGGGAATGCAACAACCGTGTAGGGAATGCTCTAAAATGGCAACCCACCAGTTGATGTGCTTGAGGGGGTCTTCTGCTGCTACTGATCTGTTTCAGGGTACTTCTTCCTGGATGTGGGCCTACTTCTTTCTGTCATTCTACTAGATTGTAAACTCTACTGGGGTAGGGAATACAGTGAAATGTCCACATAATGTGGTTGCTGTGCAATATGTTGGTGCAATATAAATGAAAAGCTATATTTTATGAAAGAAAGTGTAGAAATACAAGGGAGCCATACTACTCTATGACATTAGATAATACATGTTATATTTACATATGTGATGGAATTATTTAAGTAAACCTTTTACATATCAAGTTAATTCAGGCTGGAAATACACAATCAAGTTATGTCTGTGAAAAATGCATGTCAGTACGTCAAGTGAGTCCAGAGTATAAAAAAAATAAAATTCTGCCAATCTCCACTTTTTTTGTAAAAGCGAGCTTTACCCAACCATTCCAATGACTAAAGCATTCCTAGCAGTCAGTGAGGATGCTCATTATATTAAAGTACTTATTGGAAAGGGGGTCCAGGAAGACCGGCCAGGCTTCATCAGGTAAGAGACGAGATGTGAATAGATTATTATTATTATTATTATTATACAGTGTTTATATAGCGCCAAAAGGTTTGCTCAGCGCTGTACATTATAGTGGGGGACAGTACATGAGACAATACAGTAACAATACAATACACGAGGGGTGTATTGTTTTGTTACTGGGAGATCTTGGTTGATGTTTGATATTTGCTGCTTTGATGAAACAAGCTCATTGTTTACAAAGCTCAATAGCTGAAATTTACACAGACAAATGAATGAGTAGTGGTAGTGACATTCCCATCTCTCCCCACTTTTAAATCTAAAATATAACTATAGCCATATGACATCAAGGTCTGTGGACCTCAGCAGTGTGTATATGGATGGCATAGAGCACTGTAAAATGGGGGCAGCATCTAAAACTCTATTCACACTTGTGTGACACCAAAGTCACACGATTTCAGTGCAGCTATGGATTGCGACTTTTATGTGACTTTAAACTTTCTGGCACTAAGTCGCTTAAAGCGAAGTTTCACCCAAAAGGGGAAGTTCCACTTTAATGCTTTGTCCCCCTGTTCCCCATTAAGGATTGGCACCTTTGAGGAGCGGGTACCCGAATTTGACAGGTACCGGCTCCCACTTCCGCTGCGATCACCTTGCCGATCAGAAGCGAAGTTGTCCCTCACTCCCCTTAGTCGTCAGGGACACGTGACAGGTCCCAGAAGACTATGGGGCCATTCACAAAGCGCAGCGCTTCTCGCACATGCGCAGTGGGTACCCAGTTGTGAAGCCATAAGCTGTCACAGCCAGGTGCCAACACTAAAGATGCCGACCTCAGGGAGAGAAGACGGCTGGTTTCACCAGCCGTGGTGAGGACACCACTGGATTGAGGGACAGGAAAGTGGCTGTATTTTAAATGCCAGAAGCTACAGTTTTTGTAGCTGCTGACTTTTTTTTTTTCCAGTTGGAATTCCGCTTTAAGGCTCCATTCACACTTGTGTGACTCCAAAGTCGCATGATTTCCAGTGCGACTTTGATGCAACTTTGAGTGACTTTGATGCTATTATACACTCCCTGGAGCAAAGTTGCATCAAAGTAGTGCAGGAACCTTTTCAAAGTCGCATAGATCCAAATGGGTGACATTGAAAATAATGGGCTGCGACTTGTCATGTGACTTCATGTCGCACGACAAGTCACACAAGTGTAAACGGAGCCTAGGGGTTCCCTAAACTACTGCTGTAGAAGAGGCTTACAATATCTTTCACACCATAGAAAGATTACAGCATGTCCATCATTTTAATGAATATACCACATGCCTTTTCTTATGCTAGGACACAACAAATGATCAGCAGAATATGTAGGTTAAATCTATATAAATTAAATAGAGTGAAGTTGTTATACAATATATGTCCCCATACATGCAGTCAATATGCCCAGATACCATATGGATCCTACCAGTGCAGCAATATGTTTGACATTGGATAGATGTTTCATTGCTGTTATTCATAAAGAGACATCTGACCGTCTTTGCCCAGCCTTATGGTTTGATGAATGATAATGTTTTTTCCAGTCATCTCTTCCAATAGGAATAATCAATATATAGTGTTTAAATTATTTAAAAAAAAACGTAATATACCCTGCTCAGTTGCTCTCTATTTTTCAACACTGTGCCGAAAATGTAGAGGCCGATCTGCTGAAAGCCTAAAGATTTACTGCTGCTTAGGGGCTCTGGACTTTAGCAACATGGCAACGTCCAGCAAGAAGAAACAGAAACAATGCTGGTGGCAATTTATTGCACATACTAATTTTGGTAGCATAATTATTAATGTGGAATGTATGTTCCTTGCAAAGGACATTTTTTTTATCAAGTTGTTGTGGGTAAAGTTCCGGTCACCACATACACTGCCAAAAGTATTGGGACACCCCTCCAAATCATTGGATTCAGCTGTTCCAATCACCTCCATGGCCATGGGCATATAAAATCAAGCATCTAGGCATGCAGGCAGCTTCTACAAACAATTGTGAAAGAATGTGTTGCTCTCAGGAGCTCAGTGAATTCAAGCATTGTACCTTGATAGGTTTCCACTTGTGCAGTAAGTCCATCCGTGAAATTTCCTTGCTAGTAAATATTCTACAGTCAACTGTTAGTAGTATTATAACAAAGTGGAAGCAACTGGGAACAATGGCAACTCAGTCACGAAGTGGAAGGCCACGTAAAATGACAAAGCGGGGTCAGTTCAGGGTCAACGCATGCTGAAAGGCACAGTCAGAAGTCAGACAAAAGTCGCCAACTGTCTGCAGAGTCAGTAGCTAAAGACCTCCAAACTTTTTGTGGCCTTCAGATTAGCACAACAACAATGCATAGAGAGCTCCATGGTTTGGGTTTCCACGGCCGAGCAGCTGCATCCAAGCCTTACATCACCAAGTGCAGTGCAAAGCGTCGAATGCAAGGGTGTAAAGCATGCCACCACTGAACTCTAGAGCAGTAGAGACATGTTTTCTGGAGTGATGAATCATACTTCTCTGTCTGGCAATCCCATGGACGTGTCTGGGTTTGGCGGTTTCCAGGAAAGCGGTACTTGCCTGATCGTATTATGCCAAGTGTAAAGTTTGGTGGAGGGGGGATTATGGTGTGGAGTTGTTTCTCAGGGGTTGGGCTTGGCCCCTTAGTTCCAGTTAAGGGAGCTCTTAAGGCGTCAGCATGCCAAGACAATTTGGACAATTTTCAACAGTTTGTGGATGGTCCTTTCCTGTTCCAACATGACTGCACACCAGTGCACAAAGCAAGGTCCATAAAGATATGGATGACTGAGCTTGGGGTGGAGGAACTTGACTGACCTGCACAGAGTCCTGATCTCAACCCGATAGAACACCTTTGGGATGAATTAGAGAGGAGTCTGTGAACCAGGCCTTTTCAACTGACATCAGTGCCTGACTTCACAAATGCGCTTCTGGAAGAATGGTCAAACATTCCCATAGACACACTCCTAAACCTTGTGGACAGCCTTCCCAGAAGATTTGTAGATGTTATAGCTGGAAAGGGTGGGCCAATTCAATATTGAACCCTATGGAATAAGACTGGGGTGCCATTAAAGCTCATGTGCATATAAAGGCAAGCATCCCAATATTTTTGGTACTATACTGTATGTTACAATCTGACCATACAATTTCTGTACAGTAAACTTTTGATCTACTAGAACTATGTAATATGAGCACCTACTTGGTTGATCCACTTCTATCAAGTGGGAGCAGCCACACAGGGATCGAATTTAGTCTGGGTTCTTGCTGCATAGGCCAAATTTTGATCCAAGGGTCTGCCTGAATGTAAATTTATTGGGATTATATGTTTTGTAAAATGCACATTATATTAAACAGGACTGTACAAATGAATAATGGCTTTTATAGCCAGCATTAGATGTAGGCCTATCTAAGATTTCAAGATATGGCACCTTGAACTAGACATTCCCCTTGTATCTTCTGAAGAATCAGGCTTTAGATGCTTATGACCCCCTACAACCGATCAGATCCTTCTACATTTACTGGACTTGTTTGTAACTTATTGACATTCTCATTTCCTGCCTGGAAAGTACTGGTTCCTTTAATGCAATCCAGGTAAAATGTGACTTTTAAATTTGAATTTGCAGCAAACAGGCATAGCTGATCCTCTTGTGACTGAACTCCTAATCCTGTTTTTCTACAAAAGCTTCAATAAAGCATTCTAAACACAACAGAGCAAGAGGCAAAATCCCACCCAGTCCCTGCTGGCACAGACAACTTTTTACTGCTGCTCCGTCACAATGTTTTGTCCTGGCAGATTAGCAAACAATGTAGAAGTTACGCTGCAGCGGTTGTATCCATTGGATTTTAACTTCTCTACCTAAACCACAAATCCATTACTTAGCACTTCCACTGACCTGGCATGCGATGTGAATACCAAATACCTTGCACTAATGAAATGCCAGATGTGAACAAGGCCATACATGGGACAATGGAAGCCTGAGCTGGGCATCAATTGTTCTCTACAAAGCTTCCTTAGTGAGTAATTATGCATATTACGAAGTGCCACAAGCTCTAGCTATTTAATACATGGATTTTCCACCTTGTGTGACTAGGGAATAATAGTTAACTTTCTAAAAATAAAATTTAAAGGTGTATTGTGATTGGTCCCAGCAGGTACTAGAATGGCCAGACGATACGCTGCCCTTTATTATCAGTGAGGCATAAGCTGCCCATCTATAGATACCCTTAGAAATGTATTAGATTGATGAGGACATTTTGTAATGCTTATAAGGTCATTTCAGCTTAATCTGTGTAGGACTGCAGCCTCTTGTTTCCCGATTACCTGTCTCTGACAACAGACCATGATGCTTGATATCTGTTTAAATTTACAATGTTCATGTTTTATTGGAGTGTAAATGTGAAATGAAAAGGCTAAATTTGTTGCATGCAAAGAAAACAACATAATTCTTATTTTTAAATTATTATAATTGTGAAGTTTTTATTAATGAAATATTTTTGTATTTGCTTTACATGTGTAGTGTTAGTCCACCTCTTGGAAAGAAGTAGTAAATTCAGCGACATCGATCTTATTATTAAAGTGCAGTTATTGCTTTTTTGCATTGAAGGTTGCAGAGCATTGCACCCACAATCTGTGCATTACAGGTGCAAAACATCAGTGTTTGTCCCCAGCCTGAGGTCTGTATGGAGGTATGGTCCTGGGCTAAAGGAAGTACAGCTGGACTACAAGGGGGTGAGGGAGAAGGGATCTTCGGAGAGGCTGTGCCAAGTTTCTCTGCCTCAGTGGTAATGCACTGGGGGCAATCCCAGTGAGTGGATGATGCAGCAAAGTGAGCAGAGCCCTTAAAGGGGAAGTACAGCCAAAGAGTGTTTGGCTGTACGTCTCATGTGGATCACAGGAGTACGGCTTGTACTGCACTCCTGTGACCTGTTTTCAGCTGACGTCACTCAGCCGGTCCATGCTGGGGAAAGATCATGACCATATGGTCGGGATCCACCCAGGAGCCTTGACCCGCACCTGGCTAAGCCTTTCAGCGGGTTGCTGAGAGCCTTAGCCAGCTGCTCCCTCCTCCTGCACAGCCCAGCGCTCCAGTGAGCACTGGGTGGTGCAGAGCAAACAGCAGTGGCTGACAGTCACCACTGTCTGCTCAGAGCGGCAGGGAGAACTGAGCAATCAGCGATGTTTGATCACTCAGTTCTCACCCTTAGAATAGGTGGGGGACAGATGCAAATTAGTCAAATCAATGCTGCATCCAACTAAGTAAGTATGGTTTAAAAAAAAAATATCTTTAAAGCTGCTCTGAATTCAGAAGAATACAAGATTCATCTTAGGTTAGGTTCACATTAATGCAGATTGCAGTTGATGCATTTTCCTGGTGTGTTTTGCATATTCTTCAGTCACTATATTCCCAGCGCACACATTGCTGGAGATAGCTGTTTGGCATAGCTGGGTGCTGTAGTGACCACAGGCTGGGAACCTTTGTCTACACTATGTAACCACGGAATAAAACTTTGGACCTGTTTTAGGAATCCTTAGTGTGCTGGTGACATTTCTTTCCATCTTGCATTTTTCACACACGTTTTTGACACTTTTTAATGCGTTTTGGGATGTGTTTGATGTTAGGGGGAGGTTTCTGTTATCTTGCAAGAATCGCACCAGAATCGCATGTAAATGCATTTTACATGTGTTTTTAAAGCGGTTCCATTGAAGTCTATTAGACGCATAACCATTATATGTGAAACAATATGCTCCTGGAAAAATGTCCCTGACTCTTTCAAAAATCTGCACCGGCTCAAAACGCACAGATGTAAACTAGATCCTTAGGAAATCAAGTTTAATGGACTGTCGTGCATTTCTGCAAACTGGAAAATGCACTGAAATCTGCATATGTGTGAACCTAGGGTCAAGAAGTACCATGTAAAAGGGCAGCGATTTGGGGGATTATGTATATATTTATGCTTTATGTTACACCATGAATATGGGTGTAACATGCAACATTGTCCAAAACTGGTTCACACCAGATGCAGTGTTTTTTTAATCCACGTCAAAAGCATATGGACAGTGTTTTCCATGTATTCCAATGGCCCTAGTTCACTCTTGTGCAGTGCATTCCAGTGCAGTCAACAAAAGTAGAATATGATGCTTTTTTTTCTGCAAGTGAATGCATCAGAAATATGCATACAGAAACACATCTGGAATGCAGAAATTGTGGCCCCAAGCCTTTCATCAGTTTGATCTGGATGCTCAGATGTTACCTACAGTTTTACAGTTTCTGTGTTGTCAACTTACAGACCTCACATAGATTATTATAGGTTAGACCAGCCTTTCTCAACCTTTTAACCCCAGAGGAACACCTGAAATAATTTCCAGGTCTTGAGGAACCCTTACTAAAACCAGTATGTTGGTGATCAGTGAAAAAAATGCCTCTTACATTGGTGGTCACTGGGAAAAATGCAACCCTTCAAGAGGAAGTTAGAATGCAACCCCTATAGATGGCTAATAAAGATCATTGACTGCATGGAACTTGCTCTACCAAGTGGTGTTGACCCCAGAACTATGCAGACACCATCAAAAAGGAGGTCAATCAGCCACAGCTCAAGGAACCCCTAGCAACCTCTGGAAGAATCCTAGGGTTTCACAGAACCCTGGCTGAGAATGGCTGAGCAGGGTAGTTGACAAAGTGTTAGCTGTCAGACTGCAGGTGATCTATTACTCCCTAAAGGTGGCCATACATGGACTTAAATTTGGCAAGTTCAGCAGGGACCAGCCAAATTTCGGTCAATGTATGTGCAGGCCAGTTGTACACAAGTCGACCTACTGACTTCTGGGGAGGGAGATAATGCTGGTATTGGTAATTGGAATCAATAGATTCTCTGTGGCTTAAGTGAAGCACATTAAAGCAGTCAGCATTCTGGGCATTTGTGCCTGGGCACTGTGATAAGGGTAGATGAATAGTAGATGCGTATTTAGTGAGCTTTGCTTCAGTTCCAGATGGGTTTAAAAGTGGGTTGCCAAGCAATTATTAAATTAGGTTGAATATATTTTTATTATCAGTGATTTTAAGAGTAGTATAAAAAGAAAAATCCACATTGAAAATATGAATACAAATGAGCAGTATAATAGCCAAATATCAGATAATCAAGATAAGAATCCTGAAACAAAGATATTGATCAATATCAAATGTAAATATGGGGATGTCTTCTGAAGCCACTCAGAAGGTGAACTAAAGTGTGGCCGACAGCTAAACCGCTGAGATAAATACAAGAGTGGAATTCTAGGTGGTGGTCAGTAATATTGAATAAACAATATTGCTTATAAATAAAAGGAAAAGAAACTGGGGTGCCTCGAGATATTGCAAACGTTTAAAGGTGCTATGACTGAAAACAAGTTGAGTAACCGCTCTAATCTTCACAAATAAATTCAAAACTATCAAGGAAAGGGCAGATTAGTAGTGTTTATCGTTCAGATTCTGCTGCCATTTTATTTGAATTGGATTATAACATACAGTATCTCACAGAAATGAGTACACCCCTCACATTTTTGTAAATATTGTATTTTATCTTTTCATGTGACAAAACTGAAGAAATGACACTTTACTACAATGTAAAGTAGTGAGTGTATAGCTTGTATAACAGTGTAAATTTGCTGTCCCCTCAAAATAACTCAACACACAGCCATTAATGTCTAAACCGCTGGCAACAAAAGTGAAAATGTCCAAATTGGGTCCAATTAGCCATTTTCCCTTCCCAGTGTCATGTGACTCGTTCGTGTTACAAGGTCTCTGATGTGAATGGGGAGCAGGTGTATTAAATTTGGTGTTATCGCTCTCACTCTCTCATACTGGTCACTGGAAGTTCAACATGGCACCTCATGGCAAAGAACTCTCCGAGGAACTGAAAAAAAGAATTGTTGCTCTACATAAAGATGGCCTAGGCTATAAGAAGATTGCCAAGATCCTGAAACTGAGCTGCAGCACGGTGGCCAAGACCATACAGTGGTTTAACAGAACAGGTTCCACTCAGAACAGGCCTTGCCATGGTCGACCAAACAAGTTGAGTTTACGTGTTCAGCGTCATATCCAGAGATTGTCTTTTGGAAATAGACATATGAGTGCTTCCAGCATTGCTGCAGAGGTTGAAGGGGTGGGGGGTCAGCTTGTCAGTGCTCAGACCATACGCCTCATACTGCATCAAATTGGTCTGTATGGCTGTTGTCCCAGAAGGAAGCCTCTTCTAAAGATGATGCACAAGAAAGCCCGCAAACAGTTTGCTGAAGACAAGCAGAGTAAAGACATGGATTACTGGAACCATGTCCTGTGGTCTGATGAGACCAAGATAAACCTATTTGGTTCAGATCATGTCAAGTGTGTGTGGCAGCAACCAGGTGAGGAGTACAAAGGCAAGTGTGTCTTGCCAACAGTCAAGCATGGTGGTGGGAGTGTCATGATCTGGGGCTGCATGAGTGCTGCCGGCACTGGGGATCTACAATTCATTGATGGAACCATGAATGCCAACATGTACTGTGACATACTGAAGCAGAGCATGATACCCTACCTTCGGAGATCGGGCCGCAGGGCAGTATTCTAACGTCCCCAAACACACCTCCAAGGCGACCACTGCCTTGCTAAAGAAGCTGAGGGTAAAGGTGATGGACTGGCCAAGGATGTCTCCAGACCTAAACCCTATTGAGCATCTGTGGGGCATCCTCAAACGGAAGGTGGAGGAACGCAAGGTCTCTAACCTCCACCAGCTGTTTGTTGTCGTCATGGAGGAGTGGAAGAGGACTCCAGTGGCAGCCTGTGAAGCTCTGGTGAACTCCATGCCCAAGGGGGTTAAGGCAGTGCTGGAAAATAATGGTGGCCACACAAAATATTGACACTTTGGGCCCAATTTGGACATTTTCACTTAGGGGTGTATTCACTTTTGTTTAGACATTAATGGCTGTATGTTGAGTTATTCTGAGGGGACAGCAAATTTACACTGTTATACAAGCTGTACACTCACTACTTTACATTGTAGCAAAGTGTCATTTCTTCAGTGTTTTCACATGAAAAGATAGAATCAAATATTTACAAAAAATGTGAGGGGTGTACTCCTGTCTGTGAGATACTGTAGAATCATTCCCTGCAGCTGATGACAGATATGTCCAGGACAAGACAGTAGGAATGAGTTAAATTTTGATAGCATTTACTCAGCTGCATAGCTGAATCAATTCTGTCTTGGAACATTATGTACATAATGCAGGATTTACAGCGCAGAATTGAATGGAATGTTTAGGTCACGCAGAAGCTTGTATACAACTCCTGTTAACCAAATCAATTTGGCCAATTACAAATCCCAGTGTATATGCTTTGAGTGTAAACACGGTGTGATATCTGTTTATGAGTTTGTTCAAATGTTTAGCTCTGTATTTGAAACATAAGTGCATATTTGCTGCTTTTAGTAGATGTGCACTCATTTGTTTGCCCTCTCTGTGACATAAAACACACCAACAAGACCAAAGTAATGTGTGAAAAACTATGCAAAAATATGTATTAAGGAGATCAGCTGGAAAGTATATGATATTGCTTTTAAAGGGGGCCAGCAAGCTACTCCTGCAGAATAACTTTTGAAAAGGTCCAGGGACCAAATGAGTGCACAGATTGAGGCTCCATGCACACTGGGCTTAAAAAACGCATCTTCTACAAGAGCTTTGTGTTTTGCCTGTAGAAACAGCTCAACGTCATCCTATATGCCCATACACATTAGGATTTTTAGAAACATATTTTAAGTTCAGCATTTAGAAGTGGCAAAAAAACGCTTCTGGATTGGTTTAGAGAAAAATTCTAAATGTGTCTAAATGTAAAAGCTCAGTGTACATGGACCCTCAAAGGGATTGGTATACTTCTCAAGTATGAATATTATTATTATACAGGATTTATATAGCGCCAACAGTTTGCTCAGCGCTTTACAATATAACGGGAGACATACAATTACAATACATTTCAGTACAGTAGGAATATGAGGGCCCTGCTCGTGGAGCTTACAATCTAAAGGAAGGGGGAGGTGAATATTCTTTTGTTTCATGTTTTTAGGATATGCTTTTTATGGCTGGTGATATCTTTCATACATATACTTTTGTTTGAGTTAAAATCTACTGTAATGTAATGCTTCTTGTGAGGATCACTAAAACAGGCAGGTTTTGTTATTTATTCTTTAATTTAAAGCAGCCTCTCTCAACCAGTGTTTTTCTAGAGCAATGAACTAATTCTTGCTCTTAGGTAAGTAACCACCTGATCTTTTTAGCTATACCGTATGTAATGGGAATAATTCCCATTGAATACCAGAGTAAACCCTGGATCTCACCGAATGCGTCTTTGAAATTATGCTACTTCAGGGTGATTTCAAAGCAGCCGATCAGTGCGACTTCATGCACAGATGTCAGTGCAAGTCACACATGAAATTGCAAATAATAGTGCAGTAACCTTTTTCAAAGTCACACTGATTTGAATGGCTCCATAGCAGCAAATAGGGTGCGACATGTCATTTGACTTTGATCTGCCAAGTTGCATGACGAGTCGCACCGGTGTGAACTGGGGCTAAGGCTACATTCACACTTGTATGACTCCAATGTCGCAGAACTTTTGAGCGCAGCTTTGGTGCAACTTAGATGCAACTTTGGATTGGTGTGGCTTGGATGTGACTTGTCCATCTACAAAGTTGGACCAATTGTTGCATGTAAAACATTCAGGTATGACTTTCATGCAACTTTTGAGGGTTAGCATTGCAGACTGTGGCCCTCAAGTTGCATGAAAGTCTGACCAAAGTAGTGCATGAACTACTCTGACGCTGCTGCGACTTTTAAGTTGCACACATATGAATGGCTATCATTGGAAAACATGGGGTATGAATTGTCATGCGACTTTGATGTCCAAAGTTGCATGTCAAATCGCACAAGTGTGAATGGGATCTAAAAGATCTCCCAGTGACCACCAATATAAGAGAGCGCTTCTCTAGTGACTATCAATGTGAGGGAATGCAACAACTTTTATTGTCTGCATGTCTTTTCTAGTCATTATTATTGCTAATATTGTTATAATCATTATGTCATTCATTGGTTTATTATTATTACTAAAAAATAATTTTAATTAGGGGTTCCTTGAGACCTGGAAGTTATTTCATGGGGTTCTCCATGTTAAAGCAGTGAAGTCTGGGGAAAAAAAGACTTCCCCCCTGCAAGTTAAAGCGGATCTCCACCCAAAAGGGGAAGTTCCTCTTTTAAGGCTTCGTCCGCCGCTCCCCTTTAAGGAGTGGCACCTTTGGGGAGCTAGGGATTACTCGAATTTGACAGGTACCCGCTCCCACTTTCGCTGCGATCGCCCAGGCGATCGGAAGTGGAAGTTGTGCTCCCCCCTCATGTTCCCCATAGTCCTTTTGGATATGTAACAGGTCCCAGAAGACTACGGGACCATTCACAAAGCACAGCACTACTCATGCATGCGCAGTGGGCACCTGGCTGTGAAGCTGCATGCTGTCATAGCTGGGTGCCCACACGGAAGATGTCGGTGCCGGGGACACAGGATGGTCGGTGTGAGGACACCATGGGATCGATGGACAGGTGAGTGTCTGTTTTTTAAAAGTCAGCAGCTACAGTTTTTCGTTGCTGCTGACTTTTTTTTTTCTTTCTATTTTGATTGGACCTCTGCTTTAGGGGCATAATGTGCAAGCATGCACCACAGAGACTTGGTCTAAAATGAAGCCCTCCAGCGGTGCGCTATCTCCACTGACAGGGCTTCCAGCTTTACCCGGTCTTCCTTCCAGTTTGAATGGCTGAGTCACAATGACGTCACTCGCATGCTCGTGGGAGCCATGATCATGGCACAGCGCTCTTCAGGGGCGGCATACTCAGTAATGTAAACATACATATAGCTGTGAGTGTACCTCAGAAAAATGCTCCCTTAGCTTGTCTCAGCCCTCCAAAATCTTAGAACCAAAGAATAGTAGGATGTGATGTCACACAATCCCTCAGTTATACACACCCTCCAGCCTTGGCTCAGGAACATGTACAGATATCTGACATCTCTCTCCATGCGAGCATGTCTCCGGACTGCATTCAGGGGAATACACAGGTGCCAGTGTCTGTCAGCTCTGCTTACAGCTCAGGATCTGTGTTAATCTGGAAAAAGCTGGTAGGAAGGGGTTAATGTTAAAAATCCTAGGATTCCTGCAGCCTAAAGTGACAATGTGGACCAGGAAACATTCTTGTGTAAAACTCTGTAAACAGCAATTCACAAGCTAGGTGCTGTGAATAGAGCAGGACAATAATCAGCTGTCAGCAGACTTGCCTAGATAAGTACAGCATTACTGAAGTGATGCCGATCTATGTCATAAATTACTGGTTCTGAGATCTTGTGAAGGCAGAGACCAGCAGGGAGAGGACACCCACTCCCCCACCATTTTGCAGTGTATTACATGGAGACTCATGATGGTCTCATTTTCAGCACAGCCTGTCACTCACAGGAGAGGGGGAGTGGCAACACCATTTTTCTGCTTGTGTCGGATTTATTTTGTTCAGAAGAGCAGGGGTGATTTCTAGAGAAGGGAATTGCTTCAAGATACCAAACTAAGCTCAAATGCTTAGTAAAGATAAAAACTATTCAACTGTAGGATTAGATTGATTTGTGGTTTACAACCACTTTAACCTGTAGGTACAACTCACCAAGCTGTGTTTTAACTACCGCTTTAAAAAGAATAAGAAAGGGTGATATTAAAGTGACCAGCAGTTGCACTCACAGTGGATATTCTCACATTTAAGTGGCGGAAGATTAGGCCAAGAAGTAAATTGATGTACCTCTTATCACACTTTTTCTTAAAGTGGAGGGGGTTGTAAGTTATTTTGTGGCTAATGTGTGAAAAGCCTACACACAAAGTAGACGGAGATAAAGATCACTCATCCATCTTCCAATGTATTAAGAGCACTAAGGCTTGATCTGACGTAAGTGGCAGACAGTTGCCGAACGGCCACTAGGAACAATGTATTGACACCTCATTATTATTATTATTATTATTATACAGTATTTATAAAGCGCCAATAGTTCGCTCAGCGCTGTACATTACAAAGGGGGACAGAACATGTGACAGGACAATACCAATACAATGCAAAACATGAGGGGATCGAGGGCCCTGCTCTTTCGAGCTTACAATCTAGGAGGGAGGGGATGGTGGCACAGGAGGAGATAGCTGTGGGGGATGGAGTGGTAGAAAGAGTGGAGGAGGTCGGCAAGTTAGCAGGGGGTGGGGTAGGCTTCCCTGAAGAGATGGGTTTTCAGGGTGCGCCTAAAGGAGAGGAGAGTAGGTGATAATCTGATGGGTTGGGGCAGGGAGTTCCAGAGGATGGGTGACACCCTGGAGAAGTCCTGGAGGCGGGCATGGGAGGAGGAGACCAGGGAACTAGAGAGAAGGAGGTCTTGTGAGGAGAGGAGTGTGCGTGCTGGGCGGTACTTGGATATTAGGTCAGTGATGTAGTTCGGGGCAGTATGGTGGACAGCTTTGTACGTTAGCGTTAGGATTTTGAATTTGATCCGTTGCGCAATCGGAAGCCAGTGGAGGGATTGGCAGAGGGAGGTGGCGGAGACAGAGCGGTTGGAAAGGTGAATGAGTCTGGCAGCCGTATTCAGGATCGACTGAAGCGGGGATAGCCAGCGGCGAGGCAGGCCAGTGAGGAGGGAGTTGCAGTAGTCGAGTCGTGATATGATGAGGGAGTGGATGAGCTGTTTAGTGGTTTCTGGGGTTAGGAACGTGCGGATTTTGGCGATGTTGCGGAGGTGGAGTCTGCACGAGTTTGTTAAAGATTGGACTTGGGGTTGAAAGGATAGGTTGGAGTCCAGAATGACACCAAGTACTCTGGCCTGCAGGGCGGGTTTGATGGTAGCGTTGTTGGATGTGACGGAGAAGTCAATGGGGGGTGGTGTCCGGGCTGGGGGGAAGACAAGAAACTCGGTTTTGGAGAGGTTCAATTTAAGGAAGTGGAGTGACATCCAGTCTGATATGTCGCTCAGTAGGTGTGTGATTCGGGCTGAGACCAAGGGGGTGAGGTGGGGGGTTGAGAGATAGATTTGTGTGTCGTCGGCATAGAGGTGGTAGTTGAAGCCGTGAGAGTGTATGAGTTGGCCAAGGGAGGAGGTATAGATGGAAAAGAGAAGGGGCCCAAGGACAGAGCCTTGAGGGACCCCAACAGAGAGTGGGAGTGAGGGGGAGGTGGTAGCATTATAGGTAACGCTGAAGGAGCGTTGTGACAGGTAGGATGAGAGCCAGGAGAGAGCAGAATCTCTGAGGCCGAGGGAGTGTAGTTTTTTGAGGAGGTGGGGGTGGTCGACTGTGTCGAAGGCCGCAGAGAGGTCAAGGAGTAGGAGCACTGAATAGTGGCTATTAGCTTTGGCGGTTAGCAGGTCGTTGGAGAGTTTGAGTAAGGCAGTTTCGGTGGAGTGTAGGGGACGGAAGCCGGACTGTAGGGGATCGAGGAGGTTGTTGTCGTTGAGGTGAGAGCATAGGTGGGTGTAGACTAGGCGCTCGAAGAGTTTAGATGTAAATGGGAGCAGGGAGATGGGTCTGAGGTTGTTCGGGTCATTAGGGTCCAGGGAGGGCTTTTTAAGTATGGGGGTGATGTGTGCATGTTTCAGAGGGGAGGGGAAAGTGCCGGAGGAGAGGGAGAGATTGAAGATGTGGGTGAGGGAGCGTAGGATGGAGGGGGAAGGTGGTCGTAGGAGTTGTGAGGGGATAGGGTCGAGGGGGCAGGTGGTGAGGCGGGCATCAGAGAGTATCTTGGAGACTTCCTCGATGGTAGTAAGGTCAAAGGTGCGGAGTGTTGGGGGAGCTTCAGTATGAGGAATGTAGGGTGGGGTGGAAGAGGAGGTCAGAGCAGTGGTGGGGCCGTGGGAGAGGGGTGGCTGAGTGAGGGTGAAGGGGGTTGGAGAGAGTTTGAACAGCGACGAAGTCCCTGTGGGTTATGTCGAGGGGAAGGGGGGATAAGGGGGTAGCTGTGTGAGAGGGGACGGGTTGAGAGGGCGTGTGAGTTGCGGCAATGTCCTTGCAAATTGTGTCAATCTTGTTTTTGAAGTGATTGGCAATCTCAAGGGCAGTGAGTGAGGTGCTGGGTGGAGGTGGGGGTGGAGAGAGTAGAGAGTTGAAGGCAGAGAAGAGTCGGCGAGGATTGGAGGAGAGGGCCTTGATGAGGGTCAAGAAGTAGGCCTGTTTGGCAGCATGGAGGGAGGAAGTGTAGGTGTGGAAGGCAGATTTGTAGCGGGTGAAGGCTTGTTGGGATTTGGTTTTGCGCCATAGTCACTCTAGGGCACGACTGTGTCGTTTGAGGGTTTTGGTGTGATCAGTCTGCCAGGGCTGGAGCGGTCGGGGTCTGATGTTGCGTGTGGTTAAAGGCGCTAGTGAGTCAAGGGCTGTTGAGAGCGCGTTGTTGTAGGCGGTCATAGTCAAGTCGGGGCAGGACAGGGGGAGGATGCTGTCATAGAGATGATCAGCTGCAGAGTGGAGGGGGACAGGGTTAAGGTTGCGGAGGTTACGGCTGGTAGTAGTGTGACATTTGGAGGGGTAGGCGTTGGAGGACGAGGAGATAGAGAAGGTAATCAGGTTGTGGTCAGAGAGAGGGAAGGGGGTGTTAGTGAGGTTGTGGGGAGCGCAGTGGTTGGAGAAGACAAGATCAAGGATATTACCGTTGGAGTGGGTGGTGGATTGTATGCACTGTGCAAGTGTAAAGGAGGAGGTTAAGTGGAGGAGACGGGCTGTGTCTGGGTTGTCGAGGTTGACAGGGATGTTGAAATCCCCAAGGATGATGGTGGGTAGCTCAGAGGAGAGGAAGAAGGGTATCCAGGAGGAGAAGTCATCCAGGAAACGGGGTATGGATCCAGGAGGCCGGTATATCACAGCAATCTTCAGGGGGGTTGGGGAGAATAGTCGGACGCAGTGGGCCTCAAAGGAGGAGAAGGATAGGGAGGGGGGGTTTGGGAGGACTCGGAAGGTGCTCTGCGGTGACAGGAGCAGACCAACCCCACCACCTTTACGACCGTTAGGCCTGGGTGCGTGGGTCCAGGTGAGACCTCCATAGGCGAGTGCAGCAGGGGAGGTAGAGTCAGTGGGCTGGATCCAGGTTTCCGTGATCGCTAGGAGGTTGAGGGAACGGGAAACAAAGAGGTCGTGGATGGCGGTAAGCTTGTTGCACACCGATCGGGCGTTCAGGAGTGCACATGAAAACGGGGGGGGGGAGATTTTAGGGAGCAGGGGGACAGATACTAAGTTGCATTCATTCATGATATCTATCATGAATGAAGATATTAAACAAATATCTTCATTCATGATAGATAGATAGATAGATAGATAGATAGATAGATAGATAGATAGATAGATAGATAGATAGATAGAAGATGGAGAGTAGCCGTTGCATTAACCTGATATCGCTCATAACTCCTAATATGAAACTGGGGTCAAATAGTGAACACCCACTTTAAAGCATATGTCAAGATCAAATTAAAAAAATGCATTATATCTCTGCAATATATGGAATTTTTCTTGTGTTTTATCCCTATAAGACATTGTACACTTTGTTGTTTTGTTGTGATATTAGTTCAGCTGAACGCTGCATAAAATACTGCAGCGTTCAGATCCGTATAAACCTGTATGGTGTATGGATATAAACGCAGCATATTTTATACCCGTGTACATTTATTTATTTTATTACAGGTGCTTATATAGCACCACCAATTTACGCAGTGCTTTACATACTGTATATATGCACAGTGACTAAATGGTTAGCACGTCCTCCTGGTAGTACTAGGTTTGTTGGTTCGAATGCCGACCACGGCACCACCTGCCTGGAGTTTGCATGTTCTCCCTGTGTCTGCATGGGTTTTCCTCCTGGTGCTCCAGTTTCCTCGCACACTCCAAAGACATGCTGGTAGGTAAATTGGATCCTGTCTAAATTGGCCCTAGAATGTGTATGTATGAATGTAATTTAGATAGTACGCCCCTTGAGGGTTAGGGAATGATGTGAATGTACAATATATTTGTAAAGCGCTGCGTAAATTGGCGGTGCTATATAGGTACCTGTAATTAATAAATAAATTAAAATAATATATATATTATACAGTTGCATCCGTCCCTAACCCTCAAGGTACAATCTAAGGTCCCTAACTCACATTCATACATATACATACTAGGGCCAGTTTAGACAGAAGCCAATTAACCTACCAACATGTCTTTGGAGTGTGGGAGGAAACCCATTCAGGCAGAGAGAGAACATACAGACTCCAGGCAGGCTCTGCTGAGGCTGGAATTTGAACTAACTAGTGCTGCCAGATGGAAGTGCTAACCATTTAGCCACTGTACATGAGCCCTTATTGGCATGCAGAAAGTAAATGTACAAAGTAATTCCACTAATTGATATAGAACTTCTGCATTTTGAAGGAATTAGTAATTGAACCAAAGAATGATTTTGTATAGTCATCTGCAAATCTGCCTTTATATTCTCTTTGCGCAATCCTCCGCACAGCAGATGTCAGGTAGAGGGAAGTTCTGCACTGAGAACTCACAATGGCATTCTTTTAAATCACACTTTACATCATAAAGGTTATGAGAAGAATCTGATATTGGAGATATTGGTGAGTCATCCCTGTTTAACTCCTCTGCATGTAATTTGTGCAAATAGCAGACTGCACTAAAGTACTGTATATAAATGTGCTGTATTGTTGTATTTCGATTATTAAAACAGAAAAGAAAAACATGATACAGTCATTTTCAACAATGGTACTAAAATTACTATTCCCATTTGAAATATGCTGCATTTTCTGTGCCAGCCATTCTAAACAAGGGTTTCATGAAACCTCAGGGTTCCTCCAGAGCTTGCTAAGGGTTCCCTAAGCTGTGACTGATCGATCTCTGATTTGACGGTGGTTCCATAGACTCAGGAACACCACTTGGCAAAGTCAATGGCACGACAATGATAATCTTAGCTGTCTGTAAGGGTAGCTTTTTGACCACCACTGGAGGTCGAAGGAGGTTATGTTTCTGATTTGACCCTAATGTAAGGTGCATTTTCTTCCCACTGATTCCCAATGAATTGGTTTTAGCAGGGGTTCACCAAGACATGAACATTATTTCAAGGGTTCCTCCAGGATAAAAAGGTTTCTATATTATTAACCACTAAAAGCTGCTCTTTAGGCTGAATTCATACAGACTCTTAGCCTGGGTTCACGCTGATGCGGTCTGGAATTCGCAGCGTTTTCTGTGCAAATTCTGCACCGCATTAAAATCGCACCCAGTTCATGAGAATCGCTGCGGGTGTTTATGTTAACAACACCCCGAAATCGTGCTGCAAAACACAGTGCAATGTGCAGAATTGGATCGCATAAGTGTGAATACCTATGCGATCTGATTCTAGTACGAACCCAAAAAAGGGTCCTGCACCTTTTTTGGTGCGGATGCATTGCTATTTGAGCCATACATAATGTATGGCTGATCGCACTGCACACAATTCGCAGGAATGCGGTTCCTATGCGCATCACATGTGATGTACCACACCGCATGAGTGTGAACCTAGCCTTAAACAAATACAGAGAAAATGGATGTACATCTCCATCCATTTTATGCGCGTTTTAACACTTGTTGACTTGCATCGACACACGTTTTAGCGTGTGCTAAAATGACATCACATCAAAGTAAATTTCTCATTACTTGCGTTGCGCTGACATGCGTTTTACATGCATTGACCCGCATTCTATTAAAATGCATACATGTTGCATTTTAATGCAGCGCAGGTCAACACAGCATTGTGGTGTGAACAGGACATATGAGGGCTAATTCTCATTATGCAGTGACTGTGTTTAACTGTATGGTAAAATATCTGTCACCGCAGGGACACACAGGAAACTTGTTTCCTATGTGTCCCATTCACATGCAACACAGCCTAGCGTTCCATAGCAGCATGTGGCGATAAAATGCAGACATGCTGTATGTTGTCACAGTGCACCTTTCAAATTGCACTGTAGGCAGCGCAGTGTATGTTTTGTACATGTCACAAAAAGTTTATTCGAAACAAAAAAGGGAGCTGTGTGATATGCTGAATCATGCACCACACTGCCCCCTACTGCAACCTGCAACATAAAAAGTGTCCGGAGCGGCGAATTGCAGCGGTTGCTCTGCGTTGCAGTGAGAATTCAGCCTCAAACAATTGTTTTTTAGGTGTCCTTGTGTTTACTACCATTTTACAGCTCCGCTAAACACAGATCAATGCACTACTGTGATATAGCCTTTAGAATCTGAATGATAAAACATTACTGGCATTCATAACATTCTTGTGAGAGAGTTTTACCCAGACTATCGAAATTTTTTAATTGTTTCAACAGCTGTCATGAAATTAACCAGACAGATATAAATAAAGATAAAGATATGTGAGCGCTATTGGAAAGTGACAGCATCTAGGACACCTAAAGGTACCATAAAACCTCTAAAAATGGATTGTATATAGGAAATAGTGCAGCGCTGTTGTATGGATGAGCAAAAGATATAACAAACCAAACAATACCACAATGAAAGTGCAATATTAATAAGTTGCAAAAAGTAGTAGGTAGGTGGTTAGGGAGGTGAGTCAGTGAGAATAAGTCCCAATTGTAGACTAGTAGGTCATAACAGATCTTAATTCTAGGAGTTCAGTTCCTTATAATCAGGAGTGACCAGTGATGTGATGAAAAATAAGAGAATTGCGCACTCACCAGAAGTGCGCTATCAAAACGCATTTGAGATCATATTTGTCTCATCAGGTCAGCCAGAACAATCACTTCCAGGTATAAATATATTTGTTTAGATTTGTTACCCTGAGTAGCTTCTGTTCTTTTTTCCGCTTGTAATGAAATGCTCTTCTTAAACAGGAGCTACAATCATATTTGTAAAAATTAAGTGTCAGCAGCTACAAAATCCTGTAGCTGCTGACTTTCAATAAACAGACACTTACCTGTCCCAGGATCCAGCGCTGTACTCACCCCAGCCATTATCTCCACCGTTGTTCGGTCCCCGGCACTGACATAATTGTGGGCACCTGGCTATGACAGCTTGCAGCTTCACAGTTGGGTGCCCACTACGCATGTGCATGCCGTGCTGTGCATTGTGAATGGTCCCGCAGTCTTCTGGGACCTGTAGACTGCAGGTAGAGAGGGTGGAGGAGAACATCTGCTCAAATCACCTCAGTGGTCGAAGCAGAAGAGGGAGCTGGTACCTGGTAACCCCCCCCAAAAAAGTGCTATTTCTTAAAGCTATTTTGGCTGTACTTCTTCTCCTGTGGATCACAGGAGTGCAGGTTGTTCTGCACTCCTGTGACCCATTTTCAGCTGACAGTGAGCTGAAGCCTGCTTTTGGCTAACATCACTCAGCCGGTCCAGGCTGGGGAAAGATCCCGACTTCAAAGTCGGGATCCACCCCAAAGTCTTAAGTGGCACCTCTCAGTGAGTAGTGGATGCATATGGATTATTTTTGAAGGATATCTTTATTTTCACTCTAATTCTGAGCGCAAGCATTATACAGTATAATAACTTGGAGTCACTTAACAGTCCAGATGATGAAGGTTTTGCAAAGTTACTTCTGCAACAACCTAAGAATAGCAACCTGTATAGTCCTATTATACATTCTAGGTCATATTTCATTATTCGAGAAATATGCAGGTTGCTATTGCTGATTTCTTAAAAGCAGACCTCACATCGTAAATGCAAGGTCCACTTTTGAAATGTGTCCTCCCTCCACATTGATAAAATGCTGAGTGTAGAGTCTAAAAAGTCACCTGTAGGGGAAATAATAGTATAGAATAGATAATAAACTCCTCTGGCTTCTACTGGTCTTCATTACATCTGGGGAATGTAGAATAGCCCAAGTCATGCTGAGAAGTTGCTCCCAACACTGTTCTGCAGCACCTTCTTGTGTTTTCATCGGCAATATAATGACATCACCCCCTGCACTATGGAAACCATAAGAAAGGTAAGTATAATACTTACCATTTTTCCCCTTACAGTTGATTTTTTTTTTACACCAAAACACGGTGCAGGAAACCTATCTTCCACGAGCATTTTTGGCATTGCATTCAAAATGCACTGTACTTGCAATCTGCAGTGGGTGTCAGTGTTAATTTAATGACACCCCAAATGCAGGTTACAATGGCAGTGCGTTTGCTTGCCCCGGATCGCATGGTACAGTAGTACCATGCAGCCCGGTTGCTGTGTGTTTTTTATAGTAATTCATGCACTATTTTTGATGCAGTCTAGCTCAATTTCAGCCCATTGAAATGTATAGTACACACTGCACTCATATCGCATGTGAATTACACAGGAAGGCACAGCCTATTCCTGTGCAATTCATGGTGTAAACCCACCCTAATGCAGTATTTCAGCAAGGGGGAGGCACATTTTAAAAAGTGGGATGCACAGCCTGCTTTTTGTCTGGTTGGTTGTCATGCCAATCTTTTTTGTTTTTGTGTCATTGACTCATTAGCAGTATACAGATATTGACTTATGATTTTTCTTATCTGCTTACATGTTGCAGGCCAGCAATTCACAGTTAGTGGGTCGGTACCACAGCCAGACAAAAAAAAAAAGTTCAGAAGTATGGCAGCTTTTGTAATGAATACTGTATTGACAGGATTGATTTAACTCTTTTGCTGCCACCAACATAAGACTTACATCAATGGCAGTATGGACTTTCAATCACTCTCACAGCACTTCATTTTAAGTGCCTTTGCTACAGTTTTCTCTTAACCCCTTGCAAAGTCCCACAAATACCTGTTGATCTTACCAGTGCCAAGTCCACTGAAAGTGGAGTTCCACCTGATTTTTAAAGTTTGGCCCCATGTATTGCTTCCTGCTGTCCCATCAATGTTTGGCACATTTTTGATAACTTTAGGCTGCCTGAAGTGCTGCACTTCCAATCAGGGTGGATTTGATTTAAATCAAACTGATTTAAATCACTAGTCAGTAAGGCTTGATTTAAATCATAGTTTTCTACATAGACTAATTCTTGCTGGTATAACTTTAATATGCAAGTAGATGAAGATTTTTAGAATAACTTTTCATATTAGTTTTTTTATCCCCAGTTTAATAGGTTAATCATTCATATTTGGACAACTTTTCTGTTGTGCTTAGGAAGTAGAAAAATAATCATTACCTTAATAACAATTTAAATAGATTTATTCAACTGAAACAATAAAATTACAGCATATGTTATTTGCTTAAACAAACATCCATGTTTGTTAACTAATTTGGCTAAACAAAATATATATATTTTAAGAAACTTAGACTGTCAGCCCCTTTTTCCTCACACTTAGTTTCACTTTCTTCTTGTGCAGATCTATTCCACTCCAAACAATCAGACAAATATTGTTTCTATTCTATTCACTGAACTTCTTGAAATTTAGCACTGAAGGGGTTGATTCTGTATTCATAGGTCTGTAGAAGTTAGGATTAAGGTCTTTTTCTTAACTCTGTTCATGTTCTAACATTTTTGCTGTGAAGAAGAGGCATGTGATCTCCGCTGAGTCAAATTCAGTTTTGAGAACTGCAAAAGTAAACCAAGCATCTGTGATAATATCTTGTAGGCAGAGAAACTGCCCAATAATCTTACAAAAACCTCTGGAAGAGCATGACATTGTGAATGGATTAATGGAATTTATTTACCAAAAAAATTAAACATATACAGCCTTATTCTACATAATTAAAAAAACTAATCTTTATTTCATGATGGAATAACCTTTGGATGGTAATATATTTTCCTCAAAAAGCATTTTATTTAAAAAAATCCGATTTAAATAAAAAAAATCCGATTTTTTTGATTTTTAAAAAAAAATCATTGATTTTTATCCACCCTGCTTCCGATGTACCTTACTGCAGCGAGGTACATCACATCCTCCCACCCGTTGGTTCCTGGGATATATGTCATCAGTCCCAGAAGTCAACAGGCATCCTCTGCTCTGCAACAAGTGTGCCCCGCTTCCTTCACATTACGCAGGCGCGAGATCGGGAGGTGCATGCTGGGTAGACAGTTGCACCGTATCCCAGAAGAAAGTGTGGCCGGGCTTCAGAGAGTGTAGACAAACTATTACATATGCAGCTTATGCCAGTTTGCATTGCATAAGCTTTGACTGTCACGGAGGTGCTTTTAAAAAAAAAAAAAGAAAAATGACTGGAACGCCACTTTAAGCATACATTTTGTTGGATTCACAATAAAATATCATACAGAAGTCATAGTTTAAAGAAATGTGATGCTGGACAATGTCCTAACATTCATGTTGTAAAAGAGTTTGTAATGAACCTTCTGTCCACTAAACAACTTAAAGCAGACTGTCAGCCAAAATGGGAAGTTCCACTCTTCCTCCCCCCCACCACATCTGAAATAACTTTTTTTGGGGGGTGGGGGGAGGGGGGGCAGATACCTTTTTTTGACATATATCTGCTCCCACCTCCAGTCAGATTGACACGGCAGATCTACCGGAAGTATAGTGCTGTAGGTGCATTGTAGGCTAAAGACCTGTCTGGTCCAAACAAGTGGCTGTACAGAATTAGAAAGGTTTTGGCAAGGAAGGCTGGGCAACGTGGGAGGTTCTGTTAATAGCAACCCCCCTAGCTTATACCTTTACCACAATCCTGTATAGCAGTTGCCAGACCTAAACACTGTTACATGGGGATAGAGAAGGTCATTAACCCTGTGTAAGCTCCGATGCTGACCATCACAAAGCTTACACAGGGTTTAGACTGGTGATTAGGCTAGGACAGATGACAGACCTTTGGTGCAGACAGACTACATTCAGGGCCAATCATCTGACCCTAGCTGTTGGTAACTACTGGATGTGTGGATACAAGTGAACAGTGGTGGATAGCCACGGTTTGTCAGCCTGTCAATGCTTTGTACATGCTTTCTGAACACAGCTGTCCGCAGCCACCATTGATTCCAGCCGCAGGAATTCAAAAATTCTTGTTGCAGGAATCTGCTGATGGCTTAGATCTCAAGTGTGAATGGGGCCTTACTGATTTAGTTTGATAAAGTTTTATCTTATAGAAAATATATCTCAGTCTTTTTAATGTATTGTGTTGTACAAACTAATGTAAAGCTTGAAAACATAAGAAATGCTCACCGTTCAATGATGGCTGCCTTTCTAATATGTTATTTGATCTCTTCAACATAAGATTTTTTTTTTCATTGGCAATTTTGGCTCCAGTGGCATTATGTTCCTACACTGGTTCATCCTTCGCATTATATATCTGCTAATGTTAATTAGCTACATAAAATCACTATGTGCGAGCCATTAACATTCAGTGCATGTCTTTGCAAAACACAGGAATTGTGCGTGTCACAAATTCTCCGCAGTCTCATAACTACAAGCTCTGCTGGCAGCACTAGAAGTCGGGGCTTTGTTGCAAGGGAAGAAAATCTAAAAATATTATTATGTGATCATTGTTATGGCAGAATGACTTGCTGAAGCAACAGGGCTAAGATTAATTGACTAGTCAGTGGAGATAGATGGTGCCCTTGATTCTTTTTATGTGCAGACAGCTTCATTTCTTCATATCAATTTTGCTGCCAAACGCTTTCCATTAGATACCACCCTGTGGCTGCAAGAAAGACACCCAGACAAATATAAAAAATCATTGCCAGAGCTATAACTCTAGGTTGCTGACATCTGAATTCAGTTTTTGCTAACAATATTGGTACATCCCACATCCAGGGCCATATTCATCATAAGGCATTAGTAGCTGGGGCAGCACCAAGCTACAAGATTCATAATGTCCTATTATTTTCTTGCTTCCAATCATTGGCTACTTCTGGACAGTTGGGAGTAAACTCAGCTTTAGACATGCACAAATGATCATAGAGGGAATGGAAACTGTACAAAAATGTATCATTATTCGCATGTGTCTGATGTGGCAAGATGTTTTTGTTTTGTTTTGTTTTTTTTTCAACAGGTATGGTTTAATTAGTCTTAGTAGTGCATACTTGACAAAATATGGCATAAAAAGAACACAAACATAAACCACTATAAGACTCTGCAGTAGAACTGCAATACAGATTTAATTTGACCCGATGGCAAGATAGATACAGCTTGTCAAAAATCATGTATATAAATTTTACTGTAACACGAAGACTAGGTTCACACTGCTGCAATCTGATTTTGATTAAAAGTTAATTGATATTTTGAGGGGGATGATCTCTATTGGGGGAGCTGCAGTTTTGCAGAGAAACCAAGTTGAGGAGATCTGGAATCCTCTCATACATACCAGACCTCCATCCATATGCTCCCTGTATTAAAATTTGCAGCCGTCAATTCCCTTTAATGCAGAACTGATTTGAGTGAGCACTTCTGAGGGCAGCGGAATATCCCCCCCCCCCCCGAACGCTAGTGGCCAGGAAAGCAGTCGCTCAGACCGATCTGTGTCTGATCAGCTGCATTGGAGGCAGGAGGAGAGATTTTGGGTCTCTCCAGATCTCTTCATAAAGAGGACTTTTCTAGGCCCCTTAAACAAGGGATGTTGTTTAGGAGAAAATAAATAATAATAATAAAAAATATATATTTCAAGTGCCCACGTGCTTATGCGCAAATGCAAACCATGCAGCTCGTCCAACACGCCACCAAACATCACTCATCCTCGTTGGGGCTACTTGATCCATAGTGAGGTCAGCAGTGGAGACATGCACGGAGAGCTATAGTGGCAATGCTACACGGATGGCCAGTATTGGGCGTATCGTCTCTGCTGTACCTGGAGCAGTGAGCAGTACCTTATCTGATCTGGGCTGTATTCCACTGTGAGCTGGTCCTGGGACTGTGTCCGCTCTGGGAAGCCCACGTATGGGGTGAGTCTCTCTTCTCTGCAGTCCATGCATGGATGGTTTGTGTGCTACTGTATGACTTTATTATACTGTAGCCCAATCATTTAGTTGGCTCCTGTACCTTCCCTGCTTGTCACACAAGGGATCTGGCTGTGCCGCCATCTACAACCTTTCCACTAAGCACAATATACGCTTTGCCCTGTTTATCTCCATTGCTAACAGGGGGGACTGTTTCCTTTGCTACCTCCGGTATGATTGTTATAGTATGACAGCAGCCATTACACTGTGAATGATAGACTTGTTGGCAACAGTGAATTTAATATAAGGCTGTTTTCTTGTATGTCATACTTACCATGGATCTCCATCTCCATTGATGGTTGTCATGGACAGTGATACCAACAATCCATTATTTCTGATTAGCCAGGGATTTGCTCATTTTAAATGGGGGATATTCCCTCCATATAGTTTTGATGTACTTAGTAGTATTGGGCAATTTGGACTGGTTTTATTGGTTATGACAACGCTGTCATTTTTTAATAGCACTGGGTGTAGTGGGAACTGTTTTTGGGTTGCTTTGATATGTCCAATAAAGATTGTTACATTTGACTGTTTAAACCGCAGTTTTTGTCATTTTCTGGGACCTCTTTTTTTGATGAATCTCTTTTCACATATTGTATTCTCAGAGAGAAAGGAACTGATGTTTTTCCTCCTTTCCTCCCTCTCTGTGGCCCCAGGAACTGCAAGTGACGAGATTTCATCACTTCTGGTTTAGCCTCTCTGTTTACCTAGCTGCTAGTGGCCAGGAAAGCAGTCGCTCAGACCGATCTGTGTCTAATTGGCTGTATTGGAGGCAGAAGGATAGATTTTGGGTCTAATAGACCTCAGATCTCTCCCTAAAGAGGAGTTTTCTAGGCCCGTGCTGTCACAAGGGATGTTGTTTAAGATAAAATATTTAAAGCTTATTCGCAAATGTGAATGCATACATAAGTCCTGCGCATATATATGTAAACAGGCATCACACCACACATGTGAGGTGTTGTTGCGAACATCGGGAGAACAATCATTCTAGAGGAGATTACCAGATCTTCTCTGTAACTCTAAACTGGTAACCTGCAAAAATTTTTAAAGCATCGCCTGTGGAGATTTTTAAGTACCATAGTTTGGCGCCATTCTAAAGGCTTACGCAATTTTAAACTGTGGTATCTGTTTAGACGGCGTAACATCATCTTTTACATTTTACCAACAAATAGGGTATCATATTGTGTCTGTGTGCAATAAAATTAATTAAAGTGTATTTAAAAAAAAAAGTGTTTGAAAAACTGTTGCGCAAATACTGTAACATAAAAAATTGCAAAACCCATCATTTTATTTTATACGTCCTCTGTTAAAAAGAAAAAGAAGAAAAAAAGTAATTTTCTAGCAAAAAAGTAGATTTTTACATGTAAGGGGAGAAGTGTCAGAATTGGCCTGGTTGGCAAGTGGTTAAAGAACACTTCAAAATAAAGAGGCTACATTATAGATGGCAGTGCTGATCGAGTGGCAAAGGTCTGACAGGACGGTTGTACAAAATTGCAACCATCCTGCCATACATGGGTTGAAATTTGGTTGTTCCCTGCTGAACCAGCCATTTTTAGATCCATGTATGACTGGCTGAGGTCCTGTACTTGAGGTTAAAATGGGGTCCCATCTACCCAATGCATTTTGTATAACCCCTATAGGCAGAATTTCTTTATCATGTAAATTTCCAGTGGAGCACTAACACCACCACTTAGAAGTAGTAGCTCTCTGATCCTACATTTTACATTGTTCTGCTGGGTGGCCATCAGTCAAAAGGGTATAGGTTTGGTTAGTGTGAGGTCAAGAATTAGGGCGTGATCTTTAAATCTAGAGTTAGGTTAAAAATTGGTGGTGGAGAATAAGTGTTTGGGGGGGGGGGGGGATTTAAGTGTTAAAGCTCATTTTAGGGGTTCGGGTAAAGGTTACATTTCAAGAGTTTAAATTTCAAGTTAAGTGATAGGGGTTAAGGCATAGGGTAAGAGATGTTTAGTATGTGTTTGTGTGTGTGTATGTGTGTGGAGAGGTGTTAAGATTTATGACATTATTTTAGGACATAGGTTAAGTTTTAAGGATTTAGGCAGGTGTAGGTTGAGGTTTGCAACACAGTCAGGTGGTTGAGCTACAGGAATCGCATATGTTGTTGAAAACTAACAGCGAAAACTGATGTCTTGATGGCTTACTCATAGCTGAATGGAGTATAACTTCACTTTTGGTGCAGTTACACTTATATGATTAGCCAATGGTGCTTGTTGCACACTATACAAGATTTCCCCTTAGCATTGTGCACTGTGCTGGCACTATCAAACATAGAGCCAAGTTGGCTTGTAATGCCAGTTTCTTCATGTGCATAAATCTACATTGCTTTAGCATGTAGGTTTTGCTAGTTAAGATTTACGTAGACCTATACAGTATGGTGATCAAAGGGTCAAATGTGTGCCTAACAATGTGTAATGTGGGTATTATGTGCTACTTTTGCTAACGGATCTCTTTGTTTCTCATCCCTGCTTTGATTTGGAGATTGTTCCCTCTGTACAGAGCCCTGTGTTGATTGTTAACACAGGGCTTTGGGAGGTGAGTGAACACAGCTGATCATCAGGCTGGGACTTGCTGTACAATCACAGCAGGCAGCAACATACCAGTATGTCACTGCCTGCATGGGCAGCCCCTCCACAGTACATTGTGGGCTGTCTGCAAGTGGATATGTGCTACACTTTCAATCATACCCATACACTTCTGAATTAAAGGTATATAGGGGTGTAACTGAACCAAACGTGCAATAACATGAGGGGTGTGTGGCTTAGGCACTATGAGGTGAGGGAGGGCTTTTGCTTAACTTTCTTTTTATCAGTTATGTTCTCCCCTTACGTTCCATATATAATGAAGCAGTGTTTCTCTCTTTTTAACTTAGGAGGACCCTGTGTTTTCTATGTAGGATGTAAATGGGCCTCACTTTATAGTTAGTAAAAGGCCTTTTCTTATGATATGTGTAAGTTGGTGATGCCTACCTTGAAGTCCAGCAACAGCCAGCACACCAATACACATTTTTCTGTAGGCACTGGCTGTCTTGGCTTGTCAGATGGACAAAGAAATCTTCTTATTGGAGGGAGGAATTTAATTGGCTGTGAAGGAAAACTGTTCCTCAAGCTGAGGGCTTATAGCAGGGGTGCTCAACCCGTGGTCCTCCACCTCAAGCTGAATTCAGGAGTTTTGGTGCACTTTCAGAAAGTGCACCACACCCACAAGATATATTAGAAGTCTATGGCAAAGAGCAGTTAACCCGCAGGAAAGCTGCAGGTGCACTGCACTGCACATGCGGTACAGGTAAACTGCAGCACATCAGGGTGAAAACAGTCTTATAGTGGGCTCTGGACAGTAAGAACTCCTTTTACATTTGCAATTTGGGGGGCAGTAAACCCCCATAGTTGAGACATCAAGAGTGTAGATTCAGGGGTTGCAATGGCAACACCACCCCATGCTCCAGGGGGTCCATGCGTCCTCCCTGTCACATTCTGTTTTACACTTGGACCGGTAGGGGTGGCATATACGGGAACTGATCCTCTCCATTTTCCCCCTACAACCGCTGAAAGCCAGCTCCTTCTCTCCCTCCCGCTAGCATTCAGTGGCTGCTATTCAAAATAAAAAAAGAATCAAAATTCTGAACCTTTTCATTTCATTGTGGCCCACGACCGGTTACCAAATAACTTAAGCGGCCCTCACTCCTCAAAAAGTTGCGCACCCATGGCTTATAGTATAATGTATAATCAGGATGTATATTTTTGTCTGTCTTTATCTCATATTATAGGAGTAATGTCAGGAAGTTTGTAATAATGCTGTCTTCATTAACTGCTCCACTTTCATGCATTTATTCTTCTCAAATAATTTCAGAACTTTTTCCACCTTTAATTTGACCCATAAACTGTACAACTCAATTGAAAAACAAACTGAATTTTTTTTTGGGGTGGAAATAAACATAAAAAAATAAAATAATGTGGTTGCATAAGTGTGCACACCCTCTGATAACTGGGGATGTAGCTGTGTTCAGAATTAAGCAATCACATTCAAAGTAATGTTAAATAGGAGTCTGTACACACCTGCATCTTTTAAAGTTCCTGTGAATAACCCCCAAAAAGTTCAGCTGTTCTAGTAGGTCTTTCCTGACATTGTCTTAGTCACATCCTACAGCAAAACCATGGTCTGCAGAGAGCTTCCAAAGCATCAAAAGGATCTCATTGTTAAAATGTATCAGTCAGGAGAAGGGTTCAAAAGAATTTCCAAGGCATTAGATATACCATGGAACACAGTGAAGACAGTCATCATCAAGTGGAGAAAATATGGAGCAACAGTGCCATTACCAAGAACTGGATGTTCCTCCAAAATTGATAAAAAGACGAGAAGAAAACTAGTCTGGGAGGCTGCCAAGAGGCCTACAGCAACATTAAAGGGGCTACAGGAATATCTGGCAAGTACTGGCTGTGTGCTACATGTGACAGCAATCTCCTCTATTCTTCATATGTCTGGGCAGAGTGGCAAGATGGAAGCTTTTTCTTACGAAGAGAAACATTCAAGCCTGGCTAAATTTTGCAAAAACACATCTGAAGTCTGCCAAAAGCATGTGGGAAAATGTGTTATGGTTTGAAAAAACCAAGGTTGAACTATTTGCCCATAATTCCAAAAGATATGTTTCGCGCAAAAACATCACCAAAGTGAAGCTGAAGCACGGTGGTGGCAGCATCATGCTTTGGGGCTGTTTTTCTTCAGCTGGAACTGAGACCTTAGTCAAGGTAGAGGGAATTATGAACAGTTCCAAATACCAGTCAATATTGGCACAAGACCTTCAGGCTTGTGCTGGAAAGCTGAACATGAAGAGAAACTTCATCTTTCAGCATGACAACGACCCAAAGCATACATCCAAATCAACAAAAGAATGGCTTCACCAGATGAAGATTAAAGTTTTGGAATGTCCCAGCCTGAGCCCAGACCTGAATCTGATGGAAAATCTGTGGGTTGATCTGAAGAGGGCTGTGCACAGGAGATACCCTCGCAATCTGACAGATTTGGAGTGTTTTGAAGAGTGGGCAAATATTGCCAGGTCAAGATGTGCCATGCTGATAGACTCACACCCAATAAAAATTTAATAAAATCAAAAGGTGCTTCAACAAAGTATTAGTTTAAGGGTGTGCACACTTATGCAACCATATTATTTTAGTTTTTTAGTTTTACTTCCCTCCACCTAAACTTTTTCAGTTTGCTTTTCAATTGAGTTGTACAGTTTATAGGTCACATTAAAGGTGGAAAAAGTTCTGAAATGATTTATCTTTGTTTCATTTTTCACAGAAATCTGACATTTTAACAGGGGTATGTAGACTTTTTATATCCACTATATGTGCATATTTAGGAAGTAAATGCTTTAATTTTTAATGGCAAATTAAATGAAAATGATTTTTCTCATTGGTCCTTTAATAACCTAGAAAATAAGATGACTTCAATTGATTTGAAGGAGAGAACATCATATCAAATTGCTTGATGACTAACTGTACTTGGAATATAAAGAAAGTTTATAGCATTACTCATAGCCGAGTTCTCATCGAATTCCCTTCTGCTGTAAGTTCTTCTGAAAGTAACGCACATCAATATTCTTTGCCAACAGAAGCAGCTCTTTACAGAGAATGGGATGACAGTTCTAAAAACACTTGCACTTATTTGAAGTCACTGCTAATAATGATTGGAAGCTTCTTAGCAAAATACAACTTCTCATTTTTATTTATGTTTACATATTCCCTGGAGTTAATTCCTGTGAATTCAAAATGTTTGGAATAGTCAAAAACCACGTACTTCAGCATAATTGTGAATGTGGAAATTTCTCCTTTTTTCAGCTTGAGATTAATGTAAAATGGACCCAAATTTAAAAAGTTAATGTTTATTGTTTTATAAGGAAAAACATTGAGATGTTAAGTGAGCCTAGGCAAAAATAGGAGTGCACTTCCTGGTATGTGAGTGTGCCTAGGCACTCCCGTGCTTACAGCCTCATAGTTGTATATCTTCTGACAGCTATTCTGAGGAACACAGTATTTTGACACCTGTTGGCTCTGTTTTTGTAACAAATGCAATAAAGACTTGGATTTTATGCATTCATGATGTGCTGATCATGTTCTAAAATCAGTATTGTATGTGGGGAAGATGGGAGCGAGCTGGCTATCCTACGTTATTTAAGCAGTTTATTATCTCATATCCTTGTTCAGTACATTTGTTATTCAAGAATTCCATACAACCAATCAGAAGTCACTTTATTGTTGTCATGTCAGTACATGATAGATTCTGATTGTTCGTTTGTTATGGGGTTATTCAAGTAAACAGAGAAGTGGTAATTGCCATAAATTATCCGCATAAACCCTATATATCAGGGGTAGTGAATTAAATTCACGGAGGTCCGGTTGGTAACATTTTCTTTCTGCAGAGGTCCGAAACTCATTTTTCTTCTATTACTCAGGTCTTTCACATCACAGCCCCCTTTAAATTAATGTCCTCAGTCCCCCCATTCCCATCACAGCCCCCCGTACATCACAACTTTCACATCAGAGCCCCCCAACATTATAGCCCCGCTTACATCACAGCCCCCCTTCACATCAAATTCTTTCCTTGACATCACAGTTGCCCTTGCAATCACAACCCCCCACATAACAGCTCCCCCTCTCCTGACATCACAGACCCTTCATATCACCGCTCCCTCCTTGCCCATCACAGCCCCCAATATCACAGCTCCCCCTCTAACATCAGTTCCCCCATATCACAGATTTCCTCACATCACAGCCCCCCATATCACAGTTCTCATATCACAGCCCCCTGTATTACAGCTCCCCCCTCTCACATCACAACTCCCTCCTATCACAGCCCCCCATTCCACAGCCCCCCCCCTCGCAGCCACCCCATTTCACAGCTCCCCCCTCTCACTTCACAGCACACCACATCACAGCTCCCCCTCACTTTCCAGCCCCCCATATCACAGCACCCCCCCTCTAACAGCACCCCCATATCACAGCCCCCCCCACATCACAACTCCCCCATATCACAGTTCCCCAATCTCACAGCCCCCCATATCACAGATCCCCCCTCTGACATCACATCCCCCCTACCCCATAATCTTTCCAGTACCTTAATGCATTGTGGAGGGTGGGAGGAATAACAGGGTGGACTCCTTTTCTGCATGCATTCATCTGCCGCTGTCGCTGCTGCTGTTGAAGTCACAGCAGGGAAGAGGGCGGGAGGAATGGAAAGAAGGACTCCTCTTCTGAATGTACTGGCTTTCCATCGCCACAGCTGAACTCAGAGCAGGGAGGAGGGCGGGAGGAATGGAACAAAGGACTCCTTCTCAATGTAGCCGCCGCTGAACTCAGAGCAGGAAGGAGGATGGGAGGCATAGAAGGTTTCCACTGAGGGCAGGAGCTTCCAAACACTTCATGGTAAAAAGTGAGTGCTCCTCTGTAGACCTGCTGTGCTCCCCGCCCTCCTCCTTGATCAGAGTTCAGTGGCGACAAGCCGGTACATTCAGATGAGGAGTCCTTCCTTCCATTCCTCCTGCCCTCTTCCCTGCTGGAATTCAACCGCAGCGGCAATGACGGCCACAGTAGAAGAGTACATACAGAACAGGAGTCCACCCTGCCATTCCTCCCAATTACTAACAGCTGCAGTGGCAGGAGGAGAGGAGTCCACTCAGGCTGCTAAGTGGTGTGGCCGCGGTCCGGACAGGATTGTCACTCTGTCCATATTTGGACCGCGGTCCGCCATTTAGTGATGCCTGCTATATATCATTGCACTGTTTTTTTTTTTTCTCTTAAGTACCTTATTCCTGCAGCATTGTTGTGTTATCACATGATCTTCCCCTGTTTTTTGGCATCTGCAGGGAAAGATCCTTGGGAGGGGCTTCTGTTACTACAGTGTAAGTCTGTTTGCACAGCCCTGATTGATAGTGTGCCAATTACATGCCAAAAAAAAAACGTTTTCAGAAGAGCAATTCAAATTATATCAAAAACTGCTGTATAGCTCCCTTTAAATCTTTATTGAACATCACGTTTATTTTTGTACATTAGTATGTTGTAGTTGGAGTCAAAGATGATTGGTTTCATTTTGCTCAGAAGACATCTGCATCCAAGGTTCTTTTTTACTTTTAGGTATTATCAAGTACATTTAATATGTTTTAATACTGATTTATATTAAAACAGACTGTTTTGTGAGTTTCTTAGTGAATTTAATAAATCCGCATGCTATATCTCACCCCCATAGTGTTTATTAATAGGAGGACATAGCGGAGGAGGTAGTGTTGTTTTCCACTGTGTATATGTCCAACATGTGTGACTCTATAGTCATGTGCACTGCATTCATTAATAGCTTAGAAGGGAACTAAAATCGAGCATGCTCAGTAGAAGACACCAGCTGGTCTAAACAATCAGGCTACAGTGGGGACACAGAGAATATGGGAGGGACAGCTGAAGGCAGGATCAATCACGTATATTTTACTCTACACAAAAATAATGCTTTAGTGGGTTTGTGAGTTTTAACGATCTGTTATATAGCATGTAATGAGAGTTTTTCATAGTCTGGATTAAATGACCCTTTAAAAATCAACAATTAAGAATTAGAACTCTTGGTAGTAGCCATTATTCTGCTTTTTATTTCCAAACACTTGTATAAAGAAAATGTGTATTTAGCACATTAAGTAGCAATGGTCTGTCTGTTTTTTTTCCAAAATAATTGAATTATGGTAGTGGCAGAAATGTCTTTTAGGGCTCGTTTACACTGCTGCTTCAACATGCTTTTTTAATGCTTCTGTGGTGCTTCAGGGATGCCTCAATGATGCTTTGGTGATGATTTACTGAATATTTAGTGAAGCTTGGCAAATGCCCTGTGTGTGTTGACTTTCTATGTTTTTCTTTGTTATAAAGAGGCCCAGTAGAACCCCACTCAGCAGATCTCCAGCTCATTAGTACTCCTGTTCAGCAGATCTCCAGCTTAATAGTACCCTCGTTCAGCAGATCCCGGTTAATAGTATCCTCGTTCAGCAGATCCTCAGCTTAATAGTACCCTCGTTCAGCAGATCCCCTGCTCAGTAGTACCTCCAGTTCTGCTGATGCCCCACTCAGTAGTACAATCAGCTTTGCTGATCTCCTGCTCAGTAGTAACCCCTAGCTCTGCTGATTGACCCCCACTCAGTAGTAATGCCCAGCTCTACTGATCCCTCACTCAGTTGTAACGTCCAGCTCTGCTGATTCTCTGGTTTGCAGATCCTCCTCTCTTTCTGGTCCCCGCTTACCTCCCGCTATATTGCTCCCTCGCTGCTTACCAAGTTGTGACATCTGCTAGTTTCTCCTGCTTCGGTCTTCCAACTCTGCTGATCCTTTGCCGCTCAGTCCTATCTCCCCTGTCCCCGCTCACATTCCTTTATAGAGTTCTCATTTTGCACATCACTTGTGCCTTCTGCTTGTTGCTTCACTCTAGTCTGGCCTCCGCTCACCTTCCTGCTCCTCCATACTGCACACCAGATGTGATGTCTGCACCAGACACTTCCAGGATATACCCAGTCTTTTCACCAGTTCACCTGTCCTCATACCTGGCTACTAGAATGTAAAACAAAACAGCCAGGAAGTACAGGTGACTTCATTAACAAAATCTGGTGATGACCATATGTGGTCACTGATGTCACCCAGAATTCTCTGCACTGTTTACATTTTTGGCAACACCAGGGATTCTGTTATTTAGTGAAAGTGGCGTGATGGGTCAACATCATTGTGCAACAACAGGCTGTCATGGCAGTGGAGAAACACTGTCTGGTGGGAGGTTTTTTTAACTGGTCATTTATGTACCTCTAAGGCTTCATGCACGCTTTTACAGGTGTACATCATATTTTTTTTAGCTTTTAAATGCAGCTCTGTGTTCGCCTGTGTGGCCATGCACATTAGACATTTAGTTCAGTATTTTAGGAGCAGCATTTAGAGGCAAAAAAATCCCCAAAGCTACTTTCGGAGAGGCACTTATGAGCATAATTTACTTGCATATGTGTGCATTTGAGTGTACACTTTATATGATAAAGTGCTTGTGAGCTAATATGTGGTATTTATAAATAATATTAAAAAATTAAAAATTTATATATGATTTTAGACCTATATTAGTGGTGCATCAACACTGAAACACATACTCATAAAACTGTGCAAAGTGAAATATAAATACCAGGAATGTGTGTCACGCTCCACAGTGAATTAATATATGATTTTATACCTAGTGTACACTTATTACAGTGATCAGAATAAATTAATATTCTGTCTAGTAGAATGAGTTTACACTCAACACCATATGCCTGTAAACGCACATAAACATGCGTACAGTAATTACACACCAAAATGAGAATTTTTTACACTTGATTTTTCTGCCATCTCCTTGCAGAAAGATCCAATGTAGATAGGAGTGTTTTAGTATGCCCATGTGCATGAGGCCTATCTCTTTGTCGGAATGAGGTACTAATATACTCCTGTATTCATTCACCTTGGGAAAAAAAAAAAATGTTATTCCTTCAGGTTACCCTTGTACATGGAAACACTTGGCTGCTCAGTACGCATGACAGAACTGCATGCCCAGGTGTGAATGGAGCCCCCCTGGTTCACACATATGTGGATCTGCATGACAGGCTGGATATTATGTGTTCCTATTGAGGTGGTTCACACAGATGTGATACACATGCATTGCGTTTTTTGATTGCCATTACAAAAAGGGTTATGTGCGAGTTTGTAGCAGTGCATTCCAGACGCAAAACTGATAAGAGTAGAATGGAACGCATAGATAAGTGTTCACATAGGATTGTGATTACCAGGAGTTTTTGCATTGAAGTTAATGGAAGGAAAAGTCTATGAGAGGCATGTTTGCATTGAGGTCTATGGGAGGCGATTTTGCATTAAAGTCTATGGGAGGCGATTTTTTTATTGAAGTCTGTGGGAAGCGATTTTGCATTGAAGTCAATTTCCTGCAGTAGGGCTAAATGTAAAAAACCCCCCACCTGCCTGGAACCTGGAACTGCATGTCCTGGGCATTGGGGGGATATAATTTGTGCAATCCTGTACCTTCCTGAAACACAACAAGCCACATGCCTGTTAACTTTATAGTGGCATCTTGCAAGGGTGTAGTAAACCCTATCTCCCCCTTGCACCTTGTCCGTGTTGAGGGGACAAGGACATGCTCCCATGTTCAGTCCCCAAGAGGATGCTGGAGTTTGTGGGGGGGTCCTTTATCAATGTGGAAGCTTTTTTTTTAATAAGGGGGTCCCCAGATATCTGCCCATTACCCAGGGGAATGAGTACAGGGGCACATCCTCCAGAATTGTAAATCCACAATCAATCAAGATAAGCTGCTGCCTGACGATGTTTTCCCACCACTGTGACTATCTTCCGCACAATGATGTTGCCTGTTTGCACTACCACAAATAGATGGCATAAAAACTGCCGCTGTTGGAATGTGAACAACACAGTGGATCCTGGGTAATGTCATTGACCACAAATGGTCATGGTCTTGCCCTGCAAGGTGTAGGTTTTATGGTCTTGCAAGGTACCCCGTATAGTTCAAAGGCTTGTGAGCTGATATGGTTAAGAAAGCTGCCACCCATTAAAAAAGGCAGCTACCTGTGAATTTTTTTAGCAATAGCTTGCAAATTCTCCTTGAGAAAGATCAGAAAAAAAAAAATTTCAGCTTCTGTGAGCTTCAGTAGGGTTTAGCTCAACAGCTTCTTGATGACTTTGCCAAACCTCTTTGACCGGTTCACTCATACTTAGGTGGCACCTAAGACTACTATGTAGAATGTTATGTTGTTTCTTGTTGGTCAAGGGTGAGGCTGGAGCCATCTCAGTTCTATCAGATATTAAATATCCACTTTTAATGTGCCGTACAAGAATCTTTTGTCCTACATCCAAGTGCCAAGCGCATAAAACGCTACAGTGGAAAATTGTATTGTCACTCTTTGCCATGTCAAAAAGTTGGGGTGGATGGCATCATACAGTCATCTTTGAGCTACATTAGAAGCCAGTAGCTGATTCAGCCAACAAGTTTGCCTTTATTTGTTCATGCCAGAACTTGCTGAGTGGTTTAGTTCTGTATATACGAATATGAGATGCCTCATCATTTTCAGCTCTACTTGCTAGTGAGGAACTACAGGATATCCTGCCTTAGAAGACTGATTACTAAGGGCAGAGGCAGCTGTATTCATTAGTAGGTCATATCCTTCCAGCAACTAGTCATTACCACAACCAAAAGGCTATCGTTGTTTACTGCTGTATGTAGGTGCTTTTTCAAATAGCACCAAACTGGACTTTTGTTTGGGCTTACAGACACAAGATTTCTATAGCTACTATGTCACTTGTTGTATGCTGAATAACTGTGTTTCCTGTTGATATTACTGCTTGTCTTGTATCATTTGTGTCATAGTTACCATTATATGATCACTGCATTCAGTACAAAATTGCTTACTATATTTTCATGGGGAATATGCAATCATGATGCATCTTCTCATTTTATGCTGTTTACTGTAAGGTGTCATTTACATGGGCAAGTTGTTGTTTTGATGGCTAGGAAAAGTGATCCACGCTGGATTTCTTTTCACAGCCTGTTGACAGGCGACATGCTTTAGACACCATTGCATCGAGCTTTCAAATGTGACCCTGGCAATGTATAGATACCCCAGCAATGTACAGTGCCTTGAAAAAGTATTCGTAGCCCTTGAAATTTTGCAACATTTTACAACCAAAAACATAAATGTATTTTATTGGGATTTTATGAGTTAGACCAACACAAAGTGGCACATAGTTGTGAAGTGGAAGGAAAATAATAAATGGTTTTCAACATTTTTCACAATTAAATATCTGAAAAGTTTGGCGTTCATTTGTATTCAGTCAATACTTTATAGAACCACCTTTTGCTGCAATTATAGCTGCAAGTCTTTTTGGGGATGTCTTTACCAGCTTTGCACATCTATAGGGTGACATTTTTGCTCATTCTTCTTTGCAAAATAGCTCAAGCTCGGTCAGATTGGATGGAGAGCATCTGTGAACAGCAATTTTCAAGTCTTGCCACAGACTATCAATTGAATTTAGGTTTGGACTTTGACTGGGCCCATCCAACACATCAATATGCTTTGATCTAAACCATTCCATTGTAGCTCTGGCTGTATGTTTAGGGTTGTTGTCCTGCTGAAAGGTGAACCTCCCCCCAGTCTCAAGTCTTTTTCAGACTCTAACTGGTTTTCTTCTAAGATTGCCCTGTATTTGGCTCCATCCATATACCCATCAACTCTGACCAACTTCCCTGTCCCTACTGAAGAAAAGCATCCCCACAACATGATGCTGCCACCATGATGTTTCATGGTGGGAATAGTGTGTTGAAGGTGAGGTGCAGTGATAGTTTTCCGCCGTACATAGCATTTTGCTTTTAGGCCAGAAAGTTCAGTTTTGTTCTCATCTGACCGGAGCACCTTCTTCCACATGTTTGCTGTGTCCCCCACATGGCTTCTCGCAAACTGAAAATGGGACTTCTTATGAATTTCTTTCAACAGTGACTTTCTTCTTGCCACTCTTCCATACAGGCCAGATTTGTGGAGTGCATGACTAATAGTTGTCCTGTGGACAGATTCTCCCACCTGAGCTGTGGATCTCCAGAGTTACCATGGGCTTCTTGGCTGCTCCTTTGATTAATGCTCTCCTTGCCCGGCCTGTCAGTTTAGGTGGACAGCCATGTCTTGGTAGGTTTGCACTTGTGTCATACTCTTCATTTTCCGATGATGGATTGAACAGTGCTCTGTGAGATGTTCAAATCTTGGGTTTTTTTTATAACCTAACCCTGCTTTAAACTTCTCCACAACTTTATCCCTGACCTGTCCGGTGTGTTCCTTGGCCTTCGTGATGCTGTTTAACTAATGTTCTCTAACAAACATCTGAGGGCTTCACAGAACAGCTGTATGTATAGTGAGATTAAAATACACACATGTGGACTCTATTTACTAATTAGGAGACTTCTGAAGGCAATTGGTTTCACTAGATTTTAGTTAGGGGTATCAGAGTAAAAGGGGCTGAATACAAATGCAAGCCACACTTTTAAGATATTTATTTGTAAACATTTTTGAAAACCATTTATCATTTTCTTTCCACTTCACAATTATGTGCCATTTTGTGTTGGTCTATCACATAAAATCAAAATAAAATACATTTACATTTTTGATTGTAACATGACAAAATTCTGAAAATGTCAAGGCGTATGAATACTTTTTAAAGGCACTATATGTATAGTGATATACTGCCAGGGCCATCGCTACCACTACCTATTTGTACTACAGCACAGCCATGGCCAGTGCCACATTCCTCTCCTGTCACCTCCCCATCCCTGGTGGACGTCACCTCTAGAGTGCCGTCCCTCCCCTGCACACACCGGTGCACAGCATAAGTGAGCTAAGATCCTGGCACTAGACAATGGTGATCGCCACTCGATGCAGCTGAAGTCAGCCCAAAGCCATGATCGCCGTGTATCATTGCCTACTAAAATGAAGCCTGGAATGGAGGTGTCTGTGTGGCCAGTGTGCAAGAGTGCATGGGAGGAGGAGAGGGAATGTCCACTATGGGGGACTGTGCAGGGCTGTAAATCGAAATGGAGGAGTTGACAGGAAGGCTGACAGAGAGCGAGCAGTGCAGCCTTCCTCATCACTTCAGCCGGCACACATCTTCCTGATATCAGTACCCCTTTCCTTTGCTCTGTACCGAGGATTTTAACTTCCCAGCAATCCCCGGGGAGCATCCTAGAGCCTGGATGAGGTTGATTCATTTACCCTGGCTGTATCCTGTAACCAAAGGATGGCCATCCGCTCCCAGGCTACATTCCGGACCATCCTAAGAAGGGATCCCTGGCTGTTATCGACAGTATACGATACATGCGCTATACCTAAGCGCTTCTGGTGAGTGCGCATTTCTTACATTTATTAGCACACCCACCTGAGGATTTATTCACTGGGATTTTATCTCATCACCTGGAGATCACCCTGAATATTTTTGGGTAGACTTTACAGAGATTTCAATGACAATTTATGTTTCAAAACGCATCAGAGGTGTATGTGCGTTTTTTATGTAAGGAATCATAATCCCATGTTAATTTTCGGTATTTTAAGATAATACGCATTTATTCATTTTTTATCATTTCATTGCCTGATTTGATGGCTTTTACTGTCCTTTTAGCGCTGCTCATTTTATACTGAGATTTTATTGAAGGCTTTTGGTGTACGTTTAGTGTTTTCAGCTGCTTATGTACATATATCTTCATAGCGCTCGCTACACTTTTTACTATTTTATGCAGTTCACAACAGCTTGAACAAAGTGGCTATAGCTAACTTATAGAATGTTTGAAAAGCTTGGTGCCTGATCTCTCATGTGCCACTATAGGCTGTGCCGGTGACGCAGAAAAGTTCATCCATGTAATCAAGGTTAACACTTTAAGGTTCATTCATTACGGCATAAAGCAAAAGGCTAGATACAGAAATCTACAGCAACCAATCAGAATTTATTTAAGCCATACTGCTTCAGTACATTGAAAACTGATTGGCTGTCTTAAGCTGGTCATACGCGGAGCCAGTTTGAGCATTGGGTGATTGCGTCTGCACCATCCGGCATCTTTTGACCTGAACATCAAAGGCCCAACAAAAATCAAAGGTACAACCAATTGGCTGGCCGGCCAAACAGTGAGTGCAGTTATTTAGATGTAGCCACTGTTCAGGCATTCTGACAGCTGTGGGTGTCAAGCAGTGGGAGATTCATCCATTCACAGTTGCTGGCTAAAGAAAAGAAATCTTAGAGCATATGGCCAGCTATAGGTTATAATTAAAGGAGAAGTAGGGCCGAAGCTCTTTTGGCCCTACTTATCCTGTGGGTCACAGGAGTGCACTTCATTTTGTACTCCTGTGACCCATTTTCAGCTGACAGTGGGCTAACGTGCACTGTCAGCTGACTTCACTCAGCTAGTTTAGGCTCTGGATCGATCCCAGCTTTAAAGTCAGGATCCACCCAGATGCCTCGACCGGCAGGTGACTCAGCCTCTCACTGAACCGCTGAGAGCCTGAGCCATTTGCTCCTGCCCCCTCTACAGCCCAGCATTCCAGTGAGTGCTGATGGGGCAGAGAGCTGCTGACTGACAGTCACTGTTCTCTGCTCACTGAAGACTGATAACCTAGCAAACCGTGGTCTTTTATCACTCAGTTCTTGGGGTGGAGGTGATGGGGGATAGATGCAATATCGGAGTGATGCTGCATCCACTTAGGTTAGTAAAATCGTTTGCTTTGTGCAGTGTAGTCACATAACTTACCTGTAATGAAGTATGTCCCATGTCCAGCAGGCTGATGGTTCCTGTAGATATCTTCTCCTCAGTGATGCCTGGTCCACTTCACAGCACTGAAACTGTGGCACTGTGGGGATTAACCGCTTGCTGACCGCGTACTGTAGTGTTACTGCTACAGTGCTGGCCAGCTGCGCAAAACCACGTGTGTGTGTGTATATATATATATATATATATATATTAGCGGAACCCAGCCAATGATTCATGGCTGGGACCCGCTGATTGGTGGGGCTGATGACAGGAGAGAGATCTGTGTTTGTAAACAGCATAGATCTATCTACTAATAGTGGGCATGTGCCAGGAATAAAAACAGTTACATCCCCAAGTAAAAACAGCACACATTTAACACAATAACACTTGCTAGATACACAATTAACCCTTTGATTGCCCCAGATGGTAACTCCTTGCTACTCAGTGACAGTGCATACTATTAGCATTTATTACTGTATTAGTGTCACTGGTGATGTCAGTGTCAGTTTCCACTCAGTGTCAGTTAGTGTCAGATTGCTTGCCGCACAATTACAGTCCCACTATAAGTCACTGATCGCCACCATTACTTGTATATAAACAAAAAAAAAGAAAGAAAATTCCAGTATATATACCGTCCTTTGTAGACGCTATAATTTTCATGCACACCAATCAATATACACTTATTGGGATTTTTTTTTACTAAAGACACGTAGCAGAATACATTTCGGCCTAAATTTATGAAGAAATTGTATTTTTTTATTGGATGTGTTTTTAAAATAATTATTGGATGTGTTTTTAAAATAAACCCAGTGCTGATCAAATACCAACAAAAGAAAGCTCTATTTATGTGAAAAAATGATATAAATTTAATTTTTGTACAGTGTTGCATGTCCGCAAAATGGTCAGTTAAAGTAACTCAGTGCAATATAGCAAAAAATGGCCTGGTCACGAAGAGTAAAATCTTCCAGAGGTCACGTGGTTAATAGCTCTGGGTTTAACACCAAAGTACACTGAAGGATGTCCTGACGGCTGCCCGCCCCTGCCTGCCTTCTCCATTCACAAAAATCCTTGCATTGCTTTTGAAGAATGCAACACATTCTGTGAATGAGGGAGAGGTGGATGATCCACTTCCCCATTCACAGAAGGTGTTGCGTTCAGCAGAAAAAATGCAAGAACATTTATGAATGGAGCAGAGGACAGAAGGATGCGGCTGCCTGTCATGGCTTCTTTAATGTATTTAAGTGTTAGACCAGTAGCTATTAATCCTTGCAGTGCCAGAGGTTCAGTGCAGTAAAAAGGACTGGGCTTCACTGGAGAGAACATTTCTACGGGAACCATCCCACTTGCAGGACATGGGATGTATTTCATTACAGGTAAGGTATGTGATTGCAGCTCTAGCAAAAAACCCCCCTAAACTTCAGCCTTACATTTCTACTGAATCTTAAGTAGATATTATATACAGTATATTTAGCTAGATGGGGTTGCCTTAATGTGCCTTTTCAACAAGGTTGATTTTCTACTTTATGAAGCAAGGACTATCAGAAATTTGCATGATAAAAGAACAGTTATTGGTAGTATTTGAATGAGGAAAAATACATGCCCCATCACAAATTTTCAGCATGATAATCCTATAAAATTGGAACTATTTCTGTATATGTATTTAGCAAAGAGTAGCTGGATTTCCAGTAGTCTAGCAGATATGGAGGAATTGGCAGTCAGAGCAGGGACAAAATCTGTGTGTCTGGAGCTCGTTATTGAATCTGGGTTTGCTGCCAGACAGAGAAATAAGTTCCACAAGCAGCTGTGTGACGGCAGCAATTCTGATGGATCCTTCATGTCCGTCTGCAGCATTTTATTCATTCTTCATTTTGACTTATAAATGCCCAAACTACATGGGTGATTTTTGATCTCCCAACAATAACGATGTAGCAGTTATGCGGGTGAGGGATTAGGATGATGTCAGATGTTTTTTTGCACAATATTTCATTAAGCATTGCTATATTTACAAGTTTCGAAAGATCCTTATAATAATACACATTCTACATCTCACTGTGACCCTGGGGCACTAATTGATTTCAAGGAATCAATCTGCCTTTGTACGAGAGAATGCCTGCTATTACTTTTACTAGCCTCTTCCGATTGTCATGCTTGACCTTGGGTTTACTTTCCTAACTATGGGTTTAGTTATGTTTTAAAGCTGAGCTCCAGCAAACACTTTCATACCAGTTACAGTAACCTAGTGTTTTAAAGCTTGCTTGCTTTTCCTTTAATTAAATAAGTTTATTTGAAGCCTGTCGGCACATTGTGTGGTGACTAGTGGTATTCCAGCACTGGATCAATGACAGTTGTTTTCTATGTGCCCTGTTCGTATTGCAATGTTGTCTTCAGATAAATTACAATGCATTGCAATGCATTGCTTTTACAGGTAAATAACACAGATAGAATATGTTAAATGCACATAAAATCTGAACTCCATGAATTATTTGTATTGTATACTCCCCTCCTTCGTCTCTCTCCCATGATATAAAAGCCATTTTCTTGCAGCTCAGTGGCCATGTCTGTGATCTACTAGGAAGAGAGGCCAAAGCTCAGCAGGAACAATGATGTTCTCAGGGGAAATTTGGAGCTTGTGTGTGCTGCTCCAGGTGGAAGCATCTGTAATCCTCCATCTTGCTGCTCTCAGTTCTCCATGCAAGTCCTATGTATTTCCAACATATAGCCAGCAATGGGAATTGACAGAAGTATACCAGAGGATCAAAGGTGCTGCAACCGCTGGTGACAACAGAAGGAAAGCTTAATCCTATCACCCCCCACATTGAAAGACATCCCCCTACACACAAACATCTGCCCCCGAGCCCTTCCTCACTGGCTGACATGAATTAGTCTGGCATGACCCTTCCACCATTGTGCTGACAGACATTTATCCCTGTGACATCTACCGCTGTCAGACATCCCTCACCCATGATCATCCAATACTGACAGGCATCCCTCCCCATGGCCATCCACCGCTGTCAGATATCCCTCCCCATGGCCATCTACCGCTGTCAGATATCCCTCCCCATGGCCATCTACCGCTGTCAGATATCCCTCCCCATGGCCATCCACTGCTGACAGGCATTCCTCCCCATAACCCTCCTACCACTGTTAGACATCCCTCCACATAATCATCCACTGCTAACACGCATCCCTCCCCATGACCATCTACTGCTGACACACATCCCTCCCCATGACCCCCTACCGCTGTCAGACATCTCTCTCTATGACCATCCACTACTGACAGACATCCCTCCCCATGAACATCCACCGCTGTCAGACATCCCTCCCCATGACCATGACCATCCACTTCTGACAAACATCCTTCCCCATGACCCCCTACCGCTGTCAGGCATCCCTCCCCATGACTCCCTACCGCTGTCAAACATCCCTCAACTTGACCCTCCTGCCACGCTGACAGACATTTCTCTCCATTACAACCTCACCATCACTGACAGACATACCCCCCCATTAACTCATCTACTGCACATATTGCCTGCTGTCATACTCCACATTTTTTTTCTAGAAATACTGCATGCTGTCATACCCTCCTATCTCCTCTTCTGCACATACTGCGTGCTGTGCTTCTGATAGATTACAGCACCCCACCAATCTTCTCTTTAAGTTATTAAGTAAATCTAAGAGTTGTGGCAGAGCATCCAAAGGAACCCCAGGAAAATCATGTTCGGGGTTTATAGATCTCCCAGGTTCCTTACCTATACCTTTAGGGATCTCTGATATGAGGTCCAGTGCAGGGTTTACCTCTCTCTCCATGGGCAATCAAATCCACCTGGGACCTGTATCCAGAGCTCTCGGCCTGGGGAATCAGACAAGTCCTGTCTGGAGAACTGAAATGTTGGTGGAAACTAACTAGCCGTGTATGTTGTGGCCAGGGCTGCTGTTAGAAACAACGGGGCCCCATACAACCAACCTGACAAGGCCCCCCTCCCAAAAAAGAGTTTACCATACTTCATATTGGAATGAATACAGTGTGTGAGTGGTACCGATCACTCATTGTGTTCATTCAGGAAAGGAAGGAGCTGGCAAATGTGACACTGCCACATATGACACTCTCCATCCTGAAGGATCTGATTGTGTGCTTGAAGCTGTTGGTGGGAAGGAGAGGAGGGAAGCCAGAAGCACTGCAGCAGTGGGGAGGCCTGGGCAGCAGGGGGAAATGTATGGTGCACAGGGAGGGTGATGGGTGTGGTGGGGGGGGCAATTACTTGAACCGAACCCCTGTATGGCTCTCTCTGCAGCTGCTGCAAGCCAGCCAAGGAGAGGAGAAGAAGCCAGCTTTCAGCTGCTGCAGAGAGAGCCGTACAGGGGATCAGTTCTAGTAATTGTCCACCCACCATTCCAATCACCTTCCCTGCCCACATCTGAGTCATCCAGCTGCCCGGGCCCTTCTGCTGGCCTGGGCCCCATACAGGAGTTCTGGTGGTACCCCCTTACCCACGGCCCTGGTTGTGGCTGAAAAGCAGTGGGCTTGATCAGTCTGGTAGTTAGGACCTGCATTACTGTGTAGTGAGAGCCGGCTAGGTTTTTTTTGTTTGGTATTTTCCTGTCCTGTTTATTTTGGTTAAACACTGTACAGCACTGTGTATATAGTCTTTTGTAAATAGCACTACTAAACACCTTCACTGTTTACCATTTATCTCACTGGATTTGGTATCTGTGCCTGAAAGACTGCTTACCCAAGGAAGCATACAGTTGCAAGAAAAAGTATGTGAACCCCTTGGGATTACGTAGAGTTTTCCATGAATTGGGCATAAAATGTGCTCTGAACGTCATCTAAGTCACAACAATAGAAGAACACAGTCTGCTGAACATAATACTACACAAACATTAGATGTTGCCATGGTTTAATTGCATGTAACATGTAAACATTCACAGTGCAGGGAGGAAAAAGTATGTGATGCCCTAGCTTAATGACTTCTCCCAGAGCTAATTGGAGCCAGGAGTGAGCCAACCTTGACTCCAATCAGTGCAATGATATTGGATGTGTTGCTGACAACTGTCCTGCCCTTAAAAAACACACACCTGTTTTGGGTTTACTGGTTTCAAGAAGCACTGTCTGATGTGAACCATGCCTCGCAGAAAAGAGCTCTCAGAAGACCTACCATCAAGAATTGTTGACTTGCATGAAGCTGGAAAGGGTTACAAAAGTTTCTCCAAAAGCCTTGATGTTCATGTGTCCACGGTAAGACAGACTGTCTACAAATGGAGAAAGTTTAGCACTGTTGCTACTCTCCCTAGGCGTGGTCGTCCTGTAAAAATGACTGCAAGAGCACAGCGCAGAATGCTGCATGAGGTAAAGAAGAATCCCAGAGTGTCAGCTAAAGACCTACAGAAATCTCTGGCACATGCTAACATTTTTGCTGACACATCTACAATAAGGAAAACATTAAACAAGAATGGAGTACATGGGAGGACACCACAGAGGAAGCCATTGCTGTCCAAAAAGAATATTGCAGCATGTTTGAAGTTTGCAAAAGAGCACCTGGATGTTCCACAGCACTACTGGCAAAATATACTGTGGACAGATGAAACCAAGATTGAGTTGTTTGGGAAGAACACACAACACTATGTGTGGAGAAAAAAAGGCACAGCACACCAACATCAAAACCTCATCCCTACTGTGAAACATGGCGGAGGGAGCATCATGGTTTGGGGCTGCTTTGCTGCCTCAGGGCCTGGATGGATTGTTGTCATTGATGGGAAAATGAATTCCAGAGTTTATCAAGACATTTTGCAGGAAAACGTACGACCATCTGTCCGCCAACTGAAGCTCCGCAGAGGATGGGTGATGCAACAGGACAATGACCCAAAGCATACAAGTCATTCAACAAAACAATGGCTGCAACAGCACAGAATACGCCTTCTGGAGTGGCCCAGTCAGAGTCCTGACCTCAACACAATTGAAATGCTGTGGCATAACCTTAAGAGAGCGATTCACACCAGACATCCCAAGAATATTGCTACACTGAAACAGTTTTGTGAAGAGGAGTGGTCCAAAATGACTCCAGATCGTTGTGCAGGTCTGATCTGCAACTACAGGAAACGTTTGGTTGAGGTTATTGCTGCCAAAAGAGGGCCAACCAGTTATTAAGTCCAAAGGTTCACATACTTTTTCCTCCCTGCACTGTGAATGTTTACATGTTATGTGCAATTAAACCATGCCAACATCTAATGTTTGTGTAGTATTATGTTCAGCAGACTGTGTTCTTCTATTGTTGTGACTTAGATGATGTTCAGAGCACATTTTATGCCCAATTCATGCAAAACTCCACGTAATCCCAAGGGGTTCACATACTTTTTCTTGCAACTGTATATGCCGGCTGCCTATCCCCAGCTCACAGAGTATAAAAGCTTAGTTCAGTGTGTTTTTCGTGAAGTTTACTAGTCAGATGTGTGTTGCAAATTATTGTTATAATAAAGCTTACAAATAGTACTTAGTCTTTTCTTATCCATAATTATTTATTTATTAGAGATACTTATATAGCACTGTCAATTTACACAGCACTTTACATATTTATTATACATTTACATCAGTCCCTGCCCTCAAGGAGCGTACAATCCAAGGTCCCTAACTCACATTAATACATACATATACTAGGGCCAATTTAGACTGGAGCTAATTAACCTACCAGCATGTCTTTGGAGTGTGGGAGGAAACTGGAGTACCTGAAGGAAACCCACTCAGACACAGGGAGAAAATGCAAACTCCAGGCAGGTAGATTAAATCCGAAGACCCTAGTGCTGCTAGGTGGAAGTGCTAACCCCTTGGCCACTGTGCTGCCCAACTGTAGTTTTTCAGCAGTTGGTGGAGGTGTTAACTGATATTTTGAGAGTATAAATAAATCATAGCAAGGCTGGAGATGCCAGACTTTACAGATTTGACTTTTTGTCATTATAATAAACAGTTTTATGGCAATTCTGTCTGGCAGAGATTATACAGAAGCATGCCATGTTTAACTGAAAATAAATTACATGAGCAGAGAATAATGCCAAATTACTTGGGTTTTGCAGTTATTGGACTTTACTTTTCAAAGCAAGCAATATGCTCAATTACATTTGTATTTCTATTCACAAAACTAGTGGAAACGGATAACTTTAGCTTGAGGATAAAGACTAAAGAGACACTTGGCCCAGATATGGGAAAACTAATAGTCAGCAGCTAAACGAACTGTAGCTGCTGGCTGTGAAGAAACATATCTGTGACGGGAGTGACTTTTGGGGGTGGGGGGACCACTTGGTCAGCTCATGTCCCCCTCATTATGTTTAAGGCACCCTGTGCCTGTTAAGGGTTACAGGGTGTGTATGTGAATGTCTGAGTTCTGTGTATAGTGTGTTGTCCATTGTCTGTTTACCATGTGCTACCCCCCATTGTGCTGTGTCTCCCTGTCCAGCCAACTATTATGGGATGTACTGTTTGTGTATTGGTGTGGGGGTTGGGCAATGTCCTTTGCCACATGGTTGCATCCCATTGTTCTGTGTCTGGTTGGATGGGGAGGGGTGATGAGGTGTTTCCTGTCCCTGGTTGTCTTTCCCCGCCCTCTGTATAAAACATGTTTTGTGTACAATAAAGTTAGTTGACTTCCTGTTTTAGTAGGAGCTGGTTGTCTGTCTATTTTCCTGAGGGATTCCGAGGGTGTGGTCTGTGGATGGTGTTCGGACAGGGGAAGCTGCAGGATAACGGAATATACCCAAGTGCGGTCGGGTACCGGTTCCGTTACATTGGTGGCAAGCAGTGGGATTGTGCTTCCAACCTGTAAACACATCCAAACCATCACCGGGATCCAAGAGCAGGAGAGGAGAGACAGATACCACCCGCAGATATGGAAACAGAGGTCTTGTGGCGGATGCAGCAAGTGCTGGCTTATTTAGATGACCCGGTTTCTACATGGGAAGAGCGTGGATGGAGAAATACGTCTGTCCAACAGCTGGATGAGGGTGTGGAAGATGGAGCAGTCGGCGCATCCCTCCAATTACAGATCCCAGGATGTATGGATCTAATGGATTTTTCGCTGGAGGATGTTATGGGTGATGAATCACCTGCAGTCTGGGACATCCAAACCACCACCAGGATCCAAGGTTCAGATAGCAGGAGAGGAGAGATACCACCTGCAGCTATGGAAACAGAGGTCTTATGGCAGATGCAGCAAGTGCTGGCGTATTTAGACGATCCTGTTTCTACATGGGATGAGCTTGGATGGAGGGACACGTCTGTCCAACAACTGGATGAGGGTATGGAAGATGGAGAAGTTGGCTCATCCCTCCAAGTACAGATCCCAGAATGCATGGATCTAATTGATTTTTCAATGGAGGACGTTGTGGGTGATGAGTCACCTGCCAAAGTGCTGGCACTGGACTCAAGGGCCACCAGCCCGTGCCCTGGACATTTAGCCATTCCAGAGACTGGGGATTGTACTGATTTTTTTTCTGAGGAGGAACCAGCCGGGGAGCTGCCAGCTGAAGCGCTGACAACCGGACAGAGGGTCCAGGACCTCTGCCCCACACCTGTGGTAGTTTCAGAGGCCCAGGGTGAGAAGGGAGAGGAGGTTGTTGTCCTCCCTCCCCCACAGTCAGCCAAAGTGGAGGAAACTCTTTTCCCTCCCAAGCCAGGATCTGTGCATCAGGGGGACAGTGACAGAGGAATGCCATCCCAGCAGCAGATCCACAGTCTGGGAGTGGAGGAAGGCAGCCTCCCTCCCCCACGGTTAGCCGGAGCAGATGTGGGGTCCCCAGCAGAAGCGCTGGCACCAGGGCAGAGTGCCGCTGGCCTCTGCCTAGCAACTACAGTCACCACTTGGATACCCCAGGGATGCTGGGCAGTCGGCCCAGATCCCCCACAGAAGGATGAAGGCGGCCCAGCCACCCTGTCTTCTCCCCAGCGGCTGAGAGGATTTCCGAAAGAAGGACCAGTCCGTACTTCTCCCCAGCGGCGGGTATGTTCTACGGGAGAGGCAGAGGTTGGCTGGGTGAGTAACGCTTGGTGTGGGACAATTTGTTTGGGGTACTGTGTGGGTGCCGGCATTGGGGGACTGGAGGTGCAGAGTAACTTCAGAGTACATCCGTCTGGGATCTACTCCTGTGTTACTCTCCTACCGAAAGGGGAGATATGTGACGGGAGTGACTTTTGGGGGTGGGGGGACCACTTGGTCAGCTCATGTCCCCCTCATTATGTTTAAGGCACCCTGTGCCTGTTAAGGGTTACAGGGTGTGTATGTGAATGTCTGAGTTCTGTGTATAGTGTGTTGTCCATTGTCTGTTTACCATGTGCTACCCCCCATTGTGCTGTGTCTCCCTGTCCAGCCAACTATTATGGGATGTACTGTTTGTGTATTGGTGTGGGGGTTGGGCAATGTCCTTTGCCACATGGTTGCATCCCATTGTTCTGTGTCTGGTTGGATGGGGAGGGGTGATGAGGTGTTTCCTGTCCCTGGTTGTCTTTCCCCGCCCTCTGTATAAAACATGTTTTGTGTACAATAAAGTTAGTTGACTTCCTGTTTTAGTAGGAGCTGGTTGTCTGTCTATTTTCCTGAGGGATTCCGAGGGTGTGGTCTGTGGATGGTGTTCGGACAGGGGAAGCTGCAGGATAACGGAATATACCCAAGTGCGGTCGGGTACCGGTTCCGTTACATTGGTGGCAAGCAGTGGGATTGTGCTTCCAACCTGTAAACACATCCAAACCATCACCGGGATCCAAGAGCAGGAGAGGAGAGACAGATACCACCCGCAGATATGGAAACAGAGGTCTTGTGGCGGATGCAGCAAGTGCTGGCTTATTTAGATGACCCGGTTTCTACATGGGAAGAGCGTGGACAGGGGAAGCTGCAGGATAACGGAATATACCCAAGTGCGGTCGGGTACCGGTTCCGTTACAATATCTCAAAAGCTCATGAAGTCCACCCCTGTCTTCCATGCCCCTAATTCTTTGCAGGGTTTCTTATCTACTGTGTCATTAGCTTGCATTCAAGAGCTGACCATCACTTGCTTATCACAGCCTGCCCCTTACTGTGCTTTCAGAAGATCACATACTGCAAGGAGACTGGTCATGTAGCCTTCCGGGACATGTGAAGTGTATCCCAGGAGGTTCTGCAGGCAGAGTAACCTGGCCAAAGGGAACTTCATCCTTGCCTAGACCAACAATCGGATTTGGAGGGATTACCACCAAAAAAAAAGGTAGTAACAAGTGCAATTTTGTAACAGGTTTGAGGGGGGATGGTGGATGGGAAGGAGAGGAGGAAGAGAATGATACTGAGTGTTATGTTTGGGTGAAGACCCGCTTTGATAGCTGTAAAATTAAACCATTATCAGGCACTGATAATAGAATAGAGCTATTCCAGGCAACAAGTAAAAACTTTTTTGCCCCAGCACGAAGGTAAGGCTGCAGAACATCCAGAGTGATGACTATGCTTCGATCTTTGAATGCTCTGATCTGTATTTTAACAGGTTCAGATTCAGAGCTGATTGGAGGATAAAGGTGCCAGGAACTATGGAAATTGATTTAACAGTAGTAATACAGTGTATCTGCATCTTCATCTTCCCTCAACTTTTGGAGTATGGAAGGAGGGCAGGCCTTCAATCTTCAATGTGATAGCATTCTAGTGGGAAACCTATCGCCAGGACAAAACACTGCCATATTGACATACCTAGAAGCTTTCAAGAGTGGAACAGAGGGCAGAGTAGGAAGTGTGGCAAATGTGAAGGAGTCCTTTTTCAGGTGTCAACATCAGCCTGTGTGACATGGACACTTCTTACTGGCTGTTCAGCAGTGAAGTACTCAGACTCCAGAAGTCTGCAGTGGTGACATCAGCAAAAAGGGACCATCAGGAACTGTCCAATTCCCAGCACATCTGCCTCCCTGGATTACAGGTCCTCTGCCCCCTGGAATGGCACCATCCAGGAGGGATATGGATAGCTGCCCTTGGTGAGTATAACATCTTTCCACAAGGTATTTAACCATTTCCCTCCCGGCCTGTGGCCGAATGGCGGCCGGCAAAAACCCTCACCTTTCTGGGTAGACGCCATATGGCGTCCTTTCGGGTTTGCGCACCTGCAGTGCTGCGCAGCGGCCCGATCTGTCACCGGCCGTGTACCTCGGACACGGCCAATGACAGATCTGAGTACCGGCCCCGTTGCCGTTACCACGTGACCTGCTGTGACCAATCACAGCAGGTCACATGACAGTTGTATACAATGGATGGCTTCATTTATGCCATCCATTGTATACTAGTGTGTCTAGCTGTGAATGGTCACAATGATCACATGCACAAGCTGGGCCAATCACAGCCCAGCTATGTCATGTGATTAGCTGTGGCCAAATCACAGCTAAGCACAAAAAAAAAAACCCTGAATGACTCAATGTCATTCAGGTAAATGCTTGCTTATAGCAAAGTAATTCTTTGCTATAAGCAAATTGTGTAAAAAAAAAAATATATATATATATAGATCACTTACCCAAAGTAGTACAATGTTACTATGGTAACATTGTACTACTTTGGTCATAGTGAAATATTAAAAAAAAATCTTAAAAAGAAACAAATGTAATAAAAAATTAAAAATAATAAAAAAATCACCGCCATGCCAGTTATATGATGACACTGTACTGCACTGGTGACAGTATGTAAAAAAAATAATGAAAATAATTTTTTTAATTTTCCGAAAAATTATGACAAAAAAAATACAACTTCAAAAAACTCGCCATGCCTGTTATGAAGTACGTTGGACTGTCTACTTTGCAAAAAGGGGTCATTTGGGGGATATCTGTACTGTTCTGACATTCTTGGACCTCAAGAAATTAGATTGGCTGTCAGTACTTCAGGATTGATCAATATTTAGATATATCCCATAGTTTGTGAACTCTATGACTTTCCTACAAACTAAAAAATACATCCTAATTTGGGTTATTTTCACCAAAGACATGTAGCAGAATACATCTTGGCCTAAATTTATGAAGAACAATTATTTATTTGCAAACTTTTATAACAGAAACAAAGAAAAATGTGTTTTTTTTTCAAAATGTTCGGACTTTTTTGTTAATTTAGCAAAAAATAAAAACCCCAGCGGTGATTAAATACCACCAAAAGAAAGCTCTAGTTGTGTGAAGAAAATGATAAAATTTTAGTTTGGGTACAATGTTGTATGACCGCGCAATTGTCATTCAAACTGTGAGAGCGCTGAAACCTGAATAATGGCCTGGGCAGGAAGGGGGTAAAAGTGCCCGGTATGGAAGAGGTTAGAGACAAAACACCCAATAGGTGAAAGAGGGGTGAGATGGAGGTAGGTTAAGGTTTTACCTGAAAATAAGCTTTAACTATAAACAGATGATCAGTAAGTACATTTTTAACAAGTATTGTAAAGATGCTGCTGTCATCTCATTTGTGCATATCTGAAGTGTATAGCCAGTGCCTGCTTTGGACTTCAGACATGCTTTAGTCTCTAGCACTATCACAGAATTAAATACACTTGGACCTGGCTGTGTGGACTTTGCACCTAGGGCCCACCCACATCTAGTATATGGGATATGTGGCAGCCATCTAGGCTACTATCCTGATAGTCCTGCTGCTGTAAGACGGCATAAATAAATAATTTGTTTTTGTTCATCACCAGAAAAAGTCTGTAAAGAACATGTGGATTATTTGTGTTCCAGTTCTCTATTTTTACTTTTATAGTGTTTGCTTAACATTGTGGGTGGATTTCACACTTTTTAGATTTCCAGTTCCTCTTCACTTTGTTAGTTTTGTTTCCATTGATGGTCATACACGCTAAGGCACATAAAAGTATGTTTTTGCAACATATGGTATCCAGATATATTTTACATTTCTGTTTCTGAGGAAAGTGATGGGCCCACTTTAAGTAAGAAATCTATATTATAGGGTCATACATTTTATAGGATTGAATCACTAAAGCATAACACAAGTAAAATTTGTATTGCTGTGCATTGTTTTCTACATTTTAATATCAAAATTTTAATCAATTTGCTAAAGGTTGCATTGCTGAGGTCTGTCCAAATGTCTTATATTATCGATTTTTACTGTGAAGTCGGTTTACAAAAATGATTGTACTGATTATCACTCCTTGAAACAACACAGGCTTTTGGCCAGCATTAAAGGATAACTAAACACAAGAATAAAAATTCTTAACCTCTACATGCCGACAGTATGCATATATGCGTCCTCTCGGCAGGTGGGCCTTAATGCCAAGAGGCCAATATATGTATACCAGAATGTAAACACAACTGTGCTGAGTGTGTGTGCCTTGCATGCTCCTGGCACAGTTCCTGGCGACTAACAGAAAGCTTTCTACATGCAATCGGGAGCTTTCCGATCATGTGACCAATCATGGTGCTCACATGATCAGAAGCCCTGCCTTCCAACATCAGAAACCACTTAATGGGCCGGACGGCACTGGCATTATGGTGTTAATATTGCAGCGTACAGTCCTTAGATGTGCCTAGTTTTGTTTTTATCAGGTTAAGACTTTTATTAGCAAATACATGAAATACTTGCTGATCTTGTCAGAAATGCAGTTCCTTTGTCCCTTCCTGTGAACTACACAGAAAACTATTTTCTTTCTTAGCTATGTTCTGTAAACTATCTATTGGTACCCCCCCCCCATGTTATGGAGATGAAAAGATAAGAACATGTGTGGTCCATATCAGGAAAATAGCTTATGGTGACAGCTTTTTGCTTGCTCCCTCCATAGATACAGTGGCGTGATGAAGCCACCCAAAGACAGGAAGTGTGTTATTTGCAGGATTAACAAGTGGTTTTCTTTTTCTTTTGCTTTATTTTCAAAGTATCCACCACACCAAAGTCTAGTAAGCTGCAATAAACTACATTTCTGATTTTAGGTTTAGATATATACTATATTGCCAAATCTTTGGATTCAGGTGTTCCAATCCCCTCCATGTCCACAGGTGTATAAAATCTAGCACCTAGGCATGCAGACTGCTTCTACAAACATTTGTAAAGGAATGGGTCACTGTCAGGAGCTCAGTGAATTCAAGCGTGGTACCGTGATAGGTTGCCACCTGTGCAATATGTCCATCTATGAAATTTCCTTGCTAATAAATATTCTACAGTCAACTGTTAGTGGTATTATAACAAAGTGGAAGCAACTGGGGACAACAGCAATTCAGTCACAAAGTGGTAGCACGTAAAATGACAGAGTGGGGTCAGCGCATGCTGAAGTGCACAGTGAGCAGAAGACGCCAACTGTCTGCAGAGATAATAGCTAAAGACCTCCAAACTTTGTGTGGCCTTCAAATTAGCACAACAGCAGTGCATAGAGAGCTTCGTGGAATGGTTTCCATGGCCGAGTAGCTGCATCCAAGCCTTACATCACCAAGTGCAATGCAAAGCGTCAGATGTAGTGGTGTAAAGCATGCCACCACTGGTCTCTAGAGCAGTGGAGACTTGTTTCCTGGAGTGATGAATCATGCTTCTCTGTGTGGCAATCTGATGGACGTGTCTGGTTTTGACGGCTTCCAGGAGAACGGTACTTGCCTGACTGCATTGTGCCAAGTGTAAAGTTTGGAGGGGGGTTTATGGTGTGGGGTTGTTTTACAGGAGTGGGCTTGGCTCCTTAGTTCCAGTGAAGGGAACTCTTAAGGCGTCAGCATACCAAGACATTTTGGACAATTTAATTCTTTCAACTTTTCGGGAACAGTTTGGGGATGGCCCCTTTCTGTTCCAACATGACTGCACACCAGTGAACAAAGCAAGGTCCATAAAGACATGGATGAGCGGGCTTGAGGTGGAGGAACTTGACTGGCCTGCACAGAGTCCTGACCTCAACCTAATAGAACACCTTTGGGATGAATTAGAGCGGAGACTGCGAGACAGGCCTTTTCATCCGACATCAGTGCCTGACCTCACAAATGCATTTCTGGAAGAATGAGCCAACATTCCCATAGACACACTCCTAAACCTTGTGGACAGCCTTCCCAGGAGAGTTGAAGCTGTCATAGCTGCAAAGAGTGGGCCAACTTAATATTGAACCTTATGGACTAACACTGGGAAGCCATTAAAGTTCATATGCGTGTAAAGGCAGGTGTCCCAATACTTTTGGTAATATAGTGTACTTTACGTGTTTATTTCTTTGATAAGTCTTTTGAGGTAAAGCAAAGACGTGAGCCATTTTATTGCAAATACATTATTGATGTATAAGAAAAAAATGCAAACCATTAAATATTAAAGCTTTTAACAGTTAACTATTTCCTCTCTAGAGCAAATTTTTTCATTTTTCAAACATAAAATTACCTGAAACCTCTAGACTATGATATCTTTTCTAAAAGAAGAGTAGAATAAAAGAATTTTAAGAAGATTTAAGAAAAAATCACTAAAATTAATTTTGGTGCATACAAACACAATATAATCCCCATATTTGTTTTGTACAAAATAAAAGATGAGGTTGTGTCAAATTGATACCAAATGTGTCAAGCCTCACAACTGCGTGTGCTGGCAAAATAGTTTAAATTTATTATACCCAAAATTATCAATGGGTTAAGCTTTAAATGCCTTTACAGGTCATAGTCTAGACTTAACTGCAAATAAGATACCTAGAGTTATTGCTCTCATTGACATTCATGGTGATATTTACCATATGATACAATCTCTGTTTACATAGAAATACGCATTGGATGTGCAGGTTTGTGTTCACGTGTGTGGGCAGGGTAATAAGAGGCTTTTACATTTTTTTTTTCATTATTTTTACACTTGCATTTTTATATTTTAACTTTATGTGCTAACACTGGCAGGTGACAGTTTCTGTCTATAGAGACAACAGGTGTCTATTAAACCCCCAATGTTTCCCCTGCCCTCTGCAGCAGCTGACAAGCAGACCACTGAGCTCAATCAATTGTGTACCTGGCTTTCTGTATGTAGAAGAAGAGATCTGGGGGACATCTGTTCCCTGATAGCCATCCTGACATTGTTGTGGTCCCAGGAGGAGTGGGAAAGCCTTGGGACCATGGTGGTGGGCAGCACGTATGAGTCACGTAAAAGTGTTTCCCTTTACAATAAAGCTGAATAAAGCTTGTTTTAATTTGTTCACAAAAACCTGAGATCAGGGGCGGACTGACAACTCATGGGCCCCCGGGCAATAGGGGATCATGGGGCCCCTGTGTCCTTGCCCAAACTCAAAAAAGCCTATATAAAAGGTGCCAGGGGCATCTCATGGGGCCCCCTACTGACCTCGGGCCCTCGGGCAGTGGCCGAGTTTCCAAATGGTCAATCCGCCCCTGCCTGAGATATCTAATGAGGAAAACTAGTTAAAAAACAATATTATAATATCAGCAAAAAATATTGCAAGAGCATAACAAGGTTTGGGAGTCTCAGCATTCCCAGAATCTCACCAAAAGAGTTGTGACATCACTAAGGCTTTTCAGGCAGAAGCTGGGTGTAAGAATATTTTTTTTTACATTTTCCACAAGTGTTTTCTACAGGTTTAATGCAGGGATTTTACATGGGGTTGAATAACCTTCCAATTTACCGCAAGATCCAATTTAAAATTACTCTTATCTTAGTAAATTGGCCAGTATGCTTTAGTGATTCAATTACCACTCATTTGCATCTATTGAAAACAGCCTGATTATGAGTTTCGCATGGATTTTACTGTGTTACGTATGAAAAAAATGAAAACATTTGAAAAGACAATTCTTATAGACACTTCTGCCTTGAATGCCATCTGACTCAAGAATAAAAAAATGGTTCAGCCCCAATTAACTTGTCAGATTTCCTTACTGTGTCTAATGTCTTAACCATGTTAATCCAGTGGTGGAGGGCAGAGCCAGCATACCTTCCACCACCACCAGTATATCCCTAGGCAACATTTCAGAGGTTGAGATCTACCTGGACAACATGGTGGAAATCAGAGATCCCAAGGAATTGGGTTGGGGGGTGCTTTGCTAGGTGGGACCCTTTAAAAAATAAAAAGCAAGTTCCCAGTAAAAGGATGGCACGAAGAACACATTGTGTGCCACATTGTCCTCTGTCCCCCTTCACATCAGTTCCCATCACCCCCCCCCCACAGTAGTGTCTATGCCCCCCTTAACCTCACTCCCCCCACATTAGTGTCCTCTGCCCCCCTTTCACATCACCTCCCACAGTAGTGTCTCTTCTGACCCTCCCCCACTACAGTAGTGAGCTATGCACCTCTGCCCCTCCATACAGTAGTGTCCTTTGCCCCCCCCCCTAAGCAGTGTCCTCTGTCCCTCTTCACAAACCCCCACTATAGTGTTCTGTACCCCCTCCATAACCGAGTCCTGCCCCCCAAAGTGTTTTCTGACTGCTGAAAGCAGTGTCCTCTGCCCCCTAAGCAATATCCTCTGCCACCCATCCCCCACAGCAGTGTTCTCTGCCCCTATTCAAATCAATCTCCAGAGTAATGTCCTCTGACCCCCAAAGCAGTGTCCTTTTCCCCCTTCACATCAACCCCCCCCATTGTAGTGTACTCTGCCCCACATGGCAGTGTCCTTGTCCCCCTTCACATTATTACCCCCCCCGATATAGTGTCTTCAGCCCCCCCCCCATAACAGTGTCATGTGCCTTTCCCAAAGTAGTGTCCTCTGTCCCCCTCCCCAAAGCAGTGTCCTCTGTCCCCCCATCCCCAAATCAGTGCCCTCTGTCCCTTTTACCTAGTCCCCACTGTAGTATTCTCCTCCCCCCACCCCCTCACATCAGCAGTGTCATCTGTTTCCTTCACCCTTCCCCCCAACATAAAAAACACTGTGTAGATAGCTCTGTATTACCTTACAGTGTGTACCGTAGAGCAGAGAGCGGGAGGCAGAATAGTGCTGGATGGAGGGCGGAAGCTGCCGGAGTTAACTTTTGATAACAAGCTGGTAATTGGTTGCTAGGACTGCCTGGTGTCATAGCAACCAATCACCTGCTGGTTAACTCAAGAGGTTAAATAAGGGAGCTCCCACCCCTGCCCTCCATCCAGTACATTCAGAATGAAAACCGAGGGAAAAACCCATGAGGATTGAGCTCTGCAGTCACTTTTGCAGCAGTTGTTTTCTTATTCCGGTTCACAGTCCTATGCAATGTCCTTTTTTGTCTCTTTTGGTCAGTTGACCATGGTGACTGCGCTTATGTTTATCAGCCGACGTTTACTGGAAATTAATGCCGTCATAGCCTTTGATACTTTATCTTGCGACATGGCGAATAAATTGGCAACTTCAGTTACAAAGCCACCAGCTAAGTGCCCTCTTTGAAGCTCAGTAATCTTTGGCATGACTCCGTATTACTAGCAGCTCATGCAGTCCCAACTGTTAGCTAGGTGTCTCATCACATAGTGGAAGCGAAAGAAAGTAACATCACTTCCACTTTCAACACCAAACATGTCACTTTCACATGTAGTGTAGTGTTTTCATTTTTTTTCTAACCCCTGTAGCTTTCAGTGATGGTGTGGCAACAATGCTGCACCGCTCCTGAATTTAGAGCAGAGGTGCTACTCCCATGCAGGCTGTGCATGCTTGCATTACATTGGGATGAAAATATGTTGCAAGGGAGCATGGCTTTATTGCTACTGATTCACAAGCCTCTAGCTCAGGGGTGTCAAACTCCATTTCATTGCGGGCTGTATCACCTTTATGGTTGCCATCAAAAGGCCGGATGTATCTGTAAGACTAGATGTCCAGAATACCCGACCTACCATTACATCAGATGTCAAGAATTCAACACCCTTCCTAACATCACCGTGCACCTCCTTTGGGGGCAGAGCTGGAAATCAGACAGTGCAGGGTCTGGAGGAGGACTAGAGGAGGAGTGCAGTCAGCTACCAGAGTCTGCTGAATGCTGAGACCAGGGGAGGCAGAGATGAGTGGATGCTGCAGCTGCACTGAGAGGTGCAGGATTTGGCAGAGGAGTTCTATTGTCCTCTCTGCTGTCGACTGCTGCGACAAGGTGGGGGGTGGAGACAAGGGAGTACCTGCAAGAGAGGTGCAAGGGCCACATGAAATGGCCTGGAGGGCCAGATTTGGCCCGCGGGCCTTGTGTTTGACACCTGTGCACTAGCTTGTCATTCAGTACCTGGCCACACTTAGACATGCCCACAGTCTTCTAAATGGACTGCTTAGACCAAGCACTGCTCAAGATGCTGAAGCCCTTCCACTCTAAGCTGCAATGCCAGTGAGACACAAATGCAGTAGAAATTAGATCAGTCGGGGGGGGGGAAAGAGAATTTTTTGTTTACTTATTATTAGGCCTCTTTCACACAGGTGGTTGTTCTGCCGCTTGTAAATGCAGGTTTTTTTATTTTGAAATTCCAACACTCCTGGCACACAGATCACTTGCATTTGTACATTGCGTATATGTGCGTTTACATGCGTTTACATACAGCTGCATTCAGCTGCGGTAGTACATTCTTGCCTTTTCTAATGCAACTGTTTATTTTTTTATTGTACTGCGATTAACTGCGTTTATGTACAGATAGCTGTGGTACATCGCTCCTGGACGCAGTCAACTTTATTTTTCCTAAATGCATAAAACCGTAAAATGTTATGAAAACGTTGCTAAACACAGTGTGTGAATGGATGCATTGTCTTCATTTAGCTGTGGTATGTTCCTCTAACGGCAGCTAAAAGCTGAAATCTAACCGCCCGTGTGAAAGGGGCCTTAGGTTTGTGCATCACATAGTAGCTGAATTGGGTACTTGTGTAGATTGTCATCCTCGTCTTTAGTTGTGCTTTAATTATTTCTATCTGTTCTTTTGTCTTTACAGTGGATGCGATTGTGGAGTTTGACTACAAGGCTCAGCACGATGACGAGCTGACTATAGTTGCTGGTGAGATAATCACCAAAATCAAAAAAGAAGATGGCGGATGGTGGGAAGGAGAGCTGAAAGGAAGAAGAGGCCTTTTCCCTGACAACTTTGTACGAGTGAGTACATATTATTCTTGTATTTAAAGAGCACGTGGAAGAAAATGAAAAAGGGAGGGGGTGTTGTACATTCAAAATGACCCTAAAGATCTGTTAAATTTGGTTGTGTTTTCCTGAAATCTGTTCAAATTTCACTTGAGCTCAGAACCTTTATTTTTCACAGTCCAACTCACTAGTTGTGTTGTTAATATGTTGATCTGGGAACACTTTTGGATTACCGGTTTGTAACCAGTAGAGGTGTTCTCAAATACAAGAATCTTTGATGTGTTTCCCTTACAAAAATTCTGGTACTTTAAAGTGTCATTACTATGAAGTCCCTCACAACTACCAATCAAATACAAACCATCCTTGCAAGTTTACATTTGAATGAAGAGAGAGAAGGAAAGTTAAATGGCACATCACAAAGCAGACTGATCCTATGTATTTAGAGATCTGTGAAATCTTATTGCAGTAGATTACACAGAGCTCAATTTAGATTAAAGCATATCTGCAGTTAAAAAATAAAAATGAGATATCATATGTACTGTATCTGTACATTTCACAGTCTTCCATTATATTTGCTTTACAAACTGATGTAGTTAAAATGCATTAACCTACATTTTAATGATGCTACAGAAACGATGTGGGATTCACTTCCTTGAATCCAGTGACTACTCTCTGTAGCCACTCTTTATAAAGTGCATTGACTACAAAGTATATAAAGGTACTTTAAGCGCAGTTCATCTGTTCATGATCCCAGTGGTAACTCTGCCTTAGGGCCAGTTCACACTACATGCGTTTCAGTGTGCTTTTTTCTGCATCCAAAACGCACAGAAATTAGGTGATATGGTTATCATTGTCATAGTTCACATCAGTGCTTGAAGTTCCAGTGTGTTCCGGATGCAGGAAAAAAAGTAGAACAGGCTGCATTTTTCCTGCACAGAACTGCACTGGAACACTAAAAATCACTGGAACGCACATGTACCTATTTAAATTGAACAAAAAGAGAGGGGATAACATTAACTGGAATGCATCAAAAACACATCGGAACGCATCAAAAATGCACTGAAACGTGCCAAAACGCATAAAAACCGTGCATACGGAAACGCATCTGGAACACATCCAGAATGAGTTTCTATAGTGTGAACGGACCCTAAGAGCCGGTTCACACTATAGAAATGCAGCCAAATGCGTTCAGGATGCATTTTTGTATATACGTTTTTGATGCGTTTTTGACACGTTACAGTGCTTTTTTTATGCATTCCAGTTCATTTTATCCCCTCTCTTTTTGTTCAATTTAATTAGGGACATGTGTGTTTTTTGCACATTCCAGTGCGTTCTGGTGCATTTTTGATGCGTTCTTACCGTGCTCCAATACAGTTCCGTGCAGGAATAATGCAGCCTCTTCTACTTTTTTTTTTTTTTTTCCTGCAACCGGAACACAGTGGAACTGCATCGATGTGCACTATGACATTGACAACCATATAACTTACTTTTTGTGCGTTTTGGATTCAGAAAAAAAGCTACTGAAAAGCATTTAGTGTGAACTGCCCTAAAAGCAGTAGTAAACTCTTATTATACACTCACCGGCCACTTTATTATTGTACACCTGTTCAATTGCTTGGCAACAGAAATTGCCAATCAGCCAATCATAAAACGGCAACTTAATGCATTTAGGCATCTAGATGTGGTGAAGACGACTTGCTGAAGTTGAAACCGAGCATCAGAATGGGGAAGAAAGGGGATTTTGGTGACTTTGAACGTGGCATGGTTGTTGGTGCCAGATGGGCTGGTCTGAGATTTTAAAAAACTGCTGATCTACTGGGATTTTCACACACCATCTCTAGGGTTTACAGAGAATGATCTGAAGAAGAGAAACTGTTCAGTGAGTGGCAGTTGTGTGGATGAAAATGCCTTGTTGATTTCAGAGGTCAGAGGAGAATGCGCAAACTGGTTCTAGGTGATAGAAAGGCAACAGTAACTCATGTCAATATGGACCAAAATCTCTGAGGAATGTTTCCAACACCTTGTTGTGTCTATGCCATGAAGCATTAAGGCAGTTCTGAAGGCAAAAGGGGGTCCAACCCGGTACTAGCAAGGTGTACCTAATAAAGTGGCTGGTGAGTGTACACTTTTACCTACAAGTAATCTTGTTATAAGGCTTTACCTGTAGGTACCATGAATATCTTCTAAACTTGCGCTGCTGATTGCGTCGAAGATATTCGCATCGGCTTCAGCCAATGATGTCAAAGGCGCATAGTTCTGCATTCAGGACACTGAGTGTGCTCTGAATGGAGAGAACACTGTGCCATGATCGTGACTCCATTGCATGTGCGCAGGAGTGACATCATCGCGGACTGGTATGTCAATCACAACAAAGCCCTGCCTCCAAACTCTGGAATTTGACAGTGGTAGCAAAATATGACAACAGTAGCAGAATTTCAAAGCAGCAGAATATTCTTCCATTGGCAAGCTTTAGGACCCGCCATCAGAATACAACGATTAGTGCTGGCAGCTAAAGCCACCAGCAGTGATTGCATGATCGATGGATCTACTTCAGTACAACCAGCCAGCCCAAAGATGAATTAAAATGTATCTGGTTCATGCTGAACCAGCCAAATTTCAAGTTATCTATGGCCAGCTCAAAGCCCAGGTTCTAAAATCAGAAATCAATTACAGCAGCAGTGGAAGGAAAAAGTACTTTTTTTTTCTACAAGTAAGAATAACTCTTGATCTAATTATAGTGGTTTTCTACATTACTGTATGCGATCTGAAAGTTGTTTTGTGCCTTTAGATATCCTTTAACTGGGAAGGACTTTTTGCTTTGGCGCAATTATTGGTGATTGTAAACTCTCACCTTGTAAAACAAACCATTCAGTTTAAAACAGAAATGGAAGGAAAATAATTTGTGTATAGATATAAAAAGCATTATATACATCTTTTTTCCTTTTTCTAAAAGTGACCACATTCCCTCTGTTCTGAGATGCATAATAACAGGGGGAGGAGAAACAGCAACACACTGTATGGCTGTGCTTAGGGGGCGTGTCAGCAGAAGTCTGATCATTGGAGGAGAGCACACTGAGTTCCCAGTACAGTTGGAGGGCAGACCACGCTGTGCTTGTATGCCTAGTGTGGTCAGTTTTTAATAGGAAAGCAAAGGGGCTGGCAGAAATACTGGGGATTTCACACAAAGAAAGCAATACAAAGAGTACAGGATACTTTTTCATACAAGTGCATGGTACAGCAGGCATATATCAGGAGTGACTGTAGATGCCCCGTAGGCATTCAATTGTTGCCCAGTCTGGCAATCAATTGGTCCCTGATGATGGCATGAGGATAATAGTCACTTCTTACCACTGCTGTCTTCCATTTAAAATTGGCAAATAGCAATGTTTTTAACCTGAGTAATATAATTTGTTCCCACATAAGGCAAGAAAGCTTTCTGTGTTAGGTGTATTACTTCCAACATTATATGAACTCTCAAAACTGCCAATCAGCAGCATAACACACACAGTGTCATTCCATCCAGCTGTATCATCCCTACAGGCTTTGAATATACAAATTAAATATTCATTTTTCAATTTCATTGTAAATTTGCTCTTTAAAATATTACCATTCGTTCACCTTGAGGTCTGTCTCTTTCTTCTGTTAATTGATAGAGAAAATATGTCTGTTACAGCTACAGCATACTCGGCAAATAAAATTCACATATATAATTCATATAGAATATCACCGGTTGTATGAAAATCAATGTGTGGGAGGTAAAATCCACAATATGTATGTTACATGGTCTGAACAGAAAGAGAACTGTACGCAGAGATGAGATCATTTAAAGCAGTATTAAACCAAAAAGCAAACATTTTTTAGATAGCGGTTCACCAATTCTTAGATGTGATGGCTGCATTACTTTTCTTTTTTTAGGCTTTATTTCTTCTATTTTTTTTTATCTGGTAATCCAGCTAACAAGTCTGTTTATCTAAAGCTCAAGCTCTCCAGCAGAATGTATCAGTTTAGAATGAGGCAAACTATTTAAAGCGATACTAAAGGTTCTTTTTTTTTTTGTAAAATAACAAACATATCTATACTTACCTGCTATGTGCAGTGGTTTTGCACAGAGCAGCCTGTATCCTCCTCTTCTTGGGTCCCCTGCAGGCTCTCTTGGTTCCTCCTTTTTGTTGAGTGCCCCACAGTAAGCAGCTTGCTATAGGGGCACCCAAGCAGGGTTGCAACTGAGCTGCTGCCTTACGTGCCCATTCACACACACAGCCACAGCTTGGCCCCCTGCCCCCCTCCTCATTGGCTCACTGGCTGTAATTTTCTATTTACACATGGGGCTGTGGCTTGGCCCTGCCCCCTCTCTCTTATCATTGGCTGACTGGCTGGGATTGACAGCAGCGGGAGCCATTGCTGTCTCAGCCAATGAGGAGGCAGAGACCGGTGACAGCCGAGGCTGTCATGCACATCGCTGGATCTCGATAGGGCTCAGGTAAGTACTGGGGGGGGGGGTGCTGGGGGAGCTGCTGCACACAGAAGGTTTGTTTACCTTCATGCATAGAATGCATGAAGGTAAAAAACCTTGAGGCTTTTCAACCGCTTTAACACTGGCAGGGGTGGTTAAAATTATCTCCTTTGTTTATCCATGTAAAAACTTTATCCTAAAAGGAAAAAAAAGTGTTTGCTGTCACCAATTATAAAGTGTGAATTGGAGTTTGGCTTCAATAGTTAATATGCATACATCTGCTAGTACATCTAACACTCCCCTACCCCCCAGACTGACAGTGCTACTGTCTGCTATACCTCCTATGCTCATTCATCCAGAGTTTTGCCTCACTAATACTGAAGGTGTGTTACTGGCCAGAGCACCAGGTAAAAACAGATGGAATATAGCAAAGAAATAAAACTGATGCAGCCACCACATCTAATGATTAGTAAGCTGCAGTACAGTTAGGTCCATATGTATTTGGACACAGGCACAATTTTAGTTTTTTTTTTTTTTAGGTATTTACAAAAACATATTCAAGCTATAGTTATATAATGGATATGGGCTGAAAATGCACACTCTCAGGTTTAATTTGAGGGTATGTACATCCAAACTGGAGGAAGGGTTTAGGAATTACAGCTCTTAAGAGTAGCCATTCCCCCTTTTTCAACCGACCAAAAGTAATTGGACAGTTGAATCAAAAGCTGTTTCATGGCCAGGTGTGGGCTACTCTTTCATTATTTCTTCATCAGTTAAGCAGGTAAAAGGTCTGGAGTTGATTCCAAGTGTGGTATTTTCATTTGGAATCTATTGCTGTGAACCTACATCATGTGTTCAAAGGAGCTGGCCAAGCAAGTGAAACAGGCCATTGTAAGTCTTCAAAAACTAAACAAATCCATTAGAGAGATAGCAGCAACATTAGGAGAGGCCAAATCAACAGTTTAAGTGAAAAAAAAGCCCCTGTGCTTAGATGGCCCTAACAGTTATAAAGCTACTAGCACCTACTGTGTACCAATGAATACCATAAACTGAAATTATAATAAATGGTGCAGCGCTACTATTAATAAACCAGCAATAAATCCACTCAAACAATGCATGCAAATGAATAAAATAATCGCAACTGCATGGGTGAATAAACCCCCTTAGTGACAGCATAGAATGACATATATCTATCACTGGTGTCGAGGTGCAAAAATGACACACACTTAATACGTGACTAAGGGGTGATGAATCAGTCCACTTTGAGCACACAGGTGAGGAACTCTTCATACACGTGGATGTGTCATACGTGCCAAAAAATCCCAAACCAGTCTGAGTGCCCCCTCACCTCCTTGCAATGACCTCAAGGGCCGGCCAGCGTTCAACAGTTTGGTACATTCTGAGGAAAGAAGAATGCACTGGGGAGCTCAGCAACATAAAAAGGCATGGACGTACACGGAAGACAGCAGTGGTGGATGATTGCAGGATCCTCGCTATGGTAAAGAAAAACCTATTCACAACATCCAGACAAGTGAAGGACGCTCTCCAGGAGGTGGGCGTATCATTGTCAACGTCTACAATCAAGAGAAGACCTCATGAGAGCAAATACAGAGGGTTCACCACAAGGTGCAAACCTTTCATAAGCCTGAAGAATAGAAAAGCCAGATTAGACTTTGCTAAAAACATCTAAAAAAGCCAGACCAGTTCTGGAAAAGCATTCTTTGGACGGATGAAACGAACATTAATCTCTACCAGAATGATGGGAAGAAAAAACTGTGGAGAAGGCTTGGAACGGGTCATGATCCAAAGTACACAACGTCATCTGTAAAACATGGTGGAGGCAGTGTGATGGCATGGGCATGCATGGCTTCCAGTGGCACTGGGTCATTGGTGTTTATTGATGATGTGACAGAAGACAGAAGCAGCCGGATGAATTCTGCAGTGTTTAGAGAGATACTGTCAGCTCAGATTCAGCCAAATGCAGCAAAGTTGATTGGACGGAACTTCACAGTACACATGGACAATGATCCAACACACACTGCAAAAGAAACCCAGAAGATTTTGAAGGAAAAGTGGAATATTCTGCAATGACCAAGTCAATTGCCTGATCTCAACCTCATTGAGCATGCATTCCACTTGCTGAAGGCAAAACTAATGGAAGAAAGACACAAAGAACAACTGAAGACAGCAGCTGTTAGAGCCTGGAAAAGCATCAGAAAGGAGGAAATCCAGTCTTTGGTAATGTCCATGGGTTCCAGACTTCAGGCAGTCATTGCCAGTAAAGGATTCTCAACAAAATATTAAAAATTAACATTTTATTTATGATTATATTCAGTTGTCCAATTACTTTTGGTCCCTTGAAAAAGGGGGGATTTTTACTCTTAAGGGCTGTAATTCCTAAACCCTTCCTCCAATTTGGATGCACATACCCTCAAATTGAACCTCAGAGTGTGCAGTTTCAGCCCATATCCATTATATAACTATAGCTTGAATATGTTTTGGTCAATACCTGAAGAAAAACTAAAATTGTGCCTGTGTCCAAATATATATGAACCTAACTGTATATTACATTTTTGGCTTTGGGTTTAATACCACCTTTAAAAAGTATATTGCTTGAAAAAAAGTGTGAAAAAGCATTTAATGAGATTTAGAAAATGTCATTAAAGTATCTTGTTTCTTGGTATAGCGATATCCTAAGAAATTAAATTATTTAAGAAGACCTTAGCTAAGCACTGTTTGCATTTAAAGTGGTCCTCCAGACCAAATATTTGGCTTTACATAAAGTACGTAAGACTGCGCTGCAAGCTGAATAAAAATAAATCTAACAAATTCCTCCATCCACGCTATACAACACGAATGGACAAATCTCTTACTGCAGTTATTGTATTTTTACAGCTGGCTATGTGCTCCCAAATGAAATACTGCCATCAATAAAAAAAAAGCTGAATGAAGTTCTTTTATATTCCCAATCTGCTTAAAGTGGAATTAAAGGCAAAACTTTTTTTTTCATTCTGGATAGAGTAAAGCTGGTTACACATTATACAAATTTGTTTGTACAATTTTCTTTTAGATTTACCAAATCCATATAATATGAAGTCAAACTTAACCACTTTCAAATTGTATGCAATCAGACAGGCCCTTGAAGTACATAGTTGAAGGAAAATATAAAGGTAATTGAACAAGAAAATTGTATACTGTGTAGCCAGCTTAAGGGCCATAACCCCTCCCTTTTGTTCCCCATCTGTGTCCCATTGGGTTGACTTCCCCTTCGTTACCTACCATGACAGGAAGTGAGAGGAATGCACCCTAAGTGTGGGAAATGTCCCTATTGAAACTATTCCTTCACAGGAAAGTTGACTTTGCAACAGTTTCTTCCTATGTCTGCTGTGCCTCAAAGATTTGGTGCAAACTTTCCACAAAGCAGATTCCATTTACTTTCTTATAATCTTGTTGAATTGACCATCCTGCCATTTTTCTAAACTGTATTTTCACCCTTTGCTGAAAAAAGGCCCTGGTTGAATCACAGTAAGGATAAAAATTGTAAGATATAATCATTTAATGTATCTAGAGATGTTCAGTGCTGGACTGAATACATTTTTCTGTCGCTGGCCGGAATTTCAATCACTAGTGATGGGAGCAACATCTCACTGCCTCAGCTACAGAGGGAGTCATTCCATAGGAACAAACTGACAGCCTCTTAGTGATTCTATTGCTGGCGATTTTTGACTAATTGCCATTGGCAGGATTGCTAGCAGCAGAGTCACCTGTCTGACATCAAACTAAGAGATGTAGTTACTATACGAGGCACTCAAGTCATACCTGAAGGAATCAGATATGTGGGTTAGAGAAATGAAAGACAACCTCTCATTGCAACTTGATTGGAACATGCCCTATCACACTACAGTATTTCACAGAAGTGAGTATACCCCTCACATCTTTGCATATATTTTATTCTATCTTTTCATGTGACAACACTGCAGAAATGACACTTTGCTACAATGTGATGTAGTGAGCGTACAGCTTGTATAACAGTGTAAATTTGCTGTCCCCTCAAAATAACTCAACACTCAGCCATTAATGTCTAAACTGCTGGCAACAAAAGTGAGTACACCTCTAAGTGAAAATGTTTAAATTGGGCCCAAAGTGTCAATATTTTGTGCGGCCACCATTATTTTTCAGCACTGCCTTAACCCTCTTGGGCATGGAGTTCACCAGAGCTTCACAGGTTGCCACGAGAGTCCTCTTCCACTCCTCCATGACGACATCAAAGAGCTGGTGGGTGTTAGAGACCTTGCGCTCCTCCACCTTCTGTTTGAGGATGCCCCACAGATGCTCAATAGGGTTTAGGTCTGGGGACATGCTTGGCCAGTCCATCACCTTTACCCTCAGCTTCTTTAGCAAGGCAGTGGTCGCCTTGGAGGTGTGTATGGGGTCATTATCATGTTGGAATACTGCCCTTCGACCCAGTCTCTGAAGGGATCTTTCTCTGCTTCAGTATGTCACAGTACATGTTGGCATTCAAGGTTCCCTCAGTGAACTGTAGCTCCCCAGTGCTGGCAGCACTCATGCAGCCCCAGACCATGACACTCCCACCACCATGCTTGACTGTAGGCAAGACAAACTTGTCTTTGAACTCCTCACCTGGTTGCCGCCACACACGCTTGACACCATCTGAACCAAATAAGTTTATCTTTGTCTCATCAGACCGCAGGACATGGTTCCAGTAATCCATGTCCTTAGTCTACTTGTCTTCAGCAAACTGTTTGCGGGCTTTCTTGTGCATCAGCTTCCTTCTGGGGCGACAGCCATACAGACCAATTTGATGCAGTGTGCGGCCTATGGTCTGAGCACTGACAAGCTGACCCCCCACCCCTTCAACCTCTGCAGCAATGCTGGCAGCACTCATACGTCTATTTCCCAAAGACAACCATTGGCTCCTGTTGCTGTCAATTACTGCCAGTGCCCCCCCTCCTCATTGGCTCACTGGCAGTAATTGACAGCAACAGGAGCCAATGGCTCCTGCTGCTGTCTCAGCTAATGAGGAGGAACAGTCCCCAGAGAGCCGAAGCTCTCGTACACATCGCTGGATCGTATTAGTATTGGGTGGGTGGGTGTGGGGGGGGGGGGGGCTGCTGCACACAGAAGGTTTTTTACCTTCATGCATAGAATGCATGAAGGTAAAAAACTTGGAGCCTTTTCAACCACTTTAATGCCATTTCTTGTAAGTACTCATTTTTCCAATCAAGCATTAGAAGCTCACATTGTAGTCATACCCACACCAGGAAAAGACCTCTCTTTGTGCAGTATTTATTGCCCCATCTCCCTCACCAACATAGAAATCTGCCTATACTCCAAACTAACTGCTAAGTGCCTTGCACCTCTGATTGCAAACCTAATCCATTTATACTAAGTGGGGTTTACTCCTAGAAGAGAGGCCCGGGACAACAGCCTTAAAACTGTCTCCTTAGTGGAACATGCCCAACGGTGGAATATTTCCACTTGCCTGCTCTTGGTCGATGCCAAAAATACATTCCACTGAGTAGACTAAAAATTCCTTAGGGCTACTCTACAGCAAATAGGGTTAAAGCCTAATCTCCTAGCAATCTATCATAACCCTTCAGCCCGGGTTCGGTCTAATGGAAGACTTTAAAACTCTTTATTGTACATATTGACTATGGAGCATTTAACTGTGGCAAAATGCCACAACCCAGTCATCAAAGGAATAGAAGTGGGGAATCCACACTATAAATTATCACTATATGCGGATGACCTTTTACTATATCACTACATATGACCTTTTACTATATCACACTGCATATTTCCCTCCCATCTGTCATACAGGAATTTGAGATCTTTGAGCAAGTGAGCAATTTTTGGATAAACTATGACAAGACAGAGGTCTTAAACATATCTCTTATATCCCCTCAGAACTTTCCTTTTCAATGGCAACGGACAGCCATTAAATATCTGGGAGTGTATATCCCTACTTCTGTATCAGATCTGGTGACCATAAATTATACCCCTCTTTTGAATTTAGTTATCAAATACTTAGTCCTACAATACTTCCAATTTCTATGGGTTTGGAAGCGTGAATATAGTTAAAATGTATATATTAGCTAAAATGCTGTGTATATATACCAGACAGTCCCTGTTCCCCACTCCCGTGGGCTTTTTCTGAAGCATTCCAACTGCCATTCACACTTTTATCTGGTATCAGAGAAAAGCAAGGATTAAAACCTTAATGTTATCATTGCCAAAAAACAAAGGCAGCATTTCCCTACCAAACATACCCCTTTTCTTTCATGTGTTAGTGTTACTTAGAATTTTGAATTGGTTTCAAAGAACCAAACTGTGGACCTTCTTAGAAGGGGATCTGGTTCTTTCAGATATTATCTCTCTCCCGTGGACACCACCTGTACATAGTATTGGTGCAGATTTTGTGCCTGCACCCATGCAGATGTCGCTAAGGGATTTGTACCCTCTGACTCCATACAGACCAATTTGATGCAGTGTGCTGCGTATGGTCTGAGGACTGACAAGCTGACCCCCCACCCCTTCAACCTCTGCAGAAATGCTGGCAGCACTCATACGTCTATTTCCCAAAGACAACCTCTGGATATGACTCTGAGCACGTGCACTCAACTCCTTTGGTCGACCATGGTGAGGCCTGTTCTGAGTGGAACCTGTTCCGTGAAACCGCTGTATGGTCTTGGCCACCGTGCTGCAGCTCAGTTTCAGAGTCTTGCCAATCTTCTTATAGCCTAGACCATCTTTATGTAGAGCAACAATTCTTTTTTTCAGATCCTCAGAGAGTTCTCTGCCATGGGGTGCCCTGTTGAATGTCCAGTGACCAGTATGAGAGAGTGAGAGCAATAACCCCAAACTTAACACACCTGCTCCCCATTCACACTTGAGACCTTGTAACACTAACGAGTCACATGACACTGGGGAGGGAAAATGGCTAATTAGGCCAAAATTGGATATGTTCACTTAGGGGAGTACTCACTATTGTTGCCAGCAGTTTAGACATTAATGGCTGTGTGTTGAGTTATTTTGAGGGGACAGCAAATGTACATTGTTACACAAGCTGTACACTGACTACTTTACATTGTAGCAAAGTCATTTCTTCAGTGTTGTCACATGGAAAGATATAATAAAATATTTACAAACATGTGAGGGGTGTACTCATGTCTGTGAGATACTGTATATAATCCTATACTGGATACAGTTATGTGACATTATATGATTAGAAAGGTCATAATGCAGCATTATAATTTGACCTGCATTGGACATGCTACTGGCCTACTGAGAGCTCCATAGAATGACAGGACATTTAGTGCTATTTTTAAACGCAGAACCATACAGCTATTGCTTGAAAGAGTGAAGACCTTTAATATCTCCCAAATGGAATCGGTATGAATCTGCAGGAAGAATAAACCAAAAGAAGGGTCATCAGGATTTTAAATTGGGCTGAAAATCTGCATGAAAAAAATGTTGGGATGCTCTGTAAAATCTACATAAAAACAGAATGCAATAATTATCAAATCTCCATAAACCCAAAATTTATTCACAACAGAAAATAGATATCTTTGCTTCAAAACAACAAAAGCCCATGCTCTGATGGCTTTACTGCCTGCTTATTCAAGCTTTTCAGGTTTTCAGAAGGCTCTTACCCCATTTCTTACAAAAACATTTAAAGTGATATTAAAGGCAGCCTAAAACAAAAAAAAACAAACAAACAAATATGACATACCTACCTGCTCTATGCAGTAATTTTGCAGAGCAGCTCCTATCCTCCACTGCCAGCACTCTTGGCCCCTCCCTCCTGCCAAATGCCGCCAAAGCAAGCAGCTTGCTATGGGGGCACCCAAGCAGGCTCGCAACTGAGTCGCTGTCTTGTGTGCCCCTTCACACACACATCTGCAGCTTGGCCTCTGCCCCCCTCCTCATTGGCTCCCTGACAGTAATTGACAGCAACGAAAGCCAATGACTCCTGCTGCTTTCTCAGCCAATGACGAGGGACAGTCCCCAGAGAGCCGAGGCTGTCATGCAGATCGCTGGATCATAGTAGTATTGGTGGTGGTGGTGGTGGTGGGGGGAGGGGAGGGGTCTGCTGCACACAGAAGGTTTTTTACCTTCATGCATAGAATTCATGAAGGTAAAAAACATGGAGCCTTTTCAGCCACTTTAATTCCATTTCTTGTAAGTACTCATTTTTCCAATCAAGCATTAGAAGCCCACATTGTAGTCATACCCAAACCAGGAAAAGACCTCTCTTTGTGCAGTTGTTATTGCCCCATCTCCCTCACCAACATAGATATCTGCCCATATTCCAAACTAACCGCTGACTGCCTTACACCTTTGATTGCAAACCTAATCCATTTATACCAAGTGGGGTTTACTCCTGGAAGAGAGGCCCGGGACAACACCCTTAAAACTGTCTCCTTAGTGGAACATGCCCAACGATGGAATATTTCCACGTGGCTGATCTTGGTCGATGCCAAAAAGACATTCCACTGAGTAGATTGAAAATTCCTTAGGGCTACTCTCCAGCAGATGGGGTTAAAGCCTAAACTCTATCATAACCCTTCAGCCTGGGTTCAGATGACTTTTTACTATATCACTACCGTGCATATCTCCCTCCCATCTGTCATACAGGAATTTGAGATCTTTGAGCAAGTGAGCAATTTTTAGATAAACTATGACAAGACAGAGGTCTTAAACATATCTCTTATATCCCCTCAGAAATTTCCTTTTAAATGGAAATGGACAGCCATTAAATATCTGGGAGTATATATCCTTAGTTCTGTGTCCGATCTGGTGACCCTAAATTACACCCCTCTTTTGAATTTAGTTATCAAATACTTACAGTTCTACAATAAATCCGACTTCTATGGGTTTGGAAGCGTGCATATAGTTAAAATGGATATATTAGCTAAAATGATGTATATATACCAAACAGTCCCTGTTCCCCACTCCCGTGGGCTTTTCTGAAGCATTCCAACTGCCATTCACACTTTTATCTGGCATCACAGAAAAGCAAGGATTAAAACCTTAATTTTATAATTGCCAAAAAACAAAGGCAGCATGACCCTAACAAACATACTCCTTTTCTTTCATGTGTTATTGTTACTTCGCATTTTGAATTGGTTTCAAAGAAGAACAACCAAACTGTGGACTTTCTTGGAAGGGGATCTGTTTCTTTCAGATATTATCTGTCTCCTGTGGACACCACCTGTACATAGTACTGGTGCAGATTTTGTGCCTGCACCTATGCAGATGTTGCAAAGGGTTTTGTACCCTCTGACTCCAAACTTCTTCTCCAAATGGGATGAGGAACTCAAACTATCACCTGGTGAGATGGACTGGGATAACATTTTGATGTTTGCTTGTATATCCTCTATTTCAAATCAAGCAAAACAAAGTAAATATAAAATTTTATCTAGGTGGTATAGAAGTCCCACAGAGCTACGTAGCTTTGATCCATCTATTCCAAACACCTGCTGGTGTTGCCTGAAGGCCCCTGGAACCCTGTTTCAAATATGGGGGATATGCCCACTGATTACTCCCTTTTGGGATCAAATTCTTCAACTTTACTATAAGCTTGTGGGTGACAGGATTCCTAATATCCCTTGTATCACCCTTCTGTTTTCACTGCCAATTTACAAGCAAAACAAAAAAGCTTGTGCAGACATTTTCTGACCTTGTCTTGTACAATTATATCCAGTAATTGGTGTAAGTCTCACACTCCCTTGTTAACTGATTGGAGATGTGAAATGGACTTTCTCTTTCATCTTGAACTTCTGATCTCAGAAAATGACAAAATGGAAACGTATTTGCTCAACAGGACTGTTTGGTCCCATTTCGGGTATTCCTCTGATTCTTTTGCCATATTTTAAAAGGTGTTTCATGGGCATGATCCCTGGTACTCTATTGAGGCTGTGATCTGTGGAGTAAGAAACAGTGTATGGGTCACAGAAGGACAAATTTAAGCTTTGCAACAGACCATTTTAAATTAGATTTTGCCCAAAGAAGAAGGCGGCGTTTCAAGATCATATTCAGATATGGCTTCTTTTTTGCATGATAGAACTTTAACTTGAATTTTTGGATGGCATGGTGAACTGTGTTCACAGATAGTTGTTTTTGGAAGTATTCCCGAGCCCATGTAGTGATGTCAATCACAAAATCTTGCCTGTTTTTAATGCAGTGCTGTCTGAGGGCCCAAAGATCTTCAGCATCCAGTACTGTGTTTTGGCCTTGTCTCTCACAGATTTCTCCAGGTTCTCTGAGTCTTTTGATGATATTATGTACTATAGCCAAGTAGGTAAACATTGCAGACATTGGTTTGGGGCTCCAGTCTGAAGATGAGCAGCCATGACAGTGTTTCTAATAACCATTTCTTTTTGTCATTTTTCTAAACTGGCTACCAAAACTACAATCTGCCATTAATGTGAAATAGGTTTCTCCTTATTTACACTAATATCTGATTAACATTTATCGTTGGTGGTTTCCTCCATAAGCACTTTCATTTTCTACTTTAGAAGTGTCATATGTATTGCTTCTCCCACACACTTAAACAGATAAAACTGTCACGCAAATACATTTTTACATTAGTATGGATAGTAGATTCATCTACAACCTGTATGAATACAAGCTTTTGCATAACAGTAAAAGGCATTGGACTGTATTCAACAGTTACTCTTCACAGAGAACAGCATGGACTCTTGACTGTGAGCAGGCACACGGCAGCTCAAGAGTATTAAGAGTGTACTGTAAATCGTGTCTTGTCCAAGGTGGAACAAGGACACCCAGCTCTCTAATAACATTTCCCTTGATTCACTTCACAAGATGTATATTTTTCAAGGTTTTCTGTTTGACTATAGCGTTATCAGAGACTTGACTCATATCACTTGTATGTATAATGCATGCTTTTGTGTAAACATACATTGTCATCTCCACTGTGCCAAGGAAAAATCTGTTCTTTAGCACTCTTTTTCTGTGCTTTTGGATATTTCTGCTAAACCTTTTTGTGACTAGGAAATCATTAAACCCCCATGCGTAAAGTATATGGGAACTCTTACCTTGTAAATCAAACCATTCAGTTTAACCACTTCAATACAGGGCACTTTCACCCCATTCCTGCCCAGGCCAATTTTCAGCTTTCAGTGGTGTCACACTTTGAAGGGCAATTGTGTGGTCATGCAACACTGTACCCATTTGAAATTAGTTATCAGTTTTTGAGACAGAGCTTTCTTGTGGTGGTATTTAATTGCAACTGTTTTTTTTTTATTTTATTGCTAAACCATTGAATAATGACCAAACATTTTGGAAAAAAATGTTTTTCTTAGTTTCTGTTATAAAATTTAGCAAATAAGTAATTTCTCTTCACTGATATGCTCTGAAGAGGCTGCACTGATGGCCACTGATAGGTTGCACTGATAAGGCAAAACTGATGGGCACTGATAAGTGGCAACGATTGGAACTGATGGGGCTTCACTGATAATCAGGGCACTGATGATTAGTGCTGTGATTATCAGTGTAAACCATGTAATGACAGTCTTGCCAGTATTATAAATTTTTTTTTTTTTTGCAAATGCCTTTTTTTTTAATTTTTCTAAAACGTGATCACATGACCTCTGTTCTCAGCTGCTCAGAGGTGGGGATGAAGACTACAGGGGGGCATATTAGCAAGAGCCAGAGAAACAGCATTACACTGATCTTCCCAGTGAAGAACTGTGTAAGGGGGCATGTCATCACAAGTCTGATTATAGGAGAACAGGCAGGCTGTGCTCCCAGCAAAGCAGAAAACTGAGCACACTGGTATGTGCTCTCATGCGTAGCGTGGTCAGTTTGAAATAGGAAAGCAGGAGGACTGGCAGGATCACCAGGTATTTCACACAAACGAAGCAATGCAAAGAGAAGAGGATACTTTTTAACACATGTACACGGTGCAACCGACACATATATGAAATTTAGCGGTAACATACCCTTTAAAGGACTTGTTTATATGTTCGGCCACCATTGTTGTCCCCAATAAAAGTGATAATTTTGTAGGTAGTTTGTAAGCGAGAACAATGAGAACCGAGTTTGTGAGGATTACAGACAGCTTTGCAGGAAACTCCTACCTAAGTGAAGCACAGTTCTGCCCATTGTTTCCATTACATATGATTCCAGAGGGTATATCTGCACATCTAGGGAAATCCCTGAGGCCTGCTTTGTTCTCAGGGCTATTCTGGAGATGTGCACTCTCTACTGCAGGTAAACTACTGGAGGTACCTGCACATAGCAGTTTGTAATCTCCAGTGGGTGCATTCATGTATTGCAGTTAATGCAATTAAACATATGTGGAGCAGTTGCCTTCATTGTTCTTAAGCTGGTCATAGACTGTTTGAAATTCGAAAGGTTTTAGCAGGAACCAGCCAAATTTCAATCCATCGATTGGCAGGCTGGTTGTACATAAGTCAATCTGTCAATGTATGTGTAAATTTCAGGTACAGCAATTAAAACTGTAAACAACCGGATTTTTACAACAGAGTAGCAAAATCTGATACCTGCATACTTTTGTAAAAAGCTTAAAGCACCATCTACTGGTTAAAAAAGAGCATGAAAAATATTAATATGCAAGATTTCAGATATATCTGACTTTAAAGATAAACATTTTTAAATGGTTATTTGTAGTACCGAGCATAGTAAAGAAGAAAGAGAATGTCTAAACAAACACCATAGGGGGAATTCAGTAAAGCTGCTGCGTCACTTTTCTGGAATAAATTCCTCTTGTTACGGTATTGTGCCAAATTCATGAAGCATAGGCGACACTTTTGAACAGCGACTTGTGCACCAAGTTCCTAAATGCACCACTTTTACATTGTGCCACATTAAATAAGCCAAAATCAACTGTGAGCATTTCAAAATAAAATACTGACAGTTCGTATCTTACGAAAATGGAGCTAATTAAGACCAGCTCTCTTTTGACATACATAGATTTTTGCCAGAGAGTCTTGCGTGCATTCTAAAAGTGGCGCAGCATGAGCCAAATTCAAGTATGAGTTCTAGACAGGTACGTGAATTTGGCACATGCTGCATCACTTTTAGAACACACGAGAGTCACTTTTGCAAAATCTGTCTGCATCAGTCTATATGAATTCCAGGATATATGTTAAAATACTAATTGTTTTATAAGAAAATTTATCATATAAGATTCCATCAGCACTATTTTTGTTGTCGAAATCGGCATTTGTTATTTTGCTGCTTTCTTTTGCCCAGTATAGCAGCTAACGTAAGACAGGAGGCTGTCTGGCATAGTTTGAATGTTATTCACGTGAAGTGACTGCAGCAATTTTATTAGTTCAGGTTTAGTGATCCTTTTACACTTACTGACCCATTAAAATGACTTTGTCCGTATTCCAGTGACAATTCTTCTGAAATGTGGGTAGATAAAATGTAGTTTCAGAAAGTTCAGTAAAAGATGACAGAAGTACAATTTAAATATTTTAGACATCAGGAAATGAAAGCTGCCAAGCTTACAAAGAAGAAGATAACCTGAACACGTCTATGACTCGGAGGCTTTATTCACTCCTCTTTCATCTGTCACCCTTTGTTTCCGACACTCATATTTAGTGCACACTGCAGAACATTCCAAGCCCATCTGTGTTGGCAAGGCTGAAAAAAACGCTAAATCAGTGTGCCTCATTGCATGACAACAGGTTGGCAATACAAAAGAACAATGAAAGATGCACAGTAACAGTGCAGTTATCCATCATTACCAATCAGAATTCAGCTTTCATTAATAAACATAGTGTAGTTATGGTTGCTGCACTTTGTTCTATGTGAGAGTGTCTTTGTGAAGCACATTTTACTGCTTTATATTTTACAATACATAAGTAGAAACTGAACCAGGTCCATATTTTTGCTGTTCTTACATGTGCCGGAGTCTGTTCAATATGAACTCTGTCGTCCCTCTTGACCAGAAAACCAAGGTGCTCTCATAGACTCATAGACATCAATGACTGTGCATGTCCATCCTCCAGGCATATGCAAGTTGTATTGTTAAGAGGAGAATAGCATAAGGGTGTATGCAAAAAAATAGAAAACGTTCTTTTTTTTTTTTTTTTTTGCTTTCACCTCCACATTATTTGCAAGCACCACCGTACTGCTGTAGTATATTTGCACACCGCCATTCATGTCTGTGGGCGACAGTATTTAGCACCTGGACTTTCCAGGCGACTGGGAAAAGACCAGAATTTATGCTGTTCAGGCTCAGGTTCCCCTGTACAAGAGGCCTGAATCTTTTGGAAAATGACTGAAATTTAGTTATATAAAGCAGGAACCTATTAGGTGTGTTAGAGTAGCCTTTCTCAACCAGGGTGCCTTGAGGTTTCTTCAGGGGTGCCTTGGCAAAATGTCAAACAATTGGCCAAAACTTGTAAACAAGCTAGCAGGGGGAACAATCCGGCCTTTTAGTTACATTGCCACAGGTTTTCAATGTGCACCATTATGACCTTCTAGCCGCCGGCGTCCTAACAGCCAACGACATCATCAGTTGATAAGGAGGATGCCAGTTGCCTGCACAACATCCTTGTTTGACCCTCCCCTGCCCCTCTCCATCAGTGCTGGGATCACGTTAACTGAGTGATGGAGAAAAACTGAGGGAGTAGAGAAATACTGGAATACTAGTCAGTACCAGTGTGCCAAAGCATATTTGCTTTGGAAGAATAAATGACCTCTAATGTTGGGTGTCCTACATGTGTGAATGTTGCTGCATTATATAAAACTATTAGAATAGTTTTTTACATTTTAGAATGGGGTACCTCAAGACTGTCCATAATTTTAAAGGGTGCCTTGACTGAAATAAGGTTGAGAAACACTGTGTTAGAGTATATCTTGATGTACTGTGTCTTGGTGGTCAAGTCTAAAATCTACAAAGAGTTGTCTTTGCTACCCCTAGAAAATAGCAAGAGTCTTTTGCGCGACACTGGGGTACATTGGAAAATTAAAGTTAAAAGCTTATTGGTGCTACAAACAGCATACACAATTCTGCTTGCAACTATAAGGTCCCTTTAAGATGGGCTTTCTGTTAAGATCTGCATGTCAGTTTTTGACATGATTGGAAGGTCCATGCATTCCTATGGACGAGCAGGTGTTGACTGACTTGTGCCTACCCACAGGTCCAATTGAGTTGGCTAGAAAAAAAAATGTAAGAGAACAGAGTCCGTTTAAGCGAAGCAGGTTGGAGGTAGCTGGTGTGAATAGACAGCAGAGTCTATTTACTCCCAGCTACCCATAGAGCAGTGCAGGCCCTGTTCATGTCCTGTTCTGCAGAAACTGAGCAGGCATGGGTGTGTCATGCGCCTGTTCTGCTCCAATCAGCAGAGGATCAGCTCATAGATCCCCTGCTGATCTGAACAAAATCTGCCCATGTGAAAGGGGTCTAAGGCATTTGATGTCCTATTTTTTTTTTTTAAGATACAGAATGATTCCTAACAGTGATTATTTCTTTTTCTGATACAAAAATGTTTTTTATTCTCATGAGATTTCATCTATACACAGTTTGACTGTTCCTCGAGGTCTGTGAGTACAACATCCTCAATGCAGACAGATAATCTTAAGGCTCCATGCACACGGGGCGTTTTAATAATGCTGGTAACGTTAGCTGTGTAAAGTCAGGTTAAAAATGCTTCTTTTTACATCATTTTTTAGCTTTTTTGTATTAGCATTTAGCGGCGTTTTGCCTTGTATTTTTGCATTTGCGTTTTTTAGAGGGTTTTTTTTTTACCAAAAAAAAAAAATTTTTAGGTCAAAAAGAGTCCCAAAACACTGGTTTGCCGCTTTTTTCAGCGTTAGAGCATTTTTACAGCTATAAAACCCCTCTAGAAACCCACTAGTCCTGGGTTTTTTTTCCAGCCAAAAAACGCCTCTGCCAAAAAACGCTGCTTGCAGTCTGTGTGCATGGACACATAGGATAACAAGATGGGGGGTTTACTGGCTGTAGAACAAAATGTCAAAAGCCAAAAACAGCCGCTGTAAAAACGTCCAGTGTGCAGGAGGACTTATTGTGAATGCAGATGTAAACACTCTTCAACACTTTCCCGGATGCACATCATCGAGCTGTTTACAAGAAAAAGTTTAAACAGGCCTACCACATAAACTTTGCCTATATTGATACCTAAATGAAGATCATATTATTATTGATCACACAACTAAAGATTGTGTTTGCCTGGTAAAATTACAATTACAAATAACTTTGTCACATGATGGCTCATCCAGCTGGTCCATCAAGAATCAGGGCTGAAATAACTACTGAAACTAACTAAAGTTACACTGGTGGGCCCTGACAATAAAACATATCTAAGCCCTAAAACAAAACTGTAATATATTACAGCTAACCAGTTCTTAGATTTGGTGCTACAATAGTTTTCATTTTATTTTGTTTTTCTTTATTTTCACCTAGTGATCTGACCAACATCATTCTTCTAGTCTTAGGGTGACTACACTCACTTCACTGTATCTATAGGGGAACAATGTAGCCACTCTTGAACATGACATTTTATAATGCCTACTAGGACCCCTTGACCGTTATTTTCTGGGAATTGTGAATTTGTCCTTTAAGAACTGAATGATCTTCTAATTTCTGATGCAACCCACCCCCTTGCTGGACTGATCTCTGGAAGAAATCAAATTTTCAGGCTGAATGTTAATGTTCTCTCCAGTTTGTACACAAATATGAATGAATGATCATTTCATTGATGATTTTTCCATCAGACTACTAGAACCCTAATCTCTAAGGTGCTGTTCATTTCTTCAGGCTATAGCTACATTGTTTTGTGCATGATATCATACGTTTTACTGAACTTTGTGTTGCATAATTAGACTTGTCAGGAAATGTAACTGTTTAACAGGAAGGCGGTTGCCTAATATTGGTAGTTTGCAGACAATGATCTGTTACATACTACAGATACTTGTGCGTAAGAAATATAGAGTTGTTTCATGGTCTCTACTTTCCTTTAACAGTGGTTCTCCAATGGATAAATATATAGAAAGTGCAGCGCTAAAATAAGTGCAAGATATTATAGTGAAAATAAAGTACAAAGTCAATCTGACATATAGCGAAAAAATAAAACCAAAATTGATCAGCGGAACAGTCAAGTGCAGCATATAAAAATCAAATATAAAAAATGTTCAATAAATCATTCAATAAATGTGAAACAGTAAAGTGCAGCATAAAAGTGAGAATATATAAAGTCCATAAAATATCAGTGGAGTAAGAGCTATAAATTGTGTGTAAGGATATAAGTACGGCAATCACAGTGAAATATTGTAAAGTGATCCAATAGGAAATCCACCACCTCTGTCAGATGTACACTCACCAAACATCTACTGGTAAACAGCATGTAAGCACATCTCACTTCTGAGTACAGGTAACAGCAATGAAGCCTCTGCAAGGGATGCTCAGTCAAGGGCAAAAAACGAATGTGGACCTTCTCCTATCAGGAATAGCTCACCACAGGAGCCAAAAGTAGTATATAGTGAAGGTAAAATGTTCCGACCTTTGGCAACGGCCGCGTGACGTCAGCAAGTGCGACTCCAGATTGACTTTGCGCTTTATTTTCACTATAATATATTTCACTTATTTTAGTGCTGTACTTTCTATATATTTATCCATAAAGAGTTGTTACCTATACCTTGGTGCTAGCTGCTTTAGAGTTCCAGCGCTCGCCTACGCTTGATATTTACAGTGGTTCTCCAATGTTCTTACCTAAAAAGAAAAAAAAAAAGATTTATTGTTACCTGCTCTGTGCACTGGTTTTAAACAGAGCGGCCCCGATCCTCCTCTTCTGGGGCCACCCTCGGCACTCTCGGCTTCGCTTCTATTTTCCCCATAGCAGGACGCTCGCTATGGGGGTAGATGTGGTGGCTTGATCTCAAGCCAGGCTATAGACACACACAGCGCAGCTCAGGCACCTTGCCCCCTCTGTTTTCTCCTCATTGAATATAATTGACAGCAGCAGGAGCCAGTGGCTGCCTCTGCTATAAATCTGACCTGTGAGACCAGGGAGAAAGAGCAGAGCTGCTGAAGACAATACAGGACCCCATGACCCCTTGACCCCTTGTTGGACCAATACAGTACTCAAGTAATTATTTGGAGGGGGGGTGGAGGAAGCACACCAGTTAGTTTTTTTACCGTATTGCAGGTAATACATTAAAGTGATATTTTATTTATTTTTAATAGCAAACACAGAAGTGTTTTTTATTACCTTTTAAAATAGGTCGAAAATTTTAAGGCTTCAGGGTAAAAGCCTTGTGACATAGGAACCACTTTAATTAGATTTATGGTTTTCATTTGCAGTCTGATATTTATATATTTATTCCATCTTCCCTATTAATGAGCTTGTGTATTGTTCCTATACACAGAGCAACACCAAAAGTAGTGTAACCTTAATTTTAAACCCATACATGGTTAATCTGGTTGAAAAAAGTCCATCCAGTTCAACCAACAGAGAAAAAAGTCTAATACTTTTAAATATGAATACAAAACACTTTATATAAAATGGTACAAAAGATATTTATAGTGTAAAAGACCTCTATACTGCCAGGTTGGGTCAAGTGGGTCAAGGCTCCATGTATGTAGTTCTCTACTTTCTATTCTGATGCCACATGTGGAACACCTTCAAAACCTCAATAAAAGGCATTGGAAATGTGTCCGAAACAAAAGACATTGCGATTGCAATGTATGAAATAGACCAAGATGTGATCCTCCTCTCCTCTGGTTATTACAGTGGCCATTACGCAACTGAAAGATATTTGGCAAGCCCTTAGTTCTTGCAATGTTCCCCTAGCCAATATGAATATTTTTCTGTTTGTACTAAACCACTACCATAACAGATCAGAATGCTTTCCAATTCAGACATTGAATCTGAGTTGACTGCTGCACCACAGATTATTGTGGACAGGTTGCTTCAAGCAGAGACCGAATCCTTATGCTTAGAATATGCTATATACTGCTGAATAATAATGTTATAGATGGACGGTCCTAGATACTTCATCATGGAACATTATATTTGCAATTTGGTGTAAGCATTTTTGGAGGTATCCTGTACGCAGCGATGGTTCTAGACTATTTTGCACCCCAGGCAAAACCAACAACTTGGGAAAAAAACAAAAGAAAAAAAAAACATTCAACTGTAGTTCCATTTCATCCCTCCTAGCACACATCCTCTTTCCCCTCAAATTTTCCACCCTAGCACCAATACTCTCCCCCAAATCCCCCCTCCTAGCATTAATCCTCAGAATCCTGTCTCAGCATAAATCCCCCTCAATCCCTCCTCCTAGCACAAGCTCTTCCAAATTACCTTTCCCAGCACAAATCCTTCCTCCCCACCCAAATCCCTAGCACAAATCCCCCTCCTCCTAGTACAATGCCCCCCCCCCAATTCCCCCACCTAACACAACCACACCCCCCTCTCCTAGCACAAATTCCCCTAAATCTTGTCTCCTAGCACAAATCCCCCCCCAATCTCCCTCCTCTCAGCAGCAATCCTCTTCCTTCAATTCCCCCAAAAAAGATGGCATGGTTGTTTCAAGGAGCACAATATGACGATACTTGAACAAAAATGAGCTGCATGGTCAAGTCGCCAGAAAGAAGCCTTTACTGGTCCAATGCCAAGGCTGTAATAACTTCTACAGCTTTTTATTTATTTCATTAGTTTTTGGCATAGTTCTACCTAATTCGAGTGGTAATAATTGTCTTCTGTATATTTGTTAAAACTACTAGTCTGGGCACAGGAAGCTGCTGAATACACCGGCAGTAAAGCACAAAGAAACCACAGCTCCAGGTGTGCAATACTCACCGCAGCTTTCTTATCCTTTGCTGCTTTCACATTCTTCTGGCTTCTCTGGTTTTTTTTTCTTCCAGTCAATGTTGTAGAGCTTTCTTAGTAAGTTAGCTGCATTTTTAAATTGTAATATCCTGTGTTTAAAAATTTGTGGTTAACCTTAATTTGCTTCACTGACTGTGCTTAATGTGACTCCTAGATAGCTCTGATTAAGTGCAAATAGCATGGCAAAGCCTTATACAGTTCAGAGCTTAATGGTAGGAAGCATTCAGTGGTCTGTGTTTCTGAGTGATATTTGGGGTGAGCATTGGTCTCCTTGGTGGGTTCATAGAAAGCAGTAAGGGACTACAAAGCAGAAGGCGTTCAATGGGCAAAGCTTCTACTTTGAACTTGTGTATATGGCATCATTTCAGAAAATACATTTCTTGTGCACTGGCCACAAGCAAAGCTTATAGTACATCAAAAAACGCATGCAGAGAGCTTTTGGTTTGATAATGGTGTGTGCAAGCTTTAACCACTTGGCCTCCAGAAGGTTTTACCCTCTTTGTGACCAGGGCATTTTTTGCCTTTTCAGCACTGTGCTACTTTAATTGGCTATTGCGCGGTTGGGCAACACTGTACCCAAATGAAATTTTAATCTTTTTGTTTCACACAAATCGAGCTTTCTTTTGGTGGTATTCAATCACCACTTGCTGTTTATTTTTTGCTATATAATTGAGAAAATACCAAAGGTTTTAAAAAAAAAAAATTACGTTTTTCTGTTATGAAATTTTGCAAAAAAATAATCTTCTTTCATAAATTTAGGCCACAATGATAGCCTATCGCATTTCTTTGGTAAAAATAACCCAAATTAGTGTATATTAAGTTTGTGCAAAAATCATAGAGTTTGCAAACTATTGTATATACAGCATAAAATTGATCATTTCTGATGTACTGGCCTTCTCATTTCTTGAGATCTTAAAATGCCAGGAGAGTACAAATACCTATCTAAACAACTTCTTGGAAAGTAGATGATCCAAGGTATTTAGTAAGAGGCATGGTGAGTTTTTTTTGAAGCTGTAATTTTTTTGTAACAATTTTTTTGGTAAATGAGAAATTTTAAATAAAATTAAGGTTTTTTTTACATACTGCCACCAATGTAGTGCAGCGTCAACATATGACTGGTGGTGGTGATCAGGGATACTAATTGGTGACGGTAAAAAAAAAAAGCTAATTTTTTATTCAATTATACTTTTTTTTTCTACATACTGTCATCAGAGTAGTTCAGTGACACTGTACTACATTGGGGGGGGGGGGGGGGGGGGGAAGTGATCATGAATTTTTCAGAGATCAATGATCATCACTGTAACAGTGGTTGCTTAAACTGTCCTATAAAGCTTTAATTCTTGACTCATTGTCTTCTATTGCTATTGGCCACAACTATCACATGGTGCAAGATGCTGTGATTGGCCCAGGTACCATGTGATCTAATTACAGATAACACACAGTAGTAAACAATGATGTCAGAAATAGATACCATTCATGACTGTTGTTTACTAGGTGACATGTGACCACACAGCGATCATGTGGTGTTTGGGCCGCTCACAGTGGCCCAATACAAATACCTCGGCAAGTGGTTAAAGCGAACTAAACCCTCATATCATTTTCACCCAAGGAGGCTGCCATCTTAGCCTCTGTTTGATCTTCAGCTGCCACGATGCTGTACATGTGATCAGTTATGACAGCCATTTGATGCTTTGAACATTTGGTTGAGAGCACAAGCAAACAGCATAAGTAAGGAATGTAAATGTTTATTGATACTATTAAATTCATAGGATTAATTCTGCTTTAAGTGTTCATTTTTCAAATGTGAGAATTTACAGCACTTCTAATGGTTTAATCACAAAAAAATCAGAAGTGATTGAATGGTTTAAAAAGATTTGAGCAAGACATTGAAATGGTTGTTTCACCTAACAATTGGATTCTTTTGTGTCCTGCCAGCTTTAAGGTTGTCCTTTCACTAATTTTACAAGTCTTCATAAATACATTCCTGACGTGTCCCAAAATGCAGCTACAGTCTAAACAATATTAGTAAGTCACATTCAACTAGCTGAATGTGACTAACTACTATATCATGACCTGGATCAATGCACGCTATTACAGACATGCTATAAACAGTATATATTTATTAGTACTATTAGTATTTAAAAAAGAAGCGGTACTTTTTTAGCATTAAAAAGCAGAACTGGAGCTTCAGTCAAGTGACTTTGCTTAGACTAAAATGATGTCTTCAGCCCGCAGCAGGCAGGAAGAAGCACTTCCCAAGGTCAGTGGCTACAACAAAGGGCTGATCTGTCAGATATTTGTGTACACAGCTAGGAACTGCACAGGCAGCCATATTTAGGCAACTGTGTAATCTTGGAGCCAGTATCTCAGTCCAAGAAGTAGACGCTGATTATATATAAAAATAATTATAGGTCATACCTATACAAGCTGTCTGTCTAGTCTCTGAAGAAGGCACACCGAAGGCACACAGCCACAACTTAAAAATGAACTTCAAGGTAATCAAATAAAGTACAAGAGCCAATCTTACTGGAATCTTGTAATGCTTTGTGTATTTCTTCCAGATTTGTGCAGTGATCCACTGTGAAATGTTCCCTCTAAGCAGGCACGTCATGTAATAAAGACTGGTCACTTCTGCTCTCTATCCTAGTGCAGGGTGACTGGTCTTGTCTCCACCCCCTCCTGCAGTTTTCTGCAGTGGGTGGGGCCTGCTGGGCCTCTTCTACAGCTCTGCACAGGCTGTGTACTGCATAGTGATGATGTCATCACTGTTTTTACATGGTAATTTCTAGTGATGCACTGATATATCGGCCCACGAAAATTATCATCCAAAAATAGTGTTGGTGTTTTTGCCGATAAAAAAAAAATGCCGATAATAATAATAATTGACAATGCAAAATCCTGTCCCATTGACTTCAATGCAAAAACACTCCCTATTGACTTCAATTCAAAAACACTTCTATTTAAGTTTTTATTTTAAATATATTTCATTTTATTTTCATTCTAATTTTTGTGTTTTACTTTCAATAAAAGTTATTTTGCGTTGCTGGATTGTATTTTTTAAATTCATGATATTAATTAAAAAGTCAATATAATACATTTTTATATATAAAAATTATATATTTTTAAAAAACTGTCCATTTCGGTCTTCAGCCATGTGCACCCTGAATTTTCGATTTCGGTCCAGAATTTTATTTCCACTAGTAATTTCTGGGTTTGCAAAGGCACACAAAGTGGAATTGCAGATTTTATGGATATTGAAAAATATCTTTAAAGAAAGTGCATAGGGCCCTCGCTGCAACTGCCCTGCAGCTGAGTGTAATGCAGGCAGCCTTTTAAGGGTTAATACAGGTGGCGAGTAGATGATATATTGCTTCTGAGCTGCTTGTCAACTGCCCTCTAAAAAACAATTCACTGCAGATTGTTTTTCAGAGGACCACATGTGTAAATGAGTCTAAAGAGAATTTTTCTGTTTTTAGTGTAAGAGTTTGGTATGTGGCAGTTGACCCTCCTTTTGCTTTGAATACCTATCTTTATTCATAAGAAAACCTTTGTGACTAATTTTGCACTGTCAGACAAGGCAGTGAAACCATAATCTTTGTTAACAGCATTTTTACGTCTTCCTTGTACATGTTCATAGAGTTCCATTATGCCAGTGAGTAGTGTTTGTTTCTTGCCACTGAAGTTGTGTCTAAAGAGTACTGAGAACCGATAGTCTACCCATAGATTTAGTAGGGGGATCATGCATGCAGGACCCCAAATCTCTCTGGCAGCAGGATTCGGCTAGTGGGTCCATTAACAGGCATAATATGCTCAGCATAATAGAACGTTCGAATGGAAAGAGAGGGGAGGATAAAAATAATGCTGGCCAACACTGTTGGTGCAATAGTGGTTTCAGTGATTATTTGATGTTCGAGCGATTGTATCTGGCCCAGGCAAGCTTGGGGACTCTGTAAAAACACAAAAGAGGGCACACCAACCTTGCGCATTATCCCATTTTTGTTTTATTTATTTTAGGTACTTATATAGTGCCGTCAATTTTTACGCATCGCTTTACATATATATTGTATATTCACAATAGTCCCTAACCATCAAGGGGCATACAATCTAAGGCCCCTAACTTACATTCATACACTAGGGCCAATTTAGACAGGATACAATTAACCTACTAGCATGTCTTTGGAGTGTGGGAGGAAACCAGAGTACCTGGAGGAAACCCATTCAGACGCAGGGAGAACATGCAAACTCCAGGCAGGTGGTGCCATGGTTGGGATTTGAACCAATGACCCTAGCACTGCCAGGCGGAAATGTTAACCATTTATTTGTTAAAAATCAATAAAATATATATACTCACAAACCATGCAGGATAACAGAGTATCAAGCTAATGTTCCGTAGAATAGTGGTTCATCTAACCTAGAGCGTACCAAAGCCAGGGTAAACCCTCAAAAGGATCCTTCACTTACAACCTTTTATTGCCTATCACCCATGTCATGAGAACCATAAACTCCTCCCATCTATGGGGTGGGCATTCACACCAGGGTCACATGTCAAAACCCGAATTACAAAAATGACGTGCTTTCAAAACATCAATAACATAATTGGCAATGATAACAGCAACATCAGCGCATTTTGAAACCACATTATATGTCTCATATTTGAAAATAATGAACACTGCATTGTACAGCATATTTGGATTAAGGAGGGGGGGGGGTAAAAAAACAAAGCTTATGGGCAGCAGTAATGTGACAAGATATTTCACTCACTTGGACCCATTGGTGTCTACTTATTGTTGCTTGATGTGCCAGGTTGTAAAAACACCTAATCCATGTCCATGTCCACCATATACAAGAAAATCGCCACAAATTGTTTATATTACAAAGAGATCTAAAATATGTGTGCGCTTGTGGAACAGAAGATGGGTCTAGTACATAGTTACATAGTTAGTCTGGCTGAAAAAAAGACAAAAGTCCATCCAGTTCAACCATAGAAAAAAAAAAAGTTATAATCCTATACTGACAGTTGAGTAGCAATTCTCAAGGTGCTCATCAGATATTTTGGTTCTAATTTTGCCCTTTGTGTGCTTCATCCTTGAAAATAGTTGCTTACAAATATAGGCGCTGACAAAAACTGATGACATACGTAAGGCCTGATTGTGGAAAGTGGGATATTTTTCTTTGGGGAGATTAAAACTTATAAAAGTCCAGTAAAGAGAAACTGTCAAAATTTTCATAACCCGCATGTGTTCATGAAGTATAAACGCATGTTTAGAAAATATGTCCCCCCCAAAAAATTAACAACTTTAAGTAAGTTTACGATTTTGTGTTGGGCCATATTCATAGCCGCTTATGTCACAGGCTTGGATACCCCTGGTCTACAAACTGGTTGGATTTTCTCAGATAATAAAATATCCACGCAAATTGGATATCAGTCTCCCAATCAGGATCCCAACACAATATAATGTCTGTGAGCTATCAACAATGCTTGAATTTGTTCCTGAGTTGGCAACAGAGGTGTCTGCAGAGAGCCTCATCTACCATAGGGTAAATACAAATAGTTGCACAATCTCTGAAATGCACAAGATTGGTAGGATAGTTCCTTTATGTCCACACTATACTGCAATGTCTATGGCAGGCTAAAGGATATAAATGGACACCCCTGCTGCACTGTCTTTCAGTCTGTCCCTCCAGTTTTCCCTTACCTCCACACTGATATCAATTTAAAGCAATAGAAGCCATTCTGACCTCTGTAGCTGCTGTTAATGTGAAGTTATTCATTCTCAAAGATCCTCAAGGATCACAACAAACAACATGCCTGTGTTGTGAACTTTGAAAATTAATTTTATCTATGATGCATGTAGTTACAGAAATGAGCAAGGACTTCTTTTAAAGTGCTTTTTCTGTTTAAGAATATTTAAATACATTAGTGTGCAAGATCTGGACACATGTTCACTTTAAAGAAAACAAATGATACTTTAAAGTGAACCTGTGTCTTAACAAACAGAAAAAGCACTTTAAAACAAGTCCTTGTTCTTCTCTGTAACTATATGCATCATAAAGAAATTAATTTTCAAAGTTCACAACAGTCATGTTGTTTGTTGTCATCCTTGAGGATCTTTGAGAATGAATAATGTCAAATTAAAAGCAGCTACAGAGGTCAGGAATGGCTTCTATTGCATTAAATAGATGCGAGTGTGAAGGTAAGGGAAAACTGGAGGAACAGACTGAAAGACAATGCACTAACCACCCAAGACTTGAGACATTTAACCCTTTATTAGGACAGACAGTCCTACACATCTTGTTGACAACTGATAATGAAATCTGCCAACACAGTACAGACTGGGTTCATTATGGCAAACAGAACTTCCAAGACCCACATAAATATTACATAGAAATGAAGAACGAAATATAATTTTTTAGTCCCAAAGTTTTCAGAAAAGTGGATGGAAAAGGTAAGCAGCCATTTTTATTTTTTTTTTAAGCTATGTAAATGGGAACATGTAATGAATGTAAAGTAGGTATTATCCCAATTTGGCTGCAGAAGTGGAAATACACTTTAAAGTGGAAGTAAACCCTATTTTTTCTGTTTTATCTACAGGTAAGCCTTTAGTAAGGCTTACCTGTAAGTACAGTAAATATTGCCTAAATGTTCATCGATTAGGAGATATTTATTGAAGCAGTGTCAGTGATGTCATCGGCGCATGCACACTGTTCTTTCAGTAGAAGGCACGCTTGAGAGAGATGTGTCACGGCTGAAACTCTCACGTACATGTGCCGCAGTGACACCATCTCAGCTTAGACATTCAAATGGCCACTGCCGGTGAATCCAGAAGGAAGACCAGGTGAAGATGGAATCCTTGGGGTGCCATGACAGCGCTCCGCTGGAGGACTTCGGTTTCAGGTAAGTCTTGCACAATGTGCTAGCATGCAATGCATATTAGCACATTATGCTCTTAACTTACAGGGAAAAAGGGTTTTTTTTTTAGATTTTTTTTTTTTTTTTTTTGTGGTTTACTACTGCTTTAACTACTTGCCTACTGGGCACCCCCTTTGTGCCCAGGCCAATTTTCAGCTTCCAGAGCTCTCACACTTTGAATGACAATTGTGTGGCCATGCAACATTGTACCCATATGAAATTTTTTGCATTTTTTTTCACACAAATAGAGCTTTCTTTTGGTGGTATTTAAACGCAACTGGGTGTTTTTTTTATTTTTTTGCACTATAAGCAAAAATAGCAAAAACATTTAAAAAAAAAAGTTTTTCTTTTGTTTCTATTATAAAATTTTGCAAACAGGTAATTTTTCAGTAGTAGCTAGTCACTTTCAACCGGACGTGTTAAGCATTGTTGTAGACCTAATTCTTTAGGTGCTTCAGCCATTGTATCTTAACCAACCCTGCCCACACAATAATTCTTATTGGAAATCTTTAACCTGCATCGTAAGAATGATTGCTAGAAACTGACTGTCTATTTGTACATTAATGTTTACCTGCTTTCATATCTAAGCCAAGCCTACCAAGGTAGTTGACACTACTAATAATGACCAACATATGTTATATTATTTAACAACTCTAAAATCACTTCTCACTGTACTTGGAGTTCAAAAGTAAAAAATATAATAATTTTCATTTTCCTTTTACAGCTTTCTGCTTCTGTCATTTTATTTCCAAAATCTTCCCCCAGAGACGGGGGAATTGCAGATGTTAAATGATTTAGAAGGCAATTCTTCAGATACATTACCAGTGAGAAGAAATTTTGCAGACTGTCTGGACAAGTTACAGCCTGAAAAAAAAGAAAGGGGATATCTTTGTGAAACATTAGCAGCCTAATACAGCATGGCTGATGGATGATTAAAACTTCAACCTCAGTCCAGCTTTTAGTACAGGAAATGCATAACTTGATGACAAGAATACTCTTATTTCCGCTCCATCGTTTCACAATTAATTGGTATTGTGTCACAGTTTACTGTTAGCAGCTACTTTTTAACCACTTGACCTCCGGAAGATTTACCTTTTCTGACCAGGCCATTTTTTGCTATATTATGCTGCGCTACTTTAACTGGTAATTGTGCTGTCATGCAACACTCTACCCAAATGGATACCCAACATTTTTGTTCACACAAATAGAGCTTTCTTTTGGTGGTGTTTCATCACCACTGGGTTTTTTTTTTATTTTTTATTCGATATAAGTGAAAAAAGACAGAAAATTCAAAATAAAAATCTTTTCTAATTTTTGTTTTAAAAAATATCCAATAAACTCAAATTTCATCATAAATTTAGGCCAAAATGTATTTTGCTACATGTCTTTGGTAAAAAAAAAATCCCAATAAGTGTATATTAATTGGTTTGTGTGAAAGTTATTGCATCTACAAGCTATAGTATAGATGCTGGAAGTGCTGAAGTGCATATCTGATGTGATCCTGCATCCTTCATATAATGCAAGTCTTGTTTCCTCTTCTGGACCACCCAATTTGATACTACCAATCAGGATTGCTAGGAAATGCAGTTGATTTTCTGAAGGAATTGTTTGTTCACAGCTGTGGAACATCTATCTTTATTTCCAGTTTGCCTGCAATAAGTTCTTGATCCTAGCCTATAAGGAACTATCTCATACATAATGATCAATTTAGCCATGTTTGGTTGAACTGGTGACCAACTTATATATCTTTGGACTGCTGTTAAGCTACACCATTCGCCAGCCATTTGGTGACATTGAATATGAAATATATACTATCCCTTCACCCATTTATATAGTGACTTGGGACTAAATAAGACATCTGTATCTGACTAGTTGTTTCATGTGACTTATTGCCATTGTTGTTTTCCCTTTCTAAAGTCCTTGTTAATTTACAAACTGGTATTTTGGGTAAATAGCTATACAGTTATATGTGAATACTAATAGTATATAGAAATCAAAATACATATAAATATTTTCAGGTTGGTGACATGATGGTTAGAATTTTAATTATGTCTATTTATGTGATTTAGAATTTATAAAGATGTATAATGATATCTGTCCAGTATCATTTAAGTTTTACTGATTTCATCCCTATATAATCTACATAATTTTGTGACAAAGGAAGAGGTGTGAGCAAAATCCCTGTTTTATAAATATATTTTTGGTATCTAATTTGTATACTCCCCGATATTTGCCCTAAAATAAAACTGACAAAGCCTGTTAATTAAAATGATTTCTAAGTTTTTTTAATGTAATGCAGTGAAATAGTAAAACTCAAAGTAAACATTTGTGTTTTAGTATCAGAGAGTTTTATTCCTCTTTCAACAATCTGTTGCAACGCACACTGGAAAAGAAATTGGTTTGCATAAATTGTTAGCCGTTTGATAAGATCAGTTTGAGCTGGAGAGGACACAATTTAGTACAGTGACAAAAATGACAGTACAAACCAGGCATCACTAGATGGTGGACCATGGCCCAGATCCAAACCAAGTCACGGTCCTATCCAAACTGCCACAGCATTGTTACTTAGCAATCAGGATGTCCTCCCAGGTTATGTGGGAGCAGGGAGGTCCTAGGAACTGGTCACCAAGTTGTTAAAGGTTGAAAAGCTTCTGCCACCCATTTCAGACCTGCTGCTCCTCCTGCACTCTGCCCTGCTGTGCAAGGTAGGACTGGGACAGCAGCCAGTAGTATGTAACAATATAGCTTATATAATGCACAGATAAAGAGTAGAATTAACATAGTGTAAAGGCAAGGAGCATGTAACATATTCCTGCCTCCTGATCAGTGGGAGGAAAAATGTGATGGAGTGAGAGAAAGTAAAAAATTACTATGATCAGTGTAAAAAAAAAAAATCCCACTTTTAATGTCTGAATGGAAGAGTTCCCCCATTCCAGCATCCAGCAGAGTTCCCCCTCTCCCCCCTTTCCAAGGCACTGGTGGTTAGTAGACTTCATTTCCCCTTCCATCTAGATATTAGTGGTCAGTATGGGCCCATTCACAGCAGGGCATTATGGACAGGCAGCGTAAATATCTTCCCTCTCTCATCCTCCACCAAGTAAAAATGCCATCGTCGGTTAAAAAAAAAGAAAAAAGACTACCCTATCACAAGCAAAAATCCACACAGCACAAATCCTCATTTTCTGTGCACAAATTTTCCACCTTGCAAACCCTCTCCCTGAGCAGATTATCTGTTAAAGGCAATGAAACCATGAATTAAACAAAAATTCATCTAAAAAAATGGCATGGCCCCTAGGTCAAACCACCAGTGAGTCCCAAAAGGAAACCCCCTTTGCATGGCTGGGGCACAGTAATGCATTTACAGTTGTGGCCAAAATTATTCAACCCCCACTGAAATTGAGTGTTTTGGCCAGTTTGACATTGCTTTTGATCATTCAGTCATCTTGCTTACATTTACATTAAAGAGGCACTTGTAGGTCAGACAAATATAACATAACAGTTATAATGAAATAACCACAAATGTCTTTTCTGTGCTCACAGCATTATCAGTTTTATTCAACCCCCAAGTGACATTCAATCTTAGTACTTAGTACAGCATCCTTTTACAGTTATAACAGCTTTTAAACGTGAAGCATAGCTTGACACAAGTGTCTTGCAGCGATCTACGGGTATCTTCGCCCATTCTTCATGGGCAAAGGCCTCCAGTTCAGTCACATTCTTAGGCTTGCGCACTGCAACTGCTTTCTTTAAGTCCCACCAGAGGTTCTCAATCGGATTTAAGTCTGGTGACTGCGATGGCCACTCCAAAATGTTCCAGCCTTTCCTCTGCAACCATGCTCTAGTGGACTTGGAGGTATGCTTGGGATCATTGTCCTGTTGAAAGGTCCAACGTCTCCCAAGCCTCAGGTGTGTGACGGACTGCATCACGTTTCCATCCAATATCTCCTGGTACTGAAGAGAATTCATGGTACCTTGCACACGCTGAAGCTTCCCTGTACCTGCAGAAGCAAAACAGCCCCAAAGCATGATTGACCCTCCACCATGCTTCACAGTAGGCAAGGTGTTCTTTTCATCATAGGCCTTGTTCTTCCTCCTCCAAACATAGCGTTGATCCATGGGCCCAAACAGTTCTAATTTTGTTTCATCAGTCCACAGAACACTATCCCACAACTTTTGTGGTTTGTCCACATGGCTTTTGGCATACTGCAGTCGACTCTTCTTATTCTTTGGAGACAGCAAGGGGGTACGCCTGGGAGTTCTGGCACGGAGGCCTTCATTACGCAGTGTGCGTCTTATTGTCTGGGCTGAAACTTCTGTACCCACATCTGACAAATCTTTTCTCAGTTCCTCAGCAGTCACACGGGGACTTCTCTCCACTCTACGCTTCAGGTAGCGCACAGCAGTCGAAGTCAGCATCTTCTTTCTGCCACGACCAGGTAGCGTTTCAACAGTGCCCTTTGCCTTGAATTTGCGAATGATGCTTCCTAAGGTGTCTCTTGGTATGTTTAACATCTTTGCAATCTTCTTATAGCCATTGCCCTTCCTGTGAAGAGAAATCACCTCTTCTCTTGTCTTCCTGGACCATTCTCTTGCCTTCACCATGTTTGTAACCACACCAGTAAATGTCTAGAAGGAGCTGAGTATCACAGTCATTTTAAAGCTGCCTAATTGGTGCTTATTATGCTTGATTGCTGCTCGGTGACATCCACAGGTGTTTTCAATACCTGATGGAAAGCACCTGTATGAACCTCTGTTCTTCAGAGTGGTAGTCTTTAAGGGGTTGAATAATTGTGGCAATGAAGAAACCACATAAGAACCATTTACTACTGTATTACATAAACAATTGATGTCATTTTAGTTGCATTTGGGTAGTTACAACGTCCTTGTAGGATTTGATTCTGAATACAATTCCAAATGTACACTATAGTCCCTAAACCCCTTTACAGCATTGGGGGTTGAATAATTTTGGCCACAACTGTACATTATGAGGTTAAACCAAATACCCGCTCAAGTATCTGTGGTCAGCACCTCTTCTGGTACTCCTGCTATGCAGACTGCTCAGATCCTAGAAACAAGCAGAACCTGGCATCAGAGGAAGCCCCATGCTTCTCCCCAGCTATGTCATGTGACAGTGTTTGAGGAGGATCCTAGGAGCTTTCATCACTCTGAACAGTGCTGTATTTTAGATCTCAATATTGCTGGCGATGGGACTGTGGGGATGTCTGCATACTTCACAGACTGGGTGGAACATTAGTGATGCCCATGTGCTTTGGTGAGGAACTTAATGCCAGAATGAGTGTTCCAGCACTTGGCTACAGGACCCAACCTGGATCTGTGGGGCACCATGATTTTGTTGAAATTCCAGTTCCATTAAATCCAGGACAGTTGGGAAATATGTTATTATAAAGCCAAAGATATTCCTTGGGCTCCCCATTTAGCTTATCTACACAGCATAAAACCAAACCCTTATCAGATCTTCTAAAATAGATTCCCACTCTTTTATCATTCAAAGAACTGGAGCCACTTTTTGAAGAACGGTGGGAGAAGGGATACGTCTTCAATGACGAGTTTATTGCTTGTATGCTAAGCTCCTTGACTGTTACATTCACTGTTAGGACCTGATCATAATATATAAATTACCGTATTTTCCGGCGTATAAGACGACTGGGCGTATAAGACGACCCCCCTACTTTTCCTGTTAAAATGTAGTGTTTGGGCTATACTCGCCGTATAAGACTACCCCTCTTCCAATGCACACCAGTGGGAAGAATCGTGCCCCATCATTAGTATCAGTGGGAGGAATAGTGCCCAGTCATTGGTGTCAGTGGGAGGAATAGTGTCCCATCATTGGTATCAGTGGGAGGAATAGTGTCCCATCATTGGTATTACTGGGAGGAATAGTGCCCCATCATTGGTATCAGTGGGAGGAATAGTGCCCCATCATTGGTGTCAGTGGGAGGAATAGTGTCCCATCATTGGTGTCAGTGGGAGGAATAGTGCCCCATCATTGGTATCAGTGGGAGGAATAGCACCCCATCATTGGTGTCAGTGGGAGGAATAGCACCCCATCATTGGTGTCAGTGGGAGGAATAGTGTCCCATCATTGGTGTCAGTGGGAGGAATAACACCCCATCATTGGTGTCAGTGGGAGGAATAGCACCCCATCATTGGTATCAGTGGGAGGAATAGTGTCCCATCATTGGTGTCAGTGGGGGGTGGTATAGTGCCCCATCATTGGTGTCAGTGGGGGGGAGGAAAAGTGCCCCATCGTCGGTGTCAGTGGGAGGAATAATGCCCCATCATTGGTATCAGTGACACCAATGATGGGGCACTATTCCTCTCACTGACACTTGCTGACCCCTGTTCAGTATGGTGCTGCTGCAGCAAGCATATATGGTTGCAGCAGCACCTGTGCACGGCACACTTACCTTCACTTGATTTTCGTGGGGCCGCTCGGCTCCGCCTCCTCCCCGGTGATTGGCCGCCTGTGTGCCTTTCCTGAGCTACAATTCTGGCGGCCAATCACCGGTGAGGAGGCGGAGCCGAGCAGCCGCACGAACATCCAGTGGCCGAACTGAAGGAAGGAGCAGCTGCGCTTCCTGGACCGGATCGTCGTGGGACCGGAGCCAGGTAAGAGACAGAAGCCCCTGCCCACCCCTGTAATTAGTTTCACTTCCGTTGGAAGGGGGGGGGTGGCGGCAGCACCGCACCGCCCCCTAAAACGTGTCAGCATGCCGCATACCGGCGTATAAGACGACCCCCAACTTTTGAGAAGATTTTCAAGGGTCAAAAAGTCGTCTTATATGCCGGAAAATACGGTAAGTAAATTAAAATATTTTAGCATAATAGTGTTAGTTTAAAAAGGTTATAAATTGCAGATACCTTTTTACAATTTCAACATATGTTGCTCTATTCTGTGAGTTGGTTAGATTCATTCATTCTAATTCATAGATCTGCCTAATTTATGAGGTGTTAAATGTTGACGTGTTTGTCATGTATACGCATGTATTCATCATATGCTTTGCAAATCTTAAAACTACAAAGCTTGTTGTACAAACTGTGATTATCTGTAATGCTTACCAAGTACCACTTGGCAGTGTTTGTTGGTAGTGAAAAGGTCAGATAATGTCATCTAATGATATTATGAGAGTGGAAGCAGCAGGGGCAAACTGTTACAGGCATGGAAATAATACTGATTCTACTAAGTGGGAGGTCATACATCTGAGTGATAAAAGGAAGGAAAGAAAAACTGCAAGACATGCAAAATTAAAGGGGAGATTTTTCTCTCAGTAGAGGAAGGAAAGAGGAACAGTTTTTTCATCTCAACCAAGTATTTGTCAGCTACCTTTTTAGTGTATGACTGAAAAAGAAAGAGAAAAAGAGATAGTCTTACTGTTTTTGGCAGGTCCTCCTACATTTTACTTTTTTTTTATGTATTATTTATTATTTTTGTACCATATTGTTGTACCTAGCATTTGACTCATAGTAAATATTAAGACAATTGTTGCATAAGGCAGGCCATAGATAGATCAAATAGGCAAAAGAATTTAGATGGATAATCATTGTCAAACGAGCCCTTAAACTAGGATTGGAATGATTGAAGTGTTTTAAGTGATGTAAAACCTACCTTAAATTGAACCTTCTATCCAGTTTATCCTTTAAATGATAAGTTCACCTTTAAAAAAAAATGTATGCACATCTTTTTTGCATGTAAAAAATAATGTGCATTTATTATATTTTTTTATTTGGAGCCTGTAAAGCCTTACACCCACAATCAGAAGATGGGCAGAGGTCTTGTAGACTGTCAGTGCAAGCTGTCATCTCGTACCTCATACAGGCAGCCAGTTACACACTGACAGGATGCACTCAACAGTGCCTTGGTAGTTAATTGAGAACTACAAACCGACAGCCACACAGGCTGATGGTACTTGTAAATAAATATGATCAATAACACAGCGCAAAAATTATATAATAAATAAAAAAAAGAATTTGGTGATAAAGTCCACTGTCCCAAATACTGTGATTAGGTGATCCAATCAAAAGAATCCGCACTCACCAGATTTGATGGACTCTTAGCTCATAGGGCTTAAGAGTCAACAAAGCTTTAGCTGGTGAGATGTGTTCCAAGGGAAATCCAGGATTCAGAATGGAATAAGGGTAAACTTCCTCAATACTTTCAACGATCCGACTTTCTTTGGACAATGAGCACACATCAATGAGCGGCTCTCAGCCTGAGATGCCCAAGGTATAGGTGACTTGGGCATCTCGGGCTGAGAGCCGCTTGTTGATGTGTGCTGATTGTCCATAGAAAGGCGGATTGTTGAAAGCATTGAGGAAGTTATTCTTATTCCATTCCGAAGCCTGGATTTTTCTGGGAACACATCTCACCAGATAAAGCCTCGTTGACTCTTAAGCCCTATAAGCTAAGAGTCCATCAAATCTGGTGAGTGTGGACTATATTGGTAAGTGATCGCAGAGCACTGTGTGGTGATATCATTTTAAAGTGGAGTTCCAGCTGAATAAAAATAAAATAAAAGTCAGCAGCTACAAAAACTGTAGCTGCTGACTTTTAAAATGCAGACAATTACTTGTCCCTCAGTCCAGCATTGTCCTCACCACTGCTGGTTTCACCGGCTGTCTTCTCTCCCTGGCGCCGGCATGTTCAGTGTGGGCACCTGGCTGTGGCAGCTCGCGGCTTCTACGGTCCTGTACAGCTCTCCTAGAGTAACTGCCTGGCACCTGGAATCTCCTCCATGCTCTTGAGACTGTGCTGGGAGACACAGCAAACCTTCTGGCAATGGCACGTATTGATGTGCCATCCTGAAGGAGTTGGACTGCCTGTGAAACCTCTGTAGGGTCCAGGAATAGCCTCATGCTACCATTAGTGACACTGACTCTAGCCAAATGGAAAACTAGTAAAAAACAGCCAGAAAAGAGGAGTAGGGAAAAAAATGTCTGTGACCTCCGCCTGTAAAATCATTCCTGTTTTGGGGGTTGTCTCATTGTTGCCCATCTAGTGCACCTGTTATTAATTTCATTAACACCAAAGCAGCTGAAACTGATTAACAGCCCTCTCTTCTACTTAACTGACCAGATCAATATTCCAGGAGTTTAATTGACTTGACGCTATACTCTGATTAAAAAGTGTTCCTTTAATTTTTTTGGAGCAGTGTATAATAAATATGTTGGCTAATCTAAAATACACTCCACTTAACCAGTCATTGAAGGTGTAGCAACACAATGATCACATATAAACTCTGCTCTCTCCTTGCTATCATCACACATGCCTATACCATATCCTGATTAGCTACTAGTGCTGGCCTGCATTTTTCATTCTGTGTGCTGTTCTGCAAGGGATCACAGAGGCTAATATCAAGATCTTTGACAGTTAATGTCATTGTTTTAAAAGAATACACAGCTAATACTTAGTTAAAATAAAATTGATGTATAAAACATTTTGTTGTTATGAGGGATAACTCAGATGCTGTACTAAAGCATACAGCAAGATGCTATTAGCCACCTGGGGCTGGTTAATGTGTGTTAACATGATGATCAAAACATAAAGCACAGGAAAGGCGAAGAACATGTCTTGGAAAAAAAACACTATGCTCCTAACAGACCAATAAAATTGGTTTTGGCTCAGCATTTGATGGAAACCTGGAGACCGTTTTTATTTGCATGTCTCCGTGCAAACTCACTGCTCACAGTGAAAACATGGGTTTTAGTGCTGTCACAAGCAAAAATCCTGTCTTCTAAAGAGAAGCTTTTTAAAGTGTTAAATGTATTTTCAGATATGAATACAATAATAAAATGAAGCCAAACTCCAGCTCACACTTTATAATATTTTTTTTCCTGTTGGGATAAAGGTTTTACATGAATAAGTAAAAGCTGATCATTGTAAGCACCACTGCCAGTGTCGAATGGATAGTCTCATCCCTGTAAATTGATACATTCTGCTGGAGATCTTGAGCTTTTGAAAAACAAGAGACTTGCTGGTTTGATTAACAGATGAAAACAGCAGAAAGAAAGCCTAAAAAGAAAACTAATGCAGCCATCACATCTAAGAATGGGCATGCTGCAATATAATAAATGTTTGATTTTGGATTTAATATTTTATTACTTTAAGAAGTGTAGATACTAAAGCTTATGAGCACAGAGTACAATTCGTGCTTTCTGTGCTTAAGAACAATTTAAGTTAAGGTCCCTCTCCCATTGTTTCAAGGAAGGGAGATCCTGTAGGGTGCCAACTGCTGTTAAGGAGACGGACGGGTGTGACAACAAATGTCGTATGTGTTCCCCCCGCGAGACAGGTCTGTTCAAATGAGGATGGTTCTCACATTGTGTTATATACAGTACCTTAGGTAAGGAGCAGAGATGGTCACTTTGCATTCCTTTCCTCACTCAAACGAAAAAAAAAACCCATTAAATCCATCCACAAGTCCCAAATAGGTTTATTCAATAAACTAGTGCAAAACATTTTGGAAGGTACAAATTGCAATAGCCCATGCCAGCAAACCAGATTTTAGATAATTGAAGTCAAATCCATTAAAGGCAATTTATGATTGTTAGTTTATACATACTATATATAGTAGATCATGTATTTACTAAAGGCAAATACACTGTTTACATTGCAATGGAAATTGCACTTTTCAAGGGTATTTTCTTCATGGCTTAGTGAATAAGGTGAAGTTTTGTGGACTTCCATCATCCAATGGCAAGCAAAAATGTCCTTGTATGTTATTGGGTGTTCTTTGCAAAGTGAAATTTCACCACATTCACTAAGATCTGGGAAAATACATATGCAAAGACAACTTCCCTGCAAAGTGAACAACGTATTTACCTTTATTAACTCAACGCCAATGTATCTTTGTGCGTTATGTATTTAAAGTATAATTAAAGTCAAAAGTTGTTTGTTTTGAATAGAGAGGAATTAGAATGCCTCTCAGGTTTTTATTTGTCTTTTCTATTTGACCTATTCACCATTATCAGTAAAAGTAATAGAAAATTCCCAAATTTGGAGTTTTCACCAAAACAGGAACAGATGGGAAATTTTTCAATGGGGATGAACACTAGTTCTGGTGACAACCAGGAATTTGCTCACTTTGGAGGATTTCCTCTCACTTCCTGTTTTGCGTGTGGGACAGAAATTGAAGTTAAATCTCCTCATTGGGAAACAGATGGCAAAAACAACCTAACAGGGTTACAATCCTCCCTTAATCTATCCACAATGGAAGTTTTTCCTTTAGTTCTGATTCATTATAGTATTTATTTATTTCAGGTACTTATATAGCGCTGTCAATTTCCACAGTATGTTAACCACTTCAACATCGGGTCTTTTCTGACACTTCTCTCTTGCGAGTAAAAATCTAAATTTTTTGCTAGAAAATTACTTAGAACATTATATATTTTTCAAGCAGAGGTCCTAGAGAATAAAATGGTGGGTGTTGCTTTTTTTTTTTATTTTAATTGTCACATGGTATTTTGAAACGCAACGTTTGTGGAAAAAGATATACTTTAATAAATTTTAATGCACAAAACCACAATATAATACCCAATTGTTTGGTAAAACATAAACGATGATGTTACATCGAGTAAATAGATTCCAAACATGTCACAATTTAACCACTTGCCCTCCAAAGGATTTACCCCCCTTCCTGACCAGGCCATTTTTTTGCATTACGGCGCTGCGTTACTTTAACTCACAATTGCGCGGTCATGCAATGCTGCACCAAAATGAAATGTATGTCCTTTTTTCCCACAAATTGAGCTTTCTTTTGGTGGTATTTCATCGCCTGTGCTATAAAAAAAAAAAAAAAGACGACCAATTTTGAGAAGTAAATTTAAAAAATCTAATTTCCTCATAAATGTAGGCCAAAATGTATTCTGCTAAATGTCTTTGCTAAAAAAATCCCAATACGTGTAAATTATTTGGTTTATGTGAAAGTTACAGCGTTTACAAATGGCAGTATAGATACTGGGATTTTTTTTTTACCTACTAGTAATGGCGGCAATCTGTGACTTATAGTGGGACTGCGACGGACATTCTGACACTGGGGGGAACTGACTTGGTGTCACTGACATCCACAGTGACACCAATACAGTGATCAGTGCTAAAAAAACCCACTGACACTGTACTAATGGCATTGGGCAGGAAGGGGTTAACATGAGAGGTGATCAAAGGGTTAACTGTGTGCAAGGAGTATTTTACTAGGGGACGGTGTGTTGGTGCTTTACTGTAATCACACTGCTCTGGATGGCTGTGCGATGCAAAGCCATCCACAGCAATGTGCCTGAGCTGACAGGGAGGAGGACTGTTCGTAAACAAAACAGTTCTCCTCCCCGTCGGAGATGTTTGGTAATCACCAGGCGCCAGCAAGTAATCACCTGGCGATTGACAGCCGCGGCTGCGAATGGTGGTGCGGGTAGGGCGCGCGCCCCCTACCTGGAGATGCAAAATCACGTATATACAGTGGATATAAAAAGTCTACACACCCCTGTTAAAATTTCAGGTTTCTGTGATGTAAAAAAATTAGACAAAGATAAATAATTTCAGAATTTTTTCACCTTTTAATGTGCCATGTAAACTGTACAACTCAATTGAAAATTTTTTTTTAATCTTTTAGGGGGGGGAGGAAACATAAAAAAACTAAAATAATGTGGTTGCATAAGTGTGCACACCCCTCTTATAACTGGGGATGTAGCGGTGTTCTGAATTAAGCAATCACATTCAAAATCATGTTAAATAGGAGTCAGTACACACCTGCCATCATTTAAAGTGCCTCTGATTAACTCCAAATAAAGTTCAGCTGTTCTAGTAGGTCTTTCCTGACATTTTCTTAGTCACATCCTATAGCAAAAGCCATGGTCCGCAGAGAGCTTTCAAAGCATCAGAGGGATCTCATTGTTAAAAGGTATCTCAGAGAAGGGTACAAAAGAATTTCCAAGGCATTAGATATACCATGGAACACAGTGAAGACAGCCATCATCAAGTAGAGAAACTATGGCGCAACAGTGACATTACCGAGAACTGGACATCCCTCCAAAATTGATGAAAAGATAAGAAAACTGGTCTGGAGGGCTGCCAAGAGACCTACAGCAACATTAAAGGAGCTGCAGGAATATCTGGCAAGTACTGGTTGTGTGGTACATGTGACAGCAATCTCCCATATTCTTTATATGTCTTGGCTATGGTGTAGAGTGGCAAGATGGAAGCTTTTTTTTACGAAGAAAAACATGCCAAGCCCAGCTAAATTTTGCAAAAGCACATCTGAAGTCGCCCAAAAGCATGTGGGAAAATGTGTTATGGTCTGATGAAACCAAGGTTGAACTTTTTGGCCATAATTCCAAAAGATATCTTTAGCGCAAAAATAACACTGCACATCACCAAAAGAACACCATACCCACAGTGAAGCATGGTGGTGGTATCATCATGGTGAAGCATCATGCTTTAGGGCTGTTTTTTCAGCTGGAACTGAGGCCTTAGTCAAGGTAGAGGGAATTATGAACAGTTACAATTACCAGTCAATATTGGCACAAAACCTTCAGGCTTCTGATAGAAAGCTGAACATGACGAGAAAACTTCATCTTTCAGCATGACAAAGACCCAAAGCATACATCCAAATCAACAAAAGAATTGCTTCCCCAGAAGAAGATTCAAGTTTTGGAATGGCCCAGTCCTGGATCCGATCGAAAATCTGTGGGGTGATCTGAAGATGGCTGTGCACAGGAGATGCCCTCGCAATCTGACAGATTTGGAGTGTTTTTGCAAGGAAGAGTGGGCAAATATTGCCAAGTCAAGATGTGCCATGCTGATAGACTCACACGCAAAAAGACTGAGTGCTGCAATAAAATTAAAAGGTGCTTCAATAAAGTGTTAGTTTAAGGGTGTGCACACTTATGCAACCATATTTTATTTTTTTATTTATACTTCCCTCCACCTAAAAGATTTCAGTTTGTTGTTCAACTGAGTTGTACAGTTTATAGGTCACGTTAAAGGTGCAAAAAGTTCTGAAATTATTTATATTTGTCTCCTTTTTTTACATCACAGAAACCTGACATTTTAGCAGGGGTGTGTAGACTTTATATGTGATTTTATACTGTATACAGTATATCTGCTATAGGGCGGACGGGAAGCAGATAAAACTGTACCTCGGAACACGGCAAATAAATTGCCAGCTTCAGTCACAGAGGCACCAGCTAAGTGAGCACCAAGAATTTACCCTCTTTGAAGCTCAGTAAATTTTGAAAGGACTCTGTATTACTAGCAGCTCACCCAGTGAATGACAAAAGTGAGGCTTCCCACCTGTTAGCTAGGTGTCTCATCACACAGCAGAAGCAAAAGAATGTTACACCACTTACGCTTTCAACGCAAAACATGTCATCATCTTCACACCTGCAAATCATGTCGTGTTTCCATTTTTTTTCCCCAACCCCTGTATATTGTACCAGTTTGTAACACTTAAAAAAAAAACGTGTTTTACATGCTTAGTACTTGCCTATTCATTTATGTCATCCCTCACATGGGGCAAGCTGACTGCAACATTACTTAGTTATTACAATATTTAAATTACTATTACCTTCGAAGGAAGTGGCCTACATGCTTTATAATAATGGATAATAAAATGGACGGCTGCAGCCCCCTCACCTAGAATTTATGTAAGGCAGTAAAAAAAAAAAGGCTGTCAGTGAATGCTTTGGAATTCAACCTGTTAAATCAGCTTGAATAAAATTGACTGCATTGATTTACTAAAGACAGTCATTCTATGAAACCCTGTCGTTCTCATTTACATGGAAGAGAAAAGCCTTAGCTAATTGATACAGGGAGGTAGAATCTGTCCGCCGGGCTAAAGGCAGAGAAGAGCTGCTGGTTGCTGTCTAATTGCTCAGCGTTTGTTAATTTTCTCCAGGCAGATGGTCTGACCAAGTGCTGCTCGTGACTTTTTGTCAGCTGAAATGACAGATGCAATTTGTATACAGCACTAGGCACATTGGGAAGTCCTTCTTATAGTATCTAAATACCTCAGAGCCATGTAGTTTAAGCTACAGTATAACGGGTGAAACCACACTGTGTCACTAAGTGCTCACATTTTTATCTGGCACCCTGTTATACTGTTGGTAGCATTGTGAATCACAGGTGTGTGCTGATGATGGAGGGATTGGGCACCCTGAGACAGGATGACGTTGGTAGCACACAGATCTGGTGTTGTTATTTTGCAGAATTATATCTTATTGTGTTTTAGATGGTCTTGTTGTAATGCAAAAGTGATGGTATTGATGGTACTGTAATCAATAATGTGTTTAATCCCAGTTGCACAGTAATTTGAAACATATTGTATAAATCACGGATGGCAAAATGTGCAGGTTCATATAGCTGAAAAGTAGATACATCTAGATAGGCCAGTGCTGCTGGTGTCAGTGGCACTCTTAAACCAGACACATACTAAAATCATACATGTAAAAACTCCCAAACATTAGATGTTTTTGTTTCATGCAGGGACCCTAGAGTAAAATGGTGCATGTTGCAATTTTTTTTATAGCACACGATATTTGCATAATTGGTTTTTCACATGCAATTTTTTTTCAAAAATCACACTTCATTGAATTTTAGTGAACACAAACACAATATAATACCTACGTTTTGGTTAACAAAAGATGGCGTTACGCCGAGTAAGTAGATGCCAAACATGTCGCGCTTTAAAATTGTGAATGCCCATGGCAACAAGCTACAGTACATTAAATTATCCATAGGCGATGGGTTACAATCCATTACAGTTTACCAGTTTAGAGTTGTACAAGAGATCTGGTGATAGTATGATTGCTTTCACTGTGACATTCATGGTGATACCTTACCGCAATCACCGTTTACATATGCGTGCGGGAACCAAGTACACGTTTGCATGTGAACATATTGGGGGGGTCATGGAAGTACTTTTATTTTATTATTTATTTTATTTAAATTTTTTTATGCTGGACCTTTCTTTTTTTTTTTGGATCAGTTTTATTGCTATCACAAGGGATGAACAACATTCCTTGTGGTAGCATGGGCAGTGATAGGTCCTTTTTATGGAGAGATCTAGGAGACCCCAGATCTCTCCTCTGGCCTCCAAAGCATCTGATCAAATCAAGATCAATTTGATCAAATGCTGTATAAGTTCATAAAGGGATGTAAATAAATGAATCAAAACTGGAACGGAGGAAATCCTCACCGCTTCCAGTTTTCTGATGTCACAGAAGAGGGACAGGAACTTTTGTTCCTTACACTCTTCAAAGGGAATGCAACCCGACTGGTTGCATCCAGTAAAGGTGGTAGAGGCTGCGAGATGGAGGGCCCCCTTCTACTGCCTGTAAAAGTGATTGAGTGGCTGTATAGCCGCTTGGATCACTTTTACTTTGGAGGGAATCACAGAAAAAATCAGTACCAGGGTCATGGCTGTAGCTGCAGCTCATTCTCCAGCTCTTCCATTTAGTAAACGTCTTGCATTCCTCCATTCAGTAAACGTCTTGCATTCTTTTCAGTAGATATAAGGTGCTGTGGGGTTGGAGGAGCAAGGATTGTGACGTTCATCTGCCCCTCCTTCAGTCAATTTGTTGCATTTGTTGAAAAGCATGCAAGATGTGTACAGCGATGAATGAAATTAAGTTGTACAAGCTGCAGCCTGGACACATGAGATGCACTTCATTAGTGTATATTTATTCTTATAGTTCACATGGAGTTCAGCTTCATAACATAGGAAAATGTTTAAGCTTTGCATAGCAGGCACCTTCATATGCCTCCATGTCACATCTCTTACCCTGCTCCCCCCAAATTCAGGGCGCAAGTATCAGCCGTCTACCTGGTTGGTTTAAGCCCAGAAACCTGGTGGTCCATCCTATTTTTAAAGTACATAAGGCATTAACAAATTTCTGAGCAGGTGTACTTTAAAGCTACGTTGTCAGATTTGCTTGGATGAATATAAAGAATATGGAAATGTGGAAATAACTTCTGAAAGAATATGCTGCCATAAGCTCTCAACCATTTGATCAAATGATCTCTGCTGAATGGGGAGATTAAGCCAATCCAAAATACTAATCCTCCCTTTTAGCAGAGATCATGAAACAAAAACCTACATTTTGAGATGTAACCATTACTGGAGGCAGCCTGGAGCAGTATATGCACCAGGAAGGCAACCCTGGCCATACGTTAGTAGATTTACAAATGACCTTTCATACAAACATTTGTACAAAAATTCTTTGTATATCCAGTGACTGAATGAATGTCGTTTCTAAAGTACTTTACATTTTGGTTTGCTTTTAACATTCCGTTTTGGAATGAATGTAATTTCCCAAGCAAAAACCGCATACACTGTTAGTCATTTGTTCGAGAACAGTATTCCATTCTGGAGAGTTTTAAGGCTAGGCTAGAATTCCACTCAGCAAAGGTGTTTCTTCCATAATTTGGTAATTTGGAATGGTGCTGATATATGTAAGTAGGATCAGTTCTGTGGGTTGTGTTGTTTTTGCAAGATATTATTATTATTATACAGGATTTATATAGTGCCAACAGTTTGCGCAGCGCTTTACAATATAAGGGAGACAGTACAATTACAATACATTTCAGTACAGAATTAATAGGAGGGCCCTGCTCGTGGAGCTTACAATCTAAAGACATCAGTGTAAACAGTTTGTCTTTGTCAAAAAGAAGAAACATGTCTGTGTTTCCAACACTTGACAACCCAATATACGAGGGATGTTCAAGTCAAACCAGGACTTTTAATTTTACAGGGACAAAAAGGGATGCTAGTGTGGCACGCAGTAGTAAGTGGCAAGTGGGTCCTATTACTGATAGGCGGTGCACATGTCGCGGGCCAGTCCAGAGGCTATTATTCAAGATGGCAGTGTTAGTGCGTGCATGGAACAGCATGTGGTGATGACGTTTCTTGTGAATGAAGGCATAAAACCTGCGGACATCTACAGAAGACTTCAAGCACAGTATGGTGATGATACGCTCAGCTGCGGTAAGACATTTGAATGGCGTAAACATTTCAAAGATGGCCATTCATCTGTCAGTGATGATCCTGGCCGTGGTGGTTCCCAGCCCATAGCAGTCATTCCTGTGAACATTCAGTGTGTGGAACACCTGATCTTGGATAATAGATGCGTAAGTGGTCGTGACATTGCACAAGAGACGAATCTTTCTATGGGAACGGTGAACACAATGATGATGAAGTGAAGCCGGATGGTTCAGATGTACTGACAAATCTTTCTATGCTGAAGCTTTCCATGCATTAGTTAAACACTGGGATAAGTGTATACAGTTGTGACCAAAATTATTCAACCCCCACTGAAATTGAGTGTTTTGGCCAGTTTGACATTGCTTTTGATCATTCAGTCATCTTGCTTACATTTACATTAAAGAGGCACTTGTAGGTCAGACAAATATAACATAACAGTTATAATGAAATAACCACAAATGTCTTTTCTGTGCTCACAGCATTATCAGTTTTATTCAACCCCCAAGTGACATTCAATCTTAGTACTTAGTACAGCATCCTTTTACAGTTATAACAGCTTTTAAACGTGAAGCATAGCTTGACACAAGTGTCTTGCAGCGATCTACGGGTATCTTCGCCCATTCTTCATGGGCAAAGGCCTCCAGTTCAGTCACATTCTTAGGCTTGCGCACTGCAACTGCTTTCTTTAAGTCCCACCAGAGGTTCTCAATCGGATTTAAGTCTGGTGACTGCGATGGCCACTCCAAAATGTTCCAGCCTTTCCTCTGCAACCATGCTCTAGTGGACTTGGAGGTATGCTTGGGATCATTGTCCTGTTGAAAGGTCCAACGTCTCCCAAGCCTCAGGTGTGTGACGGACTGCATCACGTTTCCATCCAATATCTCCTGGTACTGAAGAGAATTCATGGTACCTTGCACACGCTGAAGCTTCCCTGTACCTGCAGAAGCAAAACAGCCCCAAAGCATGATTGACCCTCCACCATGCTTCACAGTAGGCAAGGTGTTCTTTTCATCATAGGCCTTGTTCTTCCTCCTCCAAACATAGCGTTGATCCATGGGCCCAAACAGTTCTAATTTTGTTTCATCAGTCCACAGAACACTATCCCACAACTTTTGTGGTTTGTCCACATGGCTTTTGGCATACTGCAGTCGACTCTTCTTATTCTTTGGAGACAGCAAGGGGGTACGCCTGGGAGTTCTGGCACGGAGGCCTTCATTACGCAGTGTGCGTCTTATTGTCTGGGCTGAAACTTCTGTACCCACATCTGACAAATCTTTTCTCAGTTCCTCAGCAGTCACACGGGGACTTCTCTCCACTCTACGCTTCAGGTAGCGCACAGCAGTCGAAGTCAGCATCTTCTTTCTGCCACGACCAGGTAGCGTTTCAACAGTGCCCTTTGCCTTGAATTTGCGAATGATGCTTCCTAAGGTGTCTCTTGGTATGTTTAACATCTTTGCAATCTTCTTATAGCCATTGCCCTTCCTGTGAAGAGAAATCACCTCTTCTCTTGTCTTCCTGGACCATTCTCTTGCCTTCACCATGTTTGTAACCACACCAGTAAATGTCTAGAAGGAGCTGAGTATCACAGTCATTTTAAAGCTGCCTAATTGGTGCTTATTATGCTTGATTGCTGCTCGGTGACATCCACAGGTGTTTTCAATACCTGATGGAAAGCACCTGTATGAACCTCTGTTCTTCAGAGTGGTAGTCTTTAAGGGGTTGAATAATTGTGGCAATGAAGAAACCACATAAGAACCATTTACTACTGTATTACATAAACAATTGATGTCATTTTAGTTGCATTTGGGTAGTTACAACGTCCTTGTAGGATTTGATTCTGAATACAATTCCAAATGTACACTATAGTCCCTAAACCCCTTTACAGCATTGGGGGTTGAATAATTTTGGTCACAACTGTAGATGTAGCAGGGCAGCATGTCAAAAAATAAATGCAGTTTCCACTTCTTGAAATTTGTTCTTTTATTATACAAACTCAAAAATCCCATTTTTGACTTGAACACCCTTCATACTATTTTCCATGGTATAAACATGGGAGTATAGTTTCTGACAACAAGAGGGGAATGGATATCCCCTCTGCTAATCCATGCACAGGTTCTATTCCAATAGGGATTTTCCATTTAATAGTAACAAAAATTGGTTTAAAACGGTGTTTCAATGGGAAATGGAAGCTTTAGCATATATTTGTACCCCTGAGAAAATGAGTCATAATTAAAAAAAAAAATGTGTTATTTGGCTCACAGTTTGTAATGTGTTTGTGTATGGCAGTGCTACCATGTCAATTTGAAAACATGAAGGGATGTCAAACCCAAATCATAAAACAAAACATAACTTGTCTGCATATCGCAGTGTATAAATACTATGTTGGTTTGATGTTTTATTCCATTCTATTGTTGAACAAAGGCTCTAGGTTAAGCAGTACAATTAGTTTCAATTTAGTAATGAATGTCTTAAGAGACTTTTATTTTTTAAATCAGTACTTAGTATTACTGTGATTATTTTGTTTCCTAGTGAAAACAAGTCTAAAGAGTGAAATGATGCTGTTCTTAAAGCAGAATTAAACTCCACTATTTTTTTTTTAATGGGTCCCCAAGAGGTTTGTGCCATATGGCATATAGTACAGTGTGCACTGCATACTGGCACATAACAGCAGAATTACCCATCAAACGAAATCCTCCAGTGCAGTGTCAGTGTTCAACTGGTCTTAGGCACTTCCATCTTCCCATGGTCCTTCTTCTGGGTTCACTCTGTTAGGCCACTTGAATGGCTAGGCATCGATTACTTCATTCCACTCCCGCATGTGCACGGGAGCCACTTTATTATGGCACAGAGTGGTGCTGTAAATGTACACTGAATTGCGCATGCATGGCTCGGTTTACATTACCACTGGCAGGCAGGGGGAAATATTTTAACAGAAAAGACCACTAGGGTCTCCTTTGATATAAAAACCCTGCCTGTTGCTCCTTTTTCAAAATTTCAAGCTCCTGGAATAAATAAAAAATCCAACTGTAGCTATTAGTTCCGCTGTCACTTCGCAGTTCTAGTGATTTTGATCACTATGAGCATTCTCAGTATTGGGGAGCATTCACACTATATGTGGTGAATGGTGTTTTACTGCAACTCATAAATGCTAGTCAGTGCAAAGGCACATAGAAAATAGATGTTTTCTATGTTCACAACACAATGCTGTGTGATGTGTAGCACATTAACGGCACCTCAGATTACCGCACTGCGTTGTGGAGACTTAAAAGAAGTGTATCTTTGTACACTCTCAGTAAAGTTAAAAAATAGGAGCATTTTATTGTGCGGGTAGTGTAACTGGGCTCCCATTTCCCATTCACAATTGTGTAAGGTGTCACCCGTCAGTGACACCGACAATGCACAAGAGGGATTCCATTAACGTCTTATGGGGCCCATAGGCATATTTGCAATGTGCTTTTGTGCAACTTAGAAAAAGGTGTAGAATCTTCTTTTGGTGCGTGCATTTTTAGAATTCAGGAGTGCATGAAAATGTATCAAAAACAGATTAAAAATGCAGACACACAAATGTGAACCTAGACTAACCCACTTGCTGCAATTACTGTAGTTACATCGTAATGTCACCTGGAGAGAACCAGTGGAAAGAGGCATACTGTGCATTACGTGCTGAAAGGAACAGCTTCCTAAGCAGAGTGAAGTGGAGTCAAAAAGGTACACTGACACTGTGTAATATATGTATTTACTGCCCAGCAAGCATTTTTTTCTGGTTGGCAGTGGTCGGTGATAATGGCCTTGGGACATCAGGGCATGTAATGCAATATATGTGTTTTCTAGGGAATAAAGAGACAGAAGAGGGCGCATCTAAGTGCAGCAGATTAGTAAATTAATTTTATTAAAAAGCAAAGACAATACAGAGCTGATGCCCAGCAGTGAATCAGAGAACTACAGATAGCCCATGACACACAGAGGCACAGGAACCTTTGTGATGATGTCAGTTGACAAAGGAAATGAAGGGGACATGGCTATGCATTTCAGGGCGGTCTTGCCTTTTTCTCAAGCCTCCCTACCTACAAGTAACCCATCCCTTTTTTATGTGAACAGAGGCCAGCAGAGATATGCAGCTATGTAACATAGCAAGGAAGCTATGAACCCAATCTGCAAGGAAAAATAGCAGCAAAACCAGACATGTAAAGGAGGCAAGGAGTACAAAGACTGCAGTAAACACAAGGGGACGAGTGGATCTATAATATGAAATAAAAAAAATACTGAAAATATTTCTAGGGAATAGTTAAGAACATACCCCATGATGGCAATAGGCAAGAACATACCTCATTATGAGAAAATCGTTTTGCTAATATAAATATTAGTTGATCAGAAAAATTAGCCTTTGTTGTGTTTTTTATTGAAATGCCACTTTGGCACTAAGAGCTTAAGACAGATTAAATATTTATATCCCATGTGTTAAATGGTAGTGTACTTAACACCACGACTCCATCAATAACATAGATTCTGATACTTGTCATATCTAATATTTATAATGTGTTTTATTCTTCCCAGTGCTGGCTAGTGAGCAAATCTCCGAATGATCTCAAGTCTTTTATTTAGGGTTGAGTCTTTGTTTATTACTTTAAAACAATCGATAAAGCATAATCGGAGCACAGCATGATGGATAGGAACAAGAACGTAAAGGGAAGGCATAAATCATTCGTCAGGTGAAGAATGCAAGCCTTGCATGTTACATGGTCTTTAAGTTAGCCATCAGGGTTGGTAATCAAAAGTCCATTGTCTAGGGATATAGGCATAAACAGGGTCCCGCTTAGTAACAGAGCTATGCTTTACATAAAACATGTAAGAATATTATAGATTGGTGAGGGAGTTAGGTTAAGATAGAGGGAGAACAAAAAGGGAAAAGAGGTGAGAAGGGAAGCATGACCTGGGGATTAGGCTGGGACATATGGTGAGTGGATTAAAATAGACCTATCGTTATTTATTGTTATTATTTAACTCTCCAGGGGTCTAAATGCATATAGCACTTGGTCTTGTTATGATCCATGGCCCTGTTGTCCCCTAAACACACCTCTATATGCTGGCTGTAACTCTACCCTCTTTTGAAGCCTAAATAATGGGCTTTCCTGTGGTGGAGGTACATCCAGCACAGAGCCCCCACCTCCCCCACCCTAAGTATGATTTGTCACTATTATAAATGAACAATCAGTTGCTTGTTATTCATAATAATAAAAGATCACTCAGACATATGTCTCTTTGTAATCTTCCCTGCGTGTGTGTAGAAGCTGCTGCAGATACATTACACAGAGCCACAGCTCTGAGTGATCTATTGCTATTATGAATGAGCAAGCAGCTCTGATCGTTCATTTGTAATAGTGGCAGATGCACCGTGTGTCTCTATCAATGGGTGATTTTGCACATATACTCACTGGCCACTTTATTAGGCACACCTGTTCAATTGCTTGGTAACACAAATTGCTAATCAGCCAATCACATGGCAGCAACTCAATGCATTTAGGCATCTAGACGTGGTGAAGACGACTTGCTGAAGTTCAAACCTCAGAATGGGGAAGAAAGAGGATTTAAGTGACTGTAAACGTGGCATGGTTGTTGGTGCTAGACAGGCCAGTTTGAGTATTTCACAAACTGCTAATCTGCTGAGATTTTCACACACATCCATCTCTAGGGTTTACAGAGAACGGTCCAAAAAAGAGAAAATATCCAGTGAACAGCAGTTGTGTGGATGAAAAGGCCTTGTAGATGTCAGAGGAGAATGGGCAGACTGATTCGAGATGATAGGCAACAGTAACTCATGTCAATATGGACCAAAGACTCTGTGGAATGTTTCCAAAACCTTGTTGAATCTATGCCATGAAGAATTAAGGCAGTTCTGAAGGCAAAAGGGGGTCCAACCCAATACTAGCAAGAGCAGAACAGTGGCTAAATGCTTAGCACTTCCGCCTGGCAGTACTAGGGTCATTGGTTTGAATCCCAACAACAACATCACCTGCCTGGAATTTGCATTTTCTCCCTGTGCCTGCATATGTTTCCTCTGGGAACTCCGGTTTCCTCCCACACTCCAAAGACATGCTTGTAGGTTAATTGGTTCCTGTTTAAAATGGCCCTTGTATGTATGAATGTGAGTTAGGGACCCCTTGAGGGTTAAGGACTGATGTGAATGTACAATACATATGTAAAGCGCTGCGTAAATTGACATATATAAGTACCTGTAGTAATAATAATAATAATGTACCTAATAAAGTAGCCGGTGAGTGTACACCGCCTGGCCCTGCAGTGCTGTGTGAGCTTTTATTTTTATGAATGAGCAATCAGTGACATGTGGACCTTTGCTGTGTATAACACAGCTCAACAGCATTGATCGCTCATTCATAACACTGAAAGATCACTCAGCGCTGCAGTGCTGTCATCTATCAGCCGGGCAGTGTACAGCCATAGATAGACACTCAGAGACACAGGCAAAGCTGTCAGTCAAAAATCCATCTCCTTTTTATAGAAGCTTTGTTAGATGGGGAAGGAGGGGGGGCTGTCTGTTTAGAACCTACGTGTAAGTGTAGGTCAATAATGTAACGCATGACGCCTCACCTGAAAACTCCCAGGATGAAGTGAGGCCTAACTATAAGTGTTCATCTTCACTATTACAGGAGCGAGCTTAAAAACTGCATCAGGGGGAAGAGAGTGCGTGTGAGGGGGGTTTGGATCAGAGAAAGAGCTTACTCCTTAGATGGTAAAGGTGAATAACAACAGCTAGGCCTCTCTTAACAATGTTCTTAGCAATGTTCTAGGAGTGCTCCAGTCAGGCTTCAGGCGGTACTGTACATAAATAGCCTACACCTATAGCAAGGGCATTATTCAATTTTGGTAAAAGCTGCACAACTTGTTTTCATCTTCAGATGTTCCTTATCTGCATAGGCAGTTCTTTTGTAAAGGTAAACTAATCCTTTAAAGCATAGGCTGTTTCTGAAGGGGGAGGGTGACTAAACTAGAGCCGGTGTTGGTATTGGATGCTAAAAGTTCCTCGAATGAGGGCAATGTTCCCAAATCTCCCCAAGAATAGTGCAGCGCTGCCCCCTAGCGACCCAAGAAAATAAACTAATAAACACCCACCTGAGCATCAAACCCAATGTGTAATAGAATAAATCTGTGAAAGAAGGTCAATAGTAAATAAAAAAACAAAAACTGACTGAGCCACTAAATCCAAATAAGTGAAACATATATAAAAAATAAACCAGAATTAAGTAGCAATAAACACCTGCCCAGCCTATAATAAACCCCCATATGAGCTGAAGAATAAAGTGTAAAGAAACAACAAAAACAGTAAAATATGTGAAATGTATATCGGAAATAAAACACGATCACAATGGTATTAAACGCCTGACCGAGCTGTAATAAACACCCTGCTGACCTAAAGCATAAAGTGTGAAAATCAACAAAAACAGTATAAATAAATTCCCGGCTGAGCAATCAGCCCCCTGGTGGAATAAATATGTGATGAATCAAGTAAATGTTCAACTTGGCTGGATATTCACAAAGTGCGTGTTAAAAAAAAAAAAAAAGATAAGCAGCTCTACTGCATATACAAAAAAACAGATAAATGGTGAATGGTAGATAACATTTAATAAAGTGCAAAATGCAGTCCAATAGTGACAGTCTCTTTCTTCCAACATTTAAAGTAATGCACCAGTGACTTCAACAGGTGTGCAAATCTATCGTGCTCCTCCACCTTCAGGCATGCACGCTCACCTTAACAGCTGACCCATAAAAAATATAGACCAACATGCGATCAATATGAATCCCACTGGATCCTCTGCTTTCACAGGTCTCTCCAGGCACTCTCAGGAACAATCCTTTATGTCCCCACTTCAATGGATAGGTGCTCAAAAGATAAGGAACAAGGAACTCCTCATAGTGTAGTAAGGCTTTATTACCATAAAAATGTATAAAAAATTTAATTCACATAGATACAAGGTTCACAGAACCTATTGCAAGCATTTAAGGGAAAAACGGTGAACACAGATGGCGGCTCTTGCACGCACCAGAAAAGACGTCACAAGCTTCCGTCTTACGTGTTACGTGGCTTCTTCAGGGATAGGAAGCAAGTGACAAATGTTGACTTAAATAAGCAATGATAATTGATATGCAAACAAAAAATAAATGCAATAGCAGAAGCCATTTTTGTGTGGACCAACCAATGCATGTAGCAGAGAAAAGGTATAGCTACATTTAAGAGGCAAAAAGATATTAAAAACTATTAAAAACAGCAGAAGCCATTTTTGTGTGGACCAACCAATGCATGTAGCAGAGAAAAGGTATAGCTACATTTAAGAGGCAAAAAGATATTAAAAACTATTAAAAACAGCAGTGGCCATTTTTTGTACTTAAAAGAAAAAGGAAATATACATATTACGTTGCAAAAATTCTAGACAAAAACAATTATAAACTAATACACAATAGCAGTGGCCATTTTACCAACCACTCTAATGTATCAAAAATGCAAACGTGGCAGGATGCTAGGCTATGATTCTAAAATTCATCCTGAATCAATAAAGGTTATTCAGATGATCCATATTAAGAAGGTCAAATATGTTATCTAAGACCAAAACTTTCAGTCCTAAATAAACCACACAAATAAAAGAATATATAAATATGTACCGTATATACTCGAGTATAAGCCGACCCGAATATAAGCCGAGGTACCTAATTTTACCACAAAAACTGGGAAAAACTATTGACTCGAGTATAAGCCGAGGGTGGGAACACCAGTGGGAAGAATCGTGCCTCATCATTGGTGTCAGTGGGAGGAATAGTGCCCCATCATTGGTGTCAGTGGGAGGAATAGTGTCCCATCATTGGTGTCAGTGGGAGGAATAGTGCCCCATCATTGGTGTCAGTGGGAGGAATAGTGTCCCATCATTGGTGTCAGTGGGAGGAATAGTGCCCCATCATTGGTGTCAGTGGGAGGAATAGTGCCCCATCATTGGTATCAGTGGGAGGAATAGTGCCCCATCATTGGTGTCAGTGGGAGGAATAGTGCCCCATCATTGGTATCAGTGGGAGGAATAGTGCCCCATCATTGGTGTCAGTGGGAGGAATAGCGCCCCATCATTGGTATCAGTGGCAGGAATAGTGCCCCATCATTGGTATCAGTGGGGGGAATAGCACCCCATTATTGGTGTCAGTGGAATAGTGCCCCATCTTTGGTGTCAGTGGAAGGAATAGTGTCCCATCATTGGTGTCAGTGGGAGGAATAGTGTCCCAACATTGGTGTCAGTGGGAGGAATAGTATCCCATCATTTGTGTCAGTGGGGGGGTGGAGGAATAGTGCCCCATCGTTGGTGTCAGTGGGGGGGAGGAAAAGTGCCCCATCGTTGGTGTCAGTGGGGGGGAGGAATAGTATCCCATGATTGGTGTCAGTGGGGGGTGGAATAGTGCTCCATGATTGGTGTCAGTGGGGGGTGGAATAGTGCCCCATCATTGGTGTCAGTGGGGGGGGGGGGAGGAATAGTGCCCAATCGTTGGTGTCAGTGGGGGGGAGGAAAAGTGCCCCATCGTTGGTGTCAGTGGGAGGAATAATGCCCCATCATTGGTATCAGTGACACCAATGATGGGGCACTATTCCTCCCACTGACACTTGCTGACCCCTGTTCCAGTATGGTGCTGCTGCAGCCAGCATATGTGGTTGCAGCAGCACCTAAGCACGGCACACTTACCTGCATCTCCTTAACTCGATTTTCGCGGGGCCGCTCAGCTCCGCCTCCTCGCCGGTGATTGGCCGCCTGTGTGCCTTTCCTGAGCTACAGTTCTGGCGGCCAATCACCGGTGAGAAGGCGGAGCCGAGCAGCCGCGCGAACATCCAGTGGACGAACCGAATGAAGGAGCAGCCCCGGTCCTGGACCGGATCGTCGTGGGACCGGAGCCAGGTAAGAGACAGCAGCCCCCTGCAGACGTTGACTCGAGTATAAGCCGAGGGGGCCGTTTTTCAGCACAAAAAATGTGTTGAAAAACTCGGCTTATACTCGAGTATATACGGTAAGCTAAAAATAATAAATACCACATGAAATGGATAAGTAAAACTGACACAGAAGGAAATGAAAAGATACTGAGAAATAATAAAAAGATAAAAAACAATAGTATAAAACAGAGATAACAACACCTTTTGCAAGGAAAGAACCCATTTTTATCAAAGAAGGAGATATGTTTTTTTCAGGGAGGATCAACCACATTCTTCGCTATCCTATCTCTCAGGGTTGGGGCTCTCCTATACGTAAATTTAGGACATTCATGTAAAATTCCCTTCAAATGCCTATCTGTTCTTAATATTGGCCAATGTTTCTTGAAGATCTTCTGAATTTTCTTATGCTGATTATTGTTATCTAGAATGATTGGTACTGTTCTCTTCTCACTCTATCTTCGATCAATAACCTTCGATCAAGGTCACCAACTTCCCTAATCTTTTCCATAATAGAGGTGTCTTGATAGCCAAAAAAAATCCATTTTCTCTGTACAATTTCATCTTAAACAAATAAATTGACCTTTAGGAATATTTATCAAACACGGTGCATAGTGGCAGCTGTCAAAAGGAATATATCCATTGCGATCCACTGTTTTAAAGCTAGTTGTAGTCAAACATCTTCTCTCTTTAAAACAAATCTCTAAATCCAAGAAATTAATTCTAGGATCACATTCCCAAGAAAAGCGGATATTTCTATCATTCTGATTCAAACTAATCAAATAGAATTCCAAGCTTCTCGGATCTCCTTCCCATAAAATCACCACATCATCAATAAAGCACTTATATAACTTCAACTGCTTTGGTGGATTAGAAGACAAAAAGAGATTGGCTAGACTGGGTGCGAAAGGTGCCCCGATATCCTCTCCTTTAATTTGTTTATAATAGTGGTGATCATGCCAAAAGTAATTGTGTGTTAAACAATATGTTAAATAATATTCTAAACATTTTGAGAGATATTTCCTCTGAGGATAATGCAAATTTCCCAATTTTCTCAGTGCCCAATCCGTAGCTTCCATTGCATCCTGATGTCTAATGATTGTATAGTGTGAAGAAACATCTGCTGTGGCCAATGTCATAGATTCACATCTAATTTGGATATCTTCCAATATTTGAATCAAGTGTTTAGTGTCTCTCAGGTATGACTTTTACAGCAGAGGTTGTAGAAAGTGGTCGACATATTGACCCATCCTCGCTCCAACTGATTGTATTCCATAGACTATAGGACGCCCTAGGGGTTTCTCTTTATCCTTATGGATCTTTGGCATGCTATAGATTACCGTTATTCTACCCAAGTCTGGGACCAAATATCTTGATTCTTTTTCATTTATTAATTTCTTCTTCATATATGTGTGTGTATGTGTATATATATATATATATATATATATATCTCCAAAGCCTTGAATATGCCAGTCAGTACTGTTCAATCACCTATTAAAAAGTAGAAAATTTGGGGATTTCTTGATGCATACCAAGGTCAGAGAAAGAATTTTTTTTTAGACCAAGAAAATTGCAGCCACAACTGCCAGAAAATGTTCGGGCAGAAAGAAAAACCCAGAGGTAACCTAAGGAGAAATACAGGCAGCTTTGGGAAAAAGTGTGGTTGTTTCAAGGAGCACAATATGACACTACTTGAACAAAGATGAACTGCATGGTTGAGTTGCCGGACAGAAGCTTTTACCATATCAATGCCACAAAAAAAGCCCATTTACAATATGCCTGACAACACCTTGACATGCTTCTGGCACACTAGTCTGAGGTGACTAGACCAAAACAGAGCTTTATTGTCACAACCATAAGCTCTATGTTTGTAAAAGGATCAACAAGGTCTATAGTGACAAGAATACTATCCCCACTGTGAAGCATGGTGGTGGCTCACTGATGTTTTGGGTTTGTGTGAGCTCTAAAGTCATGGGGAATCTTGTAAACATTTATGGCAAGCTGAATGCTGCATGTTATCAGAAAATACTGGCAGACAATTAGCACTCTTCTGCACGAAAGCTGCGCATGGGACACTTTTGGACTTTACAGCACGACAATGACCCTAAGCCCAAGGCCAAGTTGACCCTCCAGTGCTTGCAGCAGAAATAGTTGAAGGTTCTGGAGTGGTCATCACAGTTTCCTGACCTTAATATCATCGCTCCACTCTGGGGAGATCTCAAACGTGCGGTTCATGCAAGATAACCAAAGACTTTGCATAACTAGGAGGTATTTTGCCAAAGTGAATGGGCATCTATACCACCTTCAAGATTTTGGGGCCTTATAAACAACTATTAGAAAAGCCTGCTTGCTGACATTGATGCTAAAGGGGGAAATACATAGTATAAAGAACTAAGGGTATGCAGAGTTTTGAACAAAGGTCATTTTAATTTGTTTACTTATTGACATGGTTTGTTTTATGATTGTTGAATATGAATCCCATAAGAAATAAAAGAAATGTGTTTTGTCTGCTCACTCATGTTTTATTTTAAAATGGTATATACAGTATATTACCAATTCTCTAAGGGTATGCAAACTTTTCAGGAAAATTGAAAAAGTAAAATTTATTATTTAGAGGTGGCATAGGTCTCTCTGAAGAGATGGGTTTTTAGGCTTCGCCTAAAGGTGGCTAGAGTAGGATATAGTCAGAATGATTAGGGTAAGGAGAATGGAATAGGCTCTGGAGAAGTGTTGGAGGGAAGTGTAATAGGAGGTAACAAGGAAGCTAGAGAGCAGGAAAACAGTTTGGTTTGTATTATTTAACAGATCAAATAATACAGTGGTTATAAAAAGTCTACACACCCCTGTTTAAAATGTCAGGTTTCTGTGATGTAAAAAAATTAGACAAAGATAAATAATTTCAGAACTTTTTCCACCTTGAATGTGACATGCAGTATCTCACAGAAGTGAGTACACCCCTCACATTTTTGTAAATATTTTATTATATCTTTTCATGTGACAACAGTGCAGAAATGACCCTTTGCTACAATGTAAAGTAGTAAGTGTGCAGCTTGTATAACAGTGTAAATTTGTTGTCCCCTCAAAAAACTCAACACACACCCATTAATGTTGTCTAAACCGCTGGCAACAAAAGTGAGTACACCCCTAAGTGAAAATGTCCAAATTGGGCCCAATTAGCCATTTTTCCTTCCCGATGTCATGTGACTCGTTAGTGTTACAAGGTCATAGGTGTGAATGGGGAGCAGGTATGTTAAATTTGGTGTTATCGCTCTCACTCTCTCATACTGGTCACTGGAAGTTCAACATGGCACCTCTTGGCAAAGAACTCTCTGAGGATCTGAAAAAAAGAATTGTTGTTCTACATAAAGATGGCCTAGGCTGGAAGAAGATTGCCAAGACCCTGAAACTGAGCTGCAGTGGTTTAACAGGACAGGTTCCACTCAGAACAGGCCTAGCCATGGTCGACCAAAGAAGTTGAGTGCACGTGCTCAGCGTCATATCTAGAGGTTGTCTTTGGGAAATAGACGTATGAGTGCTGCCAGCATTGCTGCAGAGGTTGAAGGGGTGGGGGGTCAGCCTGTTAGTGCTCAGACTATATGCCGCACACTGCATCAAATTGGTCTGCATGACTGTCATCCCAGAAGGAAGCCTCTTCTAAAGATGATGCACAAGAAAGCCCTCAAAGAGTTTGCTGAAGACAAGCAGACTAAGGACATGGATTACTGGAACCATGTCCTGTGGTCTGAAGAGACCAAGATAAACGTATTTGGTTCAGATGGTGTCAAGCGTGTGTGGCAGCAACCAGGTGAGGAGTACAAAGACAAGTGCGTCTTGCCTATAGTCAAGCATGGTGGCGGGAGTGTCATTGTCTGGGGCTGCATGAGTGCTTCCGGCACTGGGGAGCTACAGTTCATTAAGGGAACCATGAATGCCAACATGTACTGTGGCACACTGAAGCAGAGCATGATCCCCTCCCCTCGGAGACTGGGCCGCAGGGCAGTATTCTAACATAACGACCCCAAACACACCTCAAAAACGACCGCTGTCTTGCTAAAGAAGCTGAAGGTAAAGCTGATGGACTGGCCAAGCATGTCTCCAGACCTAAACCCTATTGAGCATCTGTGGGGCATTCTCAAACAGAAGATGGATTAGCGCAAGGTCTCTAACATCCACCAGCTATGTGATGTCGTCATGGAGGAGTGGAAGAGGACTCCAGTTGCAGCCTGTGAAGCTCTGGTGAACTCCATGCCCAAGAGGGTTAAGGCAGTGCTGGAAAATAATGGTGGCCACACAAAATATTGACACTTTGGGCCCAATTTGGACATTTTCACTTAGGGGTGTACTCACTTTGTTGCCAGCGGTTTAGACATTAATGGCTGTGTGTTGAGTTATTTTGAGGTGACATCAAATTTATACTGTTATACAAGCTGTACACTCACTACTTTACATTGTAGCAAAATGTAATTTCTTCAGTTCAAAATTATATATAAGTGTTGCACTCCACTAGCAATCAAAATATGTGATATCAAAACAAAGTACAATTCAAAATAAATTCTGTGTGTAATTATAATCGCACACCTTATTCAATTTGTGACTTCACACTCCTTCTGGTGATGTGACAGAAATGATTTGCGTGCAATCCACCAATATTAAAATGTGCACCTTCACCGACTGTTCTCTCACCTGGTATATATGACCAAACCGTTAAGTGAGGTCATAGAAGGCTTGTGTCTCTTTAATTGGACTTAGAGCTGGATGGGAATGTCACTTTCCAAAGTTAGAGGATCCCCTCACTTCCTTAGGACTCTTCTTCCATAAGTATTTGTACCACAAAGAGTAATAAAAAACATAGTGCCTTATCTTCTTTTTAAAACATGTATTAAACAAAGTAGTTCACTCACATGTAATTAGAATTAAAATCGCTTCAAAACGTTGTAAAATCAATCCACAGTTTGCTTTTGTAGTCTGTAGTGTACTTGCTCTGTGTTGCCTTTAAGCATCATGACGTCAGAGCCCCTCCCCTACACGTTACGCCACCGGGTCACGTGGCTTCATCAGGGGGAAATGATTGGTTGGCACGGCGCTCATTCGTTTATTTAGGAATCTATGGGCGCCATTTTCTTGTGGTTCGCATGCCGGTGGCGGCAATGTTTTTGGGGCCCGATTCCTATATAACTGCATAGGAATACGTGTTGCTGATGCTGGAGTTTTAACATAAGTATTAAGTTCGATCTATCTGCCAGCAGTACTCTGGTTTGCTTTATAAGCCCATTACAAGATGGAAACATTGGTGTATATTATCTGGGGTGTATTTATATTCTACTAATGATAATAAACAACTAATTAGCATCTCAGCTCTTGTCAGGGCTCCGGGTATGACCAGAGGTATGTGAACTGACGCAGGGAAACGCAGGCTTCAGATATGTTATAAACAATAAGACAATTTATTAAAGACTAACAATACAAACATAAAATACATACAACAAGGTGAAACAAACCCAAACCTAAACTGATACAGATACACAGGTACATACACATATAGAGCACAACGTAATCAGGCAGGCTGGGTCGATAACTATCTGGCAGGTAGGTACAGGAGGAGCAGGCAGAGAGAATGGTCAGGATCACAAGCCAGGGATCAAAACAGGAGAAGTCAGCAGAGGTCAGGATCAGACCGGGTCGGCAACAAGTCAGGCAGAGGCAGGAACAGGAACACAGGTTACAAGATACAGGGGCCCATGGAAAAAGACACACCAAGGCACAGACTGCAGGTCTGGCCATCCCTTAAATACACCTGCATAATCAGCTTCAGGTGTTTGGCTGGCTGCAGGGTTGAGTCTCTGATTGCTGAAAGCACCCGCTGGCCAGCCCTGGTACTGCAGCCCACAAGGCAGGTGAGTCCCACCATTACTGGCAAGTCTATTCCTGACAGCTCTACACTGTGTACCTCATTTGTGTAATTGAATAGCTATATAAATATTTATATTTACTAAAACATATAAAATTATGAAATACACAGTATTATTGTCAATTAATATATTAATCACAAAGATAAAAGTTATATATAGTGTGTATAATGAATCTCTCAGCGCCATACTAAAGTAGTGCACACCATGGTAGCCATTTTATTAGGGCCAAGTTAGTATATAGACATTATAAAAACATAAAATCGCTGTTAATTATATGCAAAATTGTATGTGTTATAGTTCATACATGAGCATGCTAATATTAGCAACGCTTGAAGTAAAAAATATTGCAACGACAAATATATTACAATAGATATTTGAGTTGACTCTGCCCGGAGGTGGATCAATGTACCTACTACTGCTGGTAGTTAAATTATTCTCTGTCTTATAGATATAATGTGAATGTGGCCACACGTGTGAGGCTACATCATTACCACTATAAGGACTGTGTGAATACCATTAGTTCAATCCCTAAGCCAAATGGTTGCTGATGAAGCAAGAGAAATCAATTTCTTTATTTAAGCCCATGGGCAATAAACTCTTCATTTCATGGATACATCTGGATTCTTTTTTGCTAAGTTCTCTGATTTTATTGTCCCCTCTCCAGTGCTAATATGTTTTTCAATACCCCAAAATTGCATGAGACTAGCATCCTTGTTATGGAAAGTGCGAAAGTGCTGTGATAGGTAATGGTATCTGTATCCCCTATTGATATTATAGACATGTTCCTTTATTCTGTCCTTAAGAGCTCTTAAGGACAGAATAAAGGAACAGGCCTTTTCTTCCGAAGAAAAGCATCCAAGCCCGACCAAATTTAGCAAAAACACATCTGAAGTCCCCAAAAAGCATTTGGGAAAATGTGTTATGGTCTGATGAAACAAAGATTTAACTTTTTGTCCATAATTCCAAAAGATATATTTGGCGCAAAAACAATAATGCACATCACCAAAAGAACGCCATACCCACAGTGAAGCATGGTGGTGGCAGCATCATGCTTTAGGGCTGTTTTCTTCAGCTGCAACTGGGGCTTCAGTCAAGGTAGAGGGAATTATGAACAGTTCCAAATACCAATCAATATTGGCACAGAACCTTCAGGCTTCTGCTAGAAAGCTGAACATGACGAGAAAACCTCATCTGACAAAGACTCAAAGTATACATCCACATGAACAAAGGAATTGCTTCACCAGAAGAAGATTCAGGTTTTGGAATGGCTCAGCCAGAGTCCAGACCTGAATCCAATAGAAAATCTGTGCGGTGATCTAAAGAGGGCAGTGCACAGGAGATGCCCTCGCAATCTGCCAGATTTGCAGAGTGTTTTTGAATGGAAGAGTGGGAAAATATTGCCACGTCAAGATGTGCCATGCTGATAGACTTATACCCAAGAAGACTGAGTGCTGTAATAAAATCAAAAGGTGCTTCAACAAAGTATTAGTTTAAGGGTGTGCACACTTATGCAACCATATTACTTTAGTTTTTTATTTTTGCTTCCCTCCAGCTAAAAGATTTCAGTTTGTTGCTTAACTGAGTTGTACAGTTTATAGGTTACATTAAAGGTGGAAAAAGTTATGAAATGATTTATCTTTGTCTCATTTTTGTACATCACAGAAACCTGACATTTCAATAGAGGTGTGTAGACTTTTTATATCCACTGTATGCTTGGTTCTTTTACTATTATGCCAATTAAGACAATGGTGCTTCTATCTGTACTTGTAGAAAACTTGCACTGTAAAGCCTTCTGTACACAAGCTCCAAATACAAAATGCCCAGCATGTATCCTAATGCTCAGCTACCACTTCCTAGCAGTCCCTGAGCCAACTAGAAATTCAGTTAATTATCACCTATGTGTTTTATTTCCTCGCTTTGTGCATCATTAGGATATTGAAGAAAAGCTAGTGTGATCAGAAGGGCTATTACAATGGTTTACCATGCAGAAATGTAGCAGTAAATTAATCAAAAGCTACTGCAATGGCAGCAGGTCACCTTTGTAACAAGTAGGCTTGACTTTGTGCTATTTTCCATTTACCGTAATCTGCTATTCATTAGACACAGGAAATTATAAACTGCAAGTCTTCCGTTCTCTGGAGATCAAGAAGCGGCAGTCAGAAACACATCTTACTTTCCCTTTTTAAGCCTTTATGTGTGTTTCTATGAGAGTTATTGTTTCTTTTTAAATGCCGTAAGAAAATTCATGAATGTCATAAAACCATGTTTTGGGTTACATAATCATGGCTGTGCAAGTTCTCTAATGGTTACTTCTGAAAATGTTAAGCGTCTGCAACACCTTCCATTTAATTTAATCATGCCTTCATTTTGAATAACAAATATTTATTTGTTTCCACTTTGAGGCAAGAATAGTATTTTAGAAGCAGATTTCCATTTCAGAAAATATATTGTGGCAATGAGGCTGCCATTTGAAAATACATTTCATAGGTTAGTTTACTAAAGTTTAAGAAGAGAAAAATGGAGGTGATGCTTTAGAGCAGGAGTCTCCGAACTATGACCCTCCAGCTGTTGAAGTACTACAAGTCCCATCAAGCCTCTGGGAGTCTTGCCTGTGCTTTTCAGAGTCTTGCAAGTCCTCATGGGACTTGCAGTTCCTCAAAACCTGGAGGGCCATAGTTTGGAAACCACTGCATTAGAGAAATGATAGGCAGAATCTGAAAAACATTGAGACTTCCCCTTCCCTCTGCTGTTATAAAATACTTGTCTAGAAGCTTTGTTTTATTTGTTTGTACAAAACAGCATATCACTTTTAGTTCACAAAGCCAAACCAGGATAAGGATCTTTATCTTTATCTGCAAAAAGTTGCAGTTATTTGCAAGTGAATCCAATCAGATTTGAAAATTGCAGTAGCACAACTAAAACAATGGTCCTTATCTTTGTGATTAAAGGGTTAAGCCTGCTTGTGATACCAATGATGGGGCACCATTCGTTCCGCAGACACCAATGATGGGGTACCAGATATCAACAGTGAGACACTATTCTTCCCACTAAAACCAATGATGTGACATTGTTTACTCCCAGTGATGCTCGAGTGTTTTCTTCTGCCGCTTGGCACATTTAGGTCCCCTAAAGCCTGAAGGACAGTAAACAAACACTTTGTTTAGAAAGTTTGGAGACCACTGAAGAATCACTGGACTTTTATTCTCTGGACGATTAGGTTATGTTCTAGTACACTATTTTTATTGAAAAAAGATGAGAACATGACAGCATGAATATGCATGTAATAGAAATAAGTGCCATGCAGGGGACAAAAGTAACAATGCGATAAGGTGAGCTGAGCTCAGTGTCTAATGTCCTTGTTGAATGGCACATGGAAGAGTGTCATCAAGAGGCCAAAGACCCTCGACCAGAACCCCACCAATCAGGGGCAGGACCACCAGATTTCGTCCCCGAGCAGGCCACAGCCCTGAAAACATCTATAACTATATGATGGATTCAGAGTGGGCAATGTGGATCGGAACCCAGTACCAGCGGAGTAGGACCTTAGGTTATGTTCAAATTAACTCTGCGAGGAAACTTGTGATTCATTTATAGGTTGATTGAAACTGATGATATTGTTCGTGGCCAGCTTTCACAATGAACCTCAATGGGCCTGTAAGATCTCATGTAGTCCAAACTTTAATGACAATGCTCAAGGAAGTGGCACAAAACTCCAAAGTGAGGGATGGTAGGCACATTTAATATATTTTTGCAAAAAACTACAAAGTTAAGAGATTTATTTGGTACGGAACCTGTGCTGAGCACCCGTTTTCACCGACTGTATCCATGAACTTCAGTAGACCTGTAGGATGTGGCGTGGTTCGGACTTTATAAGCAACGCACAGTGAAATGACAAGGAACACCAAATTGAGAAATTATTTGCTCCAAGTCATTTTGTTCAGTACAGATACAAAGGGGTTCAATAGGTAGGAACATGCTCTGGCCATCTCCTATTACTAGCTCTATAAATCTAGGTTCACACTGCTGCAATATGATTTTGATCTGACGTTCAGTGCGATTATAAACTGCTACTTGGATTCAACTTTGATGCAACTTTGATAAAGTTTATACATTTTATGGGGCCAAAATCACACTGGAATTGCACCAGTAGTACAGAAATCTTTTCCAAAATAACTCATTCCTGAGTTACATTGATATGCACAGACATCATTGAAAACCATATGATTTCCATTGCCAAATGATTCTGTGTGACTCAAGTCAAATCTGAAATCGCACTAGTGTGAACCAGGACATAACTGGGACATAAAGCTACATTTTCTGAGCTTCAGCCAAATTCCACTTTTTATAACCTATCATTGGTGATAATGTGCTCATGTTTCTTTTGTTCATGTTGCCATTTATTTCAGTAATAGTGAGATTAAAGCCTTTGACGTTCATTATTATCATGAGATCAGATGGTTGCTCTGTTGAACAGTAGTCATTTGGAGAGGTGGACTAAAGTGTTCAGCACAATGATTACATTGCCTGTTGCACAGAGAGAAGTTCTTCACTGCAAATAATGTTTAGCTAATTAACAGTTTATATTTTAAATACCAGTGTCCTGAAATAATTCTTTCTAGTAACCATATTTGACACAAATGAATACCTACGCAAACCCTATTATCTTATTATCTGTCACTATCTGATCAGTGGGAAGAAAAGAGGAACACAAAAAAATGTGCAAGATACAAGTTATATTAAGACCAAAGAGAACTGTTCTAATAGTAACTTACAGCCTTGTTCAGTAAAGAGATCTTATTTTTTAAGCAAAATCGTGGCAGATATAAAATCCTGTTTTAACCTAGTCATGTATTACTCAAGACTAGATTATATAATGATCGAACATAGACAATTGGAGTCGTTGGTTAGTGCTAACATAGAGGTTATGTCTATTTCTGATCATGCTCTTGTCTCAATGAGACTACAGGTAGGAAGGGATCGTGATAAAATAGCTATGTGGAGATTAAATGAGATGCTTAACTAGTTGCCGCCTGGCCTATAGCCAGATGGCGGCCAGGCGAACACCTCGTCCCTCCGGGTGGATGCCATATGGCATCCATTTCGGAGCGTGCATTGCGTAGGGCTGCGCTGCAGCACAATTTGTCACCGGCCGTGTACCTCGGACACGGCCGATGACAACTCTGTGTACCGGCCCGTTGCCAGTACCATGTGATCTGCTGTGACCAATCATATACAATACAATGGATTGCTTCCTTTCATGCCATCTATTGTATACAAGTGTGTCTAGCTGTGAATGGTCACAGCGATCACATGCACAAGCTGGGCCAATCACAGCCCAGCTGTGTCATGAGATTAGCTGTGGCCAAATCACAGCTAATCACAAAAAAAAACCCCTGAATGAATCGATTTCATTCAGGTAAATGCTTGCTTATAGCAAAGTAATTCTTTGCTATCAGCAAATTGTGTAAAAAAAATAAATAAAAATTACCGATCACTTCCCCAAAGTAGTACAATGTTAGTATGGTACTACTTTGGTCATAGTGAAATATGAAAAGAAATCTTAAAAAAAGAGAAAAAAATGTTATAAAAAAATAATAAAAATATAAAAAATTTGTTTTTTTTTTTTTACTGTCTCCAGTCAGTGTCCCTGATCACCGCCATGCCAGTTATATGATGACACTGTACTGCACCGGTGACAGTATGTAAAAAAAATAGTGAAAATCATTTTTTTAATTTCTTAATTTTTCGAAAAATGATGACAAAAAAATTACAACTTCAAAAAACTCGCCATGCCTGTTATGAAATATGTTGGACTGTCTACTTTGCAAAAAGGGGTCATTTGGGGGATATCTGTATTGTTCTGACATTCTTGAACCTCAAGAAATTAGATTGGCTGTCAGTACTTCAGGATCGATCAATTTTCAGATATATCCCATAGTTTGTGAACTCTATAACTTTCCTACAGACTAACTCATAAATACTAATTTGGGTTATTTTCAACAAAGATATGTAGCAGAATACATCTTGGCCTAAATTTATGAAGAACAATTATTTATTTGCAAACGTTTATAACAGAAACAAAGAAAAACTAGAGACAGTGCTGGAGGAGCTCCACAAGTTAGAACAGTCACACAAAAAGAAGATAGGTACAGACATATATCAGAAGATAAGTATTAAAAGAGAAGAATTAAAAGATCTTTTGGAACAGGAGTCGAGAAGGATATTCAACACTGTCTCAAAAAAAAAAAGATATCAGTGGGGGAAAAGACCTGGAAAATACTTGAGCAAAATAAAGGAAAAGAAATCCAAAAATTTTATAGAAAAAATTAAAGATGACAAAGGAGAAATGGTGTACGCTACCACTGATATCGCTAATAGGTTCCAAAAAAGAAAAAGAGACAAAAATATTTAAATGAAGTGGAGTTGCCAAGAATAGCAGAAGAAAAATTGGAGGCCCTAGAGCAGGGGTGGGCAAACTTTTTGACTTGAGGGCCGCAATGGGTTCATATATTGGACCCGGGGGCCGGACCAAGAGTAGATGAATGATGTGTATGTGTCATCCATAGTAAGTATAGTAATATTCCCCCATAGTAAGCATAGTAATTAATCCCCCATATAGTAATTTATCCCCCATAGTAATTCATCCCCCATATAGTAATTCATCCCCCATAGTAATTCATCCCCCATATAGTACTTCATCCCCCATATAGTAATTCATCCCCCATAGTAATTCATCCCCCATATAGTAATTCATCCCCCATATAGTAATTCATCCCCCATAGTAATTCATCCCCCATAGTAATTCATCCCCCATATAGTAATTCATCCCCCATAGTAATTCATCCCCCATAGTAATTCATCCCCCCTATAGTAATTCATTCCCCATATTAATTCATCCCCCATATTAAGTCCCCAAGTCCCCCCTGTGTCAATTCACTTACCTTTGCTCTGCGCGTTCCTCTCGCCGTGTTCCCGCGCCGTTCCGGTGTAGCATGAAAATCTGTCTCCTATGAGAATCTGTCCCCCCTCGATGTATCTGTGCATGTGCCAGTTTCAGGCATTAGCAGCCGATCGGCGATCTCTGGCACATGCGCAGATACGTCGAGGGGGACAGATCCTCATAGGAGACAGATTTTCATGCTGCACCGGTCTTCAGGGCGGACTGTGACAGGAGCCTAGCGGGAGCCTAGCTCCGCGGGCCGGATTAAAAGGTCCGCCGGGCCGTATACGGCCCGAGGGCCGTAGTTTGCCCATTGCTGCCCTAGAGAGACCTATTACCCTGGAGGAAATCACCATGGTCCTAAAAAAAAAAATACGGTAAAAGGAAAGAGCCCTGTCCCGGACGAATATACTGTGGGTTATTACAAAAAATGTAGAGATCTCCTAGTCCCTAAAATGTGTGATTATATGAATGCAATAGGGGAGGGGCTGGAAATGAGGGAGGAGTCATTGCAGGAACATATAATGATTATACTTAAAGAAGGGAAAGCTAGCACACAGTGTGCCAGTTACAGGCCCATATCCCTACTATGGGTAGGGACAATAGTCTGAGATCATTGCTCCTCCTACAAAGAATAAAAAGAGAGAAAATGCCTACATTATTCCTGTCAATTGATTCCAAAAAGGCTTTTGACAGGGTTAACTGGGGTTTCATGATTGATACGCTAGAGGTCTTAGGAATAGGGCCTAAAATGTTAAAGTGGATAAAAGGGCTTTATAGCGCTCCGTCAGTGGCAGTTAAAGTTAACGGATCCCTCTCTTAGTTCTTTAAAATGTATAATGGAACCACACAAGGCTGCCCACTTTCTCCTATATTATTTGTTTTATCCGTGGAACCTGTCCTGGCGAGGGTAAGAAAGTGTGTAGACATAGCAGGAATAAAGATAGGGGAAGGTGAGCATAAGGTGGCAGCATATGTAAACGACATGTTGTTCTATATTGTAAATCCTAGAATAACGTTGTCTAATGTAATGAGACTATTAAAACAATATGGCTAGCTATCAAATCTGAAAATAAACCCCGCAAAGTCAGAGATCTTAAACATCAATATACCAAAAGTTGAGAAGCTGAGTCTACAAAAAGGCTTTCCATTTACTTGGAGGGGAAAAAAATAGGCTACTTGGGAATAAAGCTAACTTCTTCAATAAAAGCCCTGTACCAGGCAAATTAAATCCCTTTAGTAAACAAAGTAAAGGAGGAGCTGGGGAGATTGTCAAAAGGTGGTGCTTCCTGGATAGGTCGTATAAACCTGGTAAAGATGGTGATAGTGCCAAAAATCATGTATGTATAAGTTTCACATGCTCCCAGTATACCTACCAAGATCTTTCTTCAGGATAATAAAGAAGATGATACTTAAGTTTATCTGGGCAAATAAACCGAGAATTAGGTATGAGGTATTGTGTAGGGCAAAAGGGAATGGGGGTTTGGGTATCCAAATGTTAAGAAATATTATCCAGCGGTGATATTATTACAAATTATAGACTGGATATTTAATTCACAAGGGAAAGTTTGGGTGAATATGGAAGGGATCCTGAGTAAGGCACAGTTAGGGAAGATGGTTTGGGTACCAAATATAAAGAAAAAAATAGTGAAGCGATTAAATTATATAAAAGTGAAAATACACTTAAAGTGGTACCAAAATATTTACCAATTCCAAATGTGATAACTTAATATCAAATATATTACTACCACCCCCAGTGGGGGAAGGTGGAAAAGTATAACCAAATATATATACAATTAGTGAATGGACACACACAATGTGAAACCTACTTACAGTGCATATATTCCACAAAACAATAAATGAAACTAACCAGTGAGTAAAAATCACATGTGATATATTAATTGTTCTCTTTCATTAGTGCTCTATATCAATAAACCGTATCTACATAGATACAAAATCATTAGTGAAAAAAATCCATGCATGTGACTCTGTGCTTCAAAACCACACGTGTTCTCCACTTCTAAGTGAAAACTTGGATCCTCCAAATAAATGCCTGCTCACCTCCCTTCCTTGACCCACATAGGGCCACACAGCTTTTTCCACCTCAGTGGTATATCCTTTCTGGCAAACTCCTTATTGCATCTCCTTCATTGTTTCTCCACTCCAACTCATGAAAATAGATGCAGACTTATTCCTCAGCAACTGGTATATCTTGACACAGCAAAGCTTGGGACTGAAGGGGTGAGATAAAATAGCAGCTTCATGGAACTGGTTGCACAGCCATGAGAATACATGGGGAGCAAGGAGTAGGAGTAAGAGGGGGGTGGTAGTAATATATTTGATATTAAGCTATCACATTTGCAATTGGTATATATTTTGGTACCACTTTAAGTGTATTTTCACTTTTATATAATTTAAGCGCTTCACTATTTTTTTCTTTATAATTGGACTTGGTGGTTTAAGTTGAGTGACAGCAGCTAAATAATAGAAATGAATTTTCCCAATTGAGCGCAGGAGGATTTTCTTTATACTTTGGGTACCAAGTAAATTCTGCACATTAGATGTGAATATTAATCCACTGACAAAGAAAGTTTTAAGTGTTTGGGATAGAATGTATAAGCAAAAGGGATGGAAATATAATTCAGTTATGATTCCCTTGGTGGGAACAGAGTATTTCCCCCCCCCCCCAGGGAAGGAAAATATTTCAGGGAAATGGATTAAAGATCAGAATGCACATTTGAAAGATATACTGAATAAGAGGAAATTGTATACTTTTTCTGACTTAAAGAAAAAAAAATTTATTTTTCATATTAGACAAATTACGGTATGGCCAATTAGGTCATTTTGTTTCAACGCAACCACAACCACTGAGGACGTCGGAGGATCTGTACCCATTTGAAAAACTGTTGAATGTAACTATAGTTCCTAAACAAGGCACCTCCAGGATTTATAAGATTCTTATGGATATGGAGGGTACTGATCCTCCTAAGACGATGCAAATGGAATTTATGTATTGGTGAAGTTCTTTTTATGGTTGTGTGCATTAGATGCTCTTTTTGTATTGGAAAAAAATTATAAAAGATATTAAAAAAACTTTAATTTTTAGTCTGTGAGATATGAAATATTTTATATTAATAATTTATATTTTTTAAGGTATTAACTGGAGCTGTCAGCTTCTTTTCATGTATTTATGAGCTCTGTGACAACCTGCAATTTACAAACACAAGGGAATTGGTGACATCCATAACTGGATGGCTCCATCCAAGGTTTCATTCAAAGGGAGATATAAAGCAGACAGTTACTGCTGTGCTCTCTCTTTAGCTGTACACATGTTCCCCCCACCCTGGGAGCCGCAGGAACAGCCTGCTGTGATATGCTATATACAGCTACAGCTGTAAAAGCTCATGCTTCTGTGCATCAACATTTACCCACATATATGCATACAACGTATTTTCTGAGCTCTGAATTTTGAGGTTTGAGAAATAAATTGTATATACGTGCTTCGGTAATGTCAATGTGCAGGAGAATCCGTGTGCCCAAGAGTATGGCCTCGTACAGCTATTCACTTGTATTACAGGCTGTAAGTGAAACTTGTGACTCCCTGGGTGCAGGATAACAGCTGGAATTTTACACCCAGAATATGCTGACCAGTGTCCACATCCAAAAAGTTTGAGTGCCCTCTTGAGGATGATTTTGTGAGTGTATATAGTCTTCTGTGTCAAACTTCCCCACTATCTCCATTGCTCCAGTGACAACATCCTTTAGGACGAAACGCGTTGAGTGGAGATTTAGCGGGCACAGGATGCTTTGTACACTGCTCAAGAAAATTAAAGGAACACTTTGAAAACACATCAGATCTCAATGGGGAAAAATTTCATGCTGGATATCAATACTGATATGAAGTGAGTAATGTGTTAGGAACGTAAGGATGCCCCATCGTATGATGGGAATGAAAACCATCAACCTACAGAGGACTGAATTCAAAGACACCCCAAAAATCAAAGTGAAAAAATGATGCAGCAGGCTAATCCATTTTTGCTGAAATTTAATTGCAGCAACTCAAAATGCTACTCAGTAGTTTGTATGGCCCCCACGTGCTTGTATGCATGCCTGACAACAATGGGGCATGGTCCTAATGAGACGATGGATGGTGTCCTGGGGTATTTCCTCCCAGATCTGGACCAGGGCATCACTGAGCCAGTCTGAGGTGCAACCTGGCAGCGTTGGATGGACCGAAACATGATATCCTAGATGGTGTTCTATTGGATTTAGGTCAGGTAAGCATGGAGGTCATTCAATGGTATCAATTTCTCCATCCTCCAGGAACTGCCTGCATACTCTCGCCACATGAAGCCGGGCATTGTCTTGCACCAGGAGGAACCCAGGACCCACTGAACCAGCATAGAGTCTGACAATGGGTCCAAGGATTTTATCCCGGTACCTAATGACAATCGGTGCCATTATCTAGCCTGTAAAGGTCTGTGCGTCCCTCCATGGATATGCCTCCCCAGACCATCACTGACCCACCACCAAAATGGTCATGCTTAACGATGTTAAAGGCAGCACAACGTTCTCCACGGCTTCTCCAGACCCTTTCACGTCTGTCACGTGTTCAGGGTGAACCTGTTCTCATCTATGAAAAGCACAGAGCACCAGTGGCAGACCCACCAATTCTGGCGTTCAATGGCAAATGCCAGTCGAGCTCTATGGTGCCAGGCAGTGAGCACAGTGTCCACTAGAGGACGTTGGACCTTCAGTCACCCTCATGAAGTCTGTTTCTGATTGTTTGGTCAGAGACATTCACAGCAGCGGCCTGCTGGAGGTCATTTTGTAGGGCTCTGGCAGTGCTCATCCTGTTCCTCCTTGCACAAAGGAGCAGATACCAGTCCAGCTGATGGGTTAATGACCTTCTATGGCCCTGTCCAGCTCTCCTAGAGTAACTGTCTGTCTCCTGAAATACCCTCCATACTCCTGAGAAAATGGCAATGGCACATATTGATGTGCCATCCTGGAGGAGTTGGACTGCCTGAGCAACCTCTGTAAGGACCAGGTATCGCCTCATGCTACCAGTAGTGACACTGACCCTAGCCAAATGCAAAATGACTGAAAGTCACTGAAACAGAAAAGATGAGTAGGGAAAAAATGTCAGTGGCCTCCACCTGTAAAACTAGTCTTGTTTTGGGGGCCTCCACCTGTAAAACAAGTCTTGTTTTGGGGGTCATCTAATTTCATTAACACCATAGCAGCTGAAACTGATTAACAACCCCCTCTGCTACTTAACTGACCAGATCAATATCCCAGGAGTTTAATTGACTTGAGCAGTTAAAAAGTGTTCATTTAATTTTTTTGAGCAGTGTATTTGGTATGTTTCTTGAATTTTAGTGTTTGTGAGTATACCTCTTCGGTTTTATTAGTAATTTTATTGTGCACACTGTACCATGAACGATTCCTCTCCTTGTTTCATGTGGATATGGTGACTGTTGTATACTAACCTGGATGATATTTGAAGGCGGAGCTATGAGTGGGGCACAAAGCACCCGCAGTAGAGGTTGATTGCCGCTGGATGCACAGGCTTTGATCCATCCTTCCTGGATTGCTTTTTTTCATTAACCGGTGTTAGAACTTGGTTTATAAAGTCTTTGGTTCTGGTAAGACGTATGGCGGTAAAGATTTGAAGCACTAGTCACTTTATTTTGCCATTAGCTGTACGGATTGAGCACAGATTGTTTACACCTTTGGGTGATTGAATAAATAAATAAATAAAGTAAACCCATCCATCCAGTCCACATCTCCATGCTTTATTTTGCTTAGAAATCACTTTGAAAAACACTCACTGGCATTTCTGGCTGCGGCCATATTGACTAAGGACATATGATTTATTTAGCATTTACTTCCTGGAATCCATCTGCCCTTAGCTCAGGCATGCAGACAGGGGGGTTTGCTTAGCTATGAAAACCCCTCCTTCCCTCCTAAATATTCCTGGACTGTATGACATCATTTGGCTAGGCCTGGAAACCAGGAAATAACTGAAGACATGTAAAAAAAAAGTTTAAAGCAAGTAGATATGGTATAATTTCTATTTACTAATGCTAGCAGTAAATGCATTTGTTAATGCAAGAGGTGCAGGTTCAAAGGGGATATGTTATAGATGGGTGGAATTAGACACAGCTTAGTGGTGATTTATTGTTTTATAAATTCTTGTTAATTGCATATTAGCTTAATAAAGCTGTGAAAACCAATTTTTTTCTTTTTTTTTGTAATATCAGCGACTTATAGCAGGACTGCTGTGGGCATTCTGAAACTGGGGGGTACTGACTTGGAATCACTGACATTCCCAGTGACACCAATACAGAGATCAGTGCTAATAAAAAGCACTGACACTGTACTAATAGCACTGGGCAGGAAGGGGGTTAACGTGGGGCGATCAAAGGGTTAACTGTGTGCTGTGTGTGTTTTACTATAGGGCTGTGTCTGTGTTTTCCACTGTAAGAACACTGCTTTGTATGTCTCTGCTATGCAGAGCCATACAAAGCAGTGTGCTGGAGCTGACAGGGGAGAGAACTGTATTGTTTACATGCAGTTATCTCCCCCTTTGGTATTACTCTGCGATCACTGGGTGCTGGTGAGTAATCACCGTCTGGGACCCGGTGATTGACAGCCGAGGCCGTGAATGGTAGCATGGTTAAGACTCGCGCCTGCCCCCTACCCGAAAATGCAAAATCCCATATATATATATATATATATATATATGTGTGTGATTTTGCGCACCCCCACACCTGCTGTCATAATAAAAAAAAAAAAAAAGAAGAAACCACGGCCGCGTCATCAGCCATTGTGGCTGATGGCATGTAATTTTCTATGAACTTCCCGTAAAAGATGTGGATTTTTTTTATTTTTTTAAAGGTGAGCCTGTTCTTTAAAGTCAAACCACAGGAATAACCCTACATTAAATGTGAAGGTAGCAGGCATGGGGCTTCAGTCAAAAATGCTATAGATAGGTGGTAGTGCTGGACCAGATGGAAGGTTGGAGGAAGCTGGCTAGAGCCAGGAATAAGGTACTGTATGTATTATACATTACCCCTGCACCTCTAGACTAAATGAGTATTTAACCTTTGCAGTGCTGGAGGGGGGCTCTTCAAGAGTAGATAATGTCAAATTCCTGGAGCATAGCTTTAAATTGTGCACATGACCGATTACATTTTCTTTCTCATATTAAGAAATTTGAATTGCTGCTTATATAGGTTGAACAAGAATATATGTAGCATTTAGGATTTCCCATTTTTGCGCCCATGGCCCCAATCCTTTACCAATATATTCAAAACAAGGAAATTGTTTTAGCTTGAGTTCCACTTCCAAGAATGGTAAAAATGGCAGTCCTGTGGCTTGCACCTTCAGATCTGGTCAGCAGGGAGCTCCCATGTTCCTACAAAATTTAATAAACAGCCATACTTTGCTTGCAATTCATGTGGACAATCTCATTTAACAGTGCTGCAGAACCCACAGAAATGTGACACAGGTAAAGCTTCAGAAGCTGCAACTCCCTGGTAACTTGGTAGCTTTTCTGTAAGGTAACATGGCAGTAATCTGATGTAGAAGACACTTTGTAAGAGCCTTGACCCTCCACCCTTATTTAGTTGCAGCCTAATAGTTCCATTTTTCACATTTCTTACCAACCAATCCATATACATATAGCTGGTAAAATAAGTATTGAACAGGTTACAATATTTCTATGTAAATATATTCGCAAAGGTGCTATTGACATGAAATTTTCACCACATGCAAGTTATACATACAAAAAAACCAAGTAAACAAGTAAAAAAAAACAAGTAAGTTCAGAAATTATGTTGTGTAATAAAATGGAATGACACAGAGGAAAACGTTTTGAAGACATGAAGAAAGAGAGGTGCGGAAAGCCAAGACACCAGCTGAAATCTATCAGTAATTATGCAAAATTTCAGTGCAAATTAATATCAGCTGGTTCAGTCTCAACTGATGGCCTATAAAAAGGTGTCTCATTACCAAGGTGTCACAAGAAACATCTCATGATGGGTAAAAGTAAAGAGCTCACTCAAGACCTTTGCAACGTTATTACTGCAAAACATACTGATGGCATTGATTACAGAAGGATTTCAAAATTTCAGAATGTTCCGATGGACACTGTTGGGGGCCATAATCCGGAAGTGGAAAGAACATCATTCTACCATAAATTGGCCACGACCAGGTGCTGCTTGCAATATTTCTGACAGAGAAGTGAAAATAATTATTTGATTATTATTGTCCAAGAGCCAAGCAGGGCCAGTGTTTACACTAGGCAAACTAGGCAGCACTGCTTCCTAGGGGTGCCTGGGTGCAGCACAGGCCAGCACTCTCTCTGTGTGGGATGCCTCCACATCATGAATGATTCTTCAGCTGAGGGGAGGGGCAACAGAGGGGAGGAAGAAAGGACAGAGGAAGATGCTGGATGTCTGGGGCCAGTGTAGCAGCTGAGCTGCCACTCCTTCCAGTGTTCCTCTCAGACTCAGTCCCTTACTGCAAGCCAGCTGGTGGTTGCTGATCACTGTGCATTTCCAGCCCTTCTCTTCCCATTCATCTGCAGAGGCAGAGCTGCGCCTGTGGAGGAAGGTAATGTCTGACTCTTATGTGTCTGTGTCAGTATGACCCAGCTGGCCATCCATCACATGTGTAATTTGTCAGCAATGACCTCATCATGATCCCACAGCCTGCTCTAGTGCCTGCTGATCTGTGTCAGTATTGGTGGCGGTGTGTTGTGTTGGATCTGTCACAGTGTGGGATTGTTCAGTTCAGGTGTTCTGTGTGTGAGCGCTGGAATGCCTGCTGTCACAGTGTTTTATCTCTCATCATTTTCTGGGAATTTCAGCCTGGCATCTGTCAGTGTGGATCCAACTTCCTCCATTCACTGCAACTGTCACCCTGCCACTGTCAGCCATAGATACAGTCTGCCCGTGACACTGATTCTGTCTTTAATTTAGGTGCTTGTGGAATGTTATTGCACTTATTTATGCAAATTAAAAGAAATTTATCAGTTTTATGTTTTGTTGATTTAATATTTTCTGTTTTCAAAAGAAAAAAATAAATAAATGTTTTTTTTTGGGGGGGCACAAGTCGCTGGTCTTGCCTAGGCTGCAAAATAGTCCAGCACCAGCCCTGGAGCCAGGGACCACTTGTGGAGAGCTTCAGAAAGACCTGGAATTAGCAGGTACAATAAGTAATCAACCGCCATGGCCTGTATGCACCCTTACCACGCAAGACTTCATTGCTAAAGAAAAAGCATGGTGAAGCTCGTTTAAAACAACAAAAGAGAAAAGTTCCCAGCTCAACTTGCCAGCCAGCTTGCAAACAAACCGAATTAACCTGTCTAACAGTATGCTTTAAAAGCAGGGGTTTAGTTAGCACACATTTGCAAATACATACATAAGCTACTGAGCCATGTCAAGGCACCCCGATATTCTGTAGTCCTAACGCAACAAATTTTGAGAGCCCCCATAGTAGAGGCACATGTATTTAATGGATAGACCAAGGGCAGGTAAACCTGAGGGAGCCCACCCCTCCTTAAAGGTACAGGAAAGCACTGAGCTGCCACAACATTTAGACAAGCCTCTGGATGCCATGAGACCAGGGGCGGACTGGCAACTCATGGGGCCCCCAGGCAATAGGGGATCATGGGGCCCCTGTGTCCTCGCCCACACTCAAACCACACCCAAAACAGCCTATGAAAGGTACCAGGGGCACCTCATGGGGCCCCCTACCAACCCCGGGCCCTCGGGCACTGCCCGAGTGCCGGAATGGTCAGTCCGCCCCTGCGTAAGACATACCATGTTTGGAAGTAGAATGACACTGCACATCACCCCAAAAACACAATACTAACAGTGAAGTTTGGAGGTGGGAACATCATGGGGTCGGGCTGTTTTTCAGCATATGGTACTGGCAAACTGCATGTCATTATAATAAAGATGAATGGAAAAATGTACCAAGACATTCTTGATAAAAATCTGCTGCCATCTACCAGGATGATGAAGATGAAATGAGGGTGGGCATTTCAGGAAGACAATGATCCCAAACACAAAGCCAAGGAAACTCAATTGGTTTCAAAGAAGGAAAATAAATCTGCTAGAGTGGCCCAGCCAATCACCTGACTTGAATCCAATAGAAAATCTATGCAAAAGAAATAAAGATCAGAGTTCATAGAAGAGGCCCACAGAACCTTCAAGGTTTGAAGACTGTGTGGAAGTATGGGCCAAAATCATCCATACAGGAGACGTATGGAAGCTGTCATTATCAACAAAGAATTTAGTACAAAGTATTAAATAAATTTCAGTTAGCCTGCTCAATACTTTTCGATGTGTAATTCCATTTTATTACACATAACTTAATTTCTGAACTTATTTGTTTTGGTTTCTTTGTATGTATGGATTGCATTGGTTGTTACCGATATGTGGTGACAATTTCACATCAATAGCACCTTTAGAAATACATTTACTCAGAAAAATAGTGATGTGTTCAATACTTATTCTACCCGCTGTATATAATCAGTTAAGGAACTGAGCAAGGTAGCCAGAGCTAGTCATGTGTAAATATAGTACAAATTGAGGACAGGTGACTCAGCCAAAGAAACCTGGGACAATGACAAAGCATGTTGTCAGTAATTAACTCAAACCAGCCGGTCTTAAAGTGTGAATCTCTAAGGTACAGTTATAAGTTCTATAATAATATTAACTACTTCCCATCCGCCCTATAGCAGAAATACTGCTACAGGGTAGCACAGGTGCGCAAAATCACGTATATTTATATGTGATTCACGCTCCCGCAGTATTTGTGGGCCAGGGGGGGCATGCACGTGCCCCCGCCGACCTGCGGGTGCCGCGATTTGATCCCTAAATCGGCCTAAATCGTATGGTCAATCCCTGTCCTGTCAGGGATCTTTCTGTACCTGTCTTTACACTTGCACAGGCAGTGATGAAATCTCTCTCTGGGCACATTCCGTCCCAGAGAGAGAAGAAAGGAGACACAGTGAGTACAAGCAGCACACGTTTACAGTTTAGAACATTTTAGGAGACATTTAACCCCTTGATCGCCCCCCCTCCTGTCACCAGTGCCATTAGTACAGTGTAGAGATTTTTTTGCTGATCAGTGTTTTTGTGTCGCCGGCAACTTCAGATAGCATTAGCGTCCCTCCCAGATAGCGTCAGATTGCCCATCAGTACACCAGTAATCCCATTTAACCCCTTGATTGCCAGGAACACGCTCACATACACAGTAAACCTCCATTGCTAGTATAGTGTCTGTACGGATCAATATCTTTGATCAGATCAGCACTATACCAGCGTTCTTATTAGTATAGTGTCCCCAAAAATGCAGCGTTAGCAGCATCAGTCCCGGCACCTGCCAGTACCTGCGTTTAGCCCCTACGCTTACCCCCCCCAGCAAGTACAGTGTCAGTAGATCACTGTCACTTGATAGGTTGCACACAAAACTGCAGTGTTCGCAGAATCAGGCCTGATATCTGTTAGTATTTGCCGGTAAATTTTTTTGTAGCGGTTCAAGCAGTCCCTGACAGCCAGGTGCTCTTTTTCCTGTGAGTTGCACTAGGCACCTATAAATTTAGTGGCCAAAATGTCAATGTAAAGGTGCTCTAGTGAAGAGGCCTACAGGATTCTGAGCATGTCAGATGAGAGTGAAGGGGAAGACTCACTGACACAATCAGCCTCAGAATATGAACCTGTAGATAGCTGTATGAACCTGTAGATACCTGTGACACCCTGACAGATAGCTCAGATAATGGAGAAGAGGTCCCTGCTAAGGTCAGGCGTACCCAACCCCGTTCCCAGGTTGCTGAGATGTTACAATCACATGATGACTCTCATATGCAGCAGAGTGCCAGTACTAGTGTTGTTCTACCTTTTGGTGAACTGGTGAGCACCAGTGGCCTGGTACATCCTGGTCTTTCACATACCAGCACTGCAGTATCACTTGGTGACGTGGCAAGTCCCATAAATGCAGTACAAGCTGGTGTGGTGGCAAGCATAAGTAGTGTCCCACAGCCACCAAGAATTTGCACACAGGCCCGTAGAGCCCCTAGTATCCTTCCGGATGTGCTTGCAAATCCCAATCGGCAGCCCACAAATTCTGCAGCACCCGTACTTCCCCCATTCACTGCCCAACCCGAAATTCAGGTGGAAACAACAAATTTAACTACTCCCCTTGATTTTTTGGAGCTGTTTTTCACGGAAGATCTGTTGATTGTGGATCAAAGCAATTTATATGCACAACCCAAATTCAAACCTTGCCACACCATTCGCATGGAAACCCATTACGGTTTCCGAGTTTAAAGTTTTTTCAGGCCTAACCCTCAACATGGGCATTACTAAAAAAATGAATTGCGGTTGTATTGGTCCACAGACCCGATTCATCATATGCCCGTGTTCTCTGCTGCCATGGCCAGGCATAGATATGAGAGTATAATGCATTTTATGCATTTCAACAACAACAGACTCTTATATCCATGGGGTGACCCTGAATGTGACCCGCTCCACAAAATTCGGCCCCTCGTAAATCACCTTAGCCAAAAATTTGCAGATGTCTATACTCCTCAGCACAACATCTGCGTTGATAAATCCCTCATTAATTTTTTGGGCCCCCCGGATGCCCAGAATACATGGGGAGCAGTGGCAAGATAGTTTGGGACTTGGTGTAATCCTTTTTTCACATGGGGTACCACTTATATGTGGACAATTTTTATGCAAGTGTGACACTATTTGTACAGTCTTGGAATTGCCACATGTGGCACTGCGTGACCTAATCGCTAGTGCTTCCCCCAACGGCTTGTAAATACCCATCTTAGAAAGGGGGAAAAAGCCTGCTTGAGAAATGAACAATTGCTTACAGTGAAGTGGAAGGACAAACGGGATGTTTTCATCCTGTTTTCCATTCACGCAGACACGACCATCCAAATTGCCACGGCAGCTGGTGTTGTTGAGAAGCCCCTCTGTGTCCATGACTATAACCTTAACATGGGAGAGGTGGACTTCAATGACCAGATGATGAAGCCGTACTTGGTTTCCTGAAAAGCCAGTCGCTGGTACAAAAAGTTTCTGTTTATTTCAATTGGCTCTATATAATGCTTTTGGGTTTTACAAAGCAACTGAATGAATTGGATCCTTTCTAAAATTCCAGGAAGAGATCATCACGACCTTTTTGTTATCCAGAAGGTGCTGTGACCCAAACCCCCAACCCAGATGCAGTTAGCCGGCTGCATGAGAGGCATTTTCCCAATGCCATTCCTGGTACCCCAACCGAAAGGACACCCCAAAAAAGATGTCGTGTCTGTAGCAGACATGGAATTAGGTGTGACACCCGCTATTTTGTCCCTCCTGTCCTGGCCAACCTGGTCTCTGCTTCAAGGACTGCTTCCGTCGCTACCACACACTAGTGTAGCATTAGTTTAGGGTACAGCACGGCACAGCTCAGGGCACATATTTGCACAGGGTCTCGAAAGATGTTAGGTAGTCAGGAAACTGGCTATCGAATTTTGAGAGAACCTACAGTCTTGTTAAGTAAGTTCAATTAAAAAACATACAAAATATAAAGTACAAGTCCAAAAGAATAAAAGTTTAAAACCAAAAATAGTTGTAGTTTTTTTTTGTTGTTGTCGTTAATGTTCTACTGTTACGATTTGTACTGTTTTATTGTTATCCATTGCTGTTTTCTTTGCAGGAATGCCATTCAGCTGCAGCACCTATTTGTTTATTCTGACAGCAACAGAGTCTTGCTCTCAGAATATACATAAGTAGGTGATCAGAGCTGTTGGATGAGATTTTTCATCCGCAGTTGAAAAAAAAAAGCGCATATATGCCGACTCATGGAGGCCTGGGGTGGCCAGTGGGTGAATGGCACCTATGCTTCGGTATATATTTAGAAAAACAATTTTTGGCAGAGATTCCTTTATCCACATCAACCGATGTGAATAGAGGAATCGTTCACAGGCTGAACGACAAAAAAAGAACATTTCATGTGTGCCCACCATTAGAAGTGGGTGGATGCAGGGCGGTATATTCTAATGGTGGGCATACCACACACTTTCTCTGGCAGAGATTTCTTTTCTTTTTTTCATTCAGCCCACAGGCTGCATAAAAAAAAAGAACATAGCATATATACCCAACAAAAACTGGTACATCACTGGAATTTGAGTGGTTATACCAGGATGATGCCTGCAGCTGCAGGCTTCATCCTGGTATCGTTTTTTTCAGCTGGTGATCAGCTTTCATGTAAGAGCAATCCTAGTGGCTAATTAGCTGCAGGATTGCTTTTACAAGCAGCGGCCTTCTCGGGCCTTCTCGGGCAGTCCCGTGCCATCGGGGGAACCTGAGAATGCAGCCGGTGTTTCTGCCAGCTGACCATAGAGCTCTAAGAAATCGGAAGCTACTAGCATTTCATCACTTCAGTTTCCCAGGATATAAACAGCACCATTTGTAAATTGGGAAAGCAATTTACAAATCTCACCGATCTTGGTGAGATTAGATAATGTAAGGGCAGAGGAGATATCTAGACTCTGATAGAACCCAGATTTCTCAAAAAAAGAATATATGACAATGCCCATTGAAGTTATAGGGGTTATTTGCATTCCCTATGATAGCATTAAAAGTGATAAAAAAAAAATGAAAGTGACAGTGTAAAAATAATTTCAAAAATCAAAATAACTAATAATGCCAGTATATAAACAGTTATCACCGCCACGAACATCAGATCAAGGTCAGTAATTCTAGCACTAGACCTCCTCTGTAAATCTAAAATGGTAGCTTGTAACGGATTTTAAAATATTGCCTATGGATATTAAATATGTATGCAGTTTGTCGCCATTGCACGGGGCATGCGCAGTTTTAAAGCATGTCATGTTTGGTAGCTATTTACTCAGCATACCATCATCTTTTATATTTCACCAAATAATTGCCCAATGTTTTGTGTTTTTGTGCATTAAAAGTAAAAAAATTGTGTTTTTTAAAAAAAATTTGCGTTTGAAAAATCGCTGCATGAGTAATATGTGACATAAAAAAATTTGCAGAACCCACCATTTTATTCAATAGGGTGTCTGCTTTCAAAATAATATATGTCATTTGGGGGTTCAAAGTTACTTCCTAGAAAAAAATACTGATTTTTTTGTATGTGAACAAAAAGTGTCAGAATAGGTTTGAACTTCAGGTGGTTGTGATGTGTGGCATAAACTGCTAATGCTAGGCATAAAATGCCCCCATCTCCCCCAAATGACCACTTTTTGGAAAGTAGGCACCCCAAACTATTTGCTGAGAGGCATAATGAGTCAATAGAAGAATTTATTTTTTTACCACAAGTTTTTGGAAAATAACAAAAAAAAAAAAATGTTTTTACACAAAATTGTCACTTAAATGATTTATTGCTCACACATGCCATGGATATATGTGTAATTACTCCCCAAAATACATTCTGCTACTTATCCTGAGTATGGGGGTACCACATGTGAGAGACTTTTTGGCAGTCTAGCCAAGTACAGGACCCCAAAATCCAATAAGCACCTTCAGGGCTTTATTTCCTCATTACAGTGCTGACCTGACTACCTATCACTGTTTCGGAGGCTCTGAAGTGCCAGGATAGCACCCAACCCCTCCAAATGACCTCTTTTTGGAAAGTAGACACCGCACGGAATTTGATAAGAAGCATGGTGAGTATTTTGCAGATCTCGTTTGTTGCCACAAGTTTTTGTAAAATGAAGAAAGAAAACAAAAACATATTTTTCTTTAATTGTTTTATGTTTCAAAACTTTGTGAGAAAAAATGAGATCTGCAAAATACTCATCATGCCTCCTTTTAAATTCTTTGTGGTGTCTACTTTCTAAAAAGGGGTCATTTGGGGGGTTTTGGTGCTATTCTGGCATTTCAGGTCCTCCGAAACTGTGATAGGTAGTGAGGAAGTAAAATGAGGAAGTTACGCACCTACGGGTTTCAAAGTGGTCATTGTATTTCAGGCTCCTGTATGTGGCTAGGCTTCCAAAATTATTCACACACGTGGTATCCCCATACTTGGTAGAAGTAGCAGAATGTATTTTGGGGTGTAATTCCACATATACCCTTGGCTTATGTGAGCAATATATCATTTAAGTGACAACTTTGTGGAAAAAAAAAAAAATCTTCCATGCCTCTCAGCAGATAGCTTAGGGTGTGTACTTTCTGAAAAGGGGTTATTTGGGGGGTTTTGTACTGTCCTGGTATTTTAGCACCTCAAGAAATGTGATAGGCAGTCAGAAAGTAAAAGCTGTGTAAATTCCATTATCTATACCATAGTTTGTAGATGCTATAACTTTCACAAAAACCAATTAATATGCAGTTATTGGGATTTTTTTTTACCAAAGACATGTAGCAAAATACGTTTTGGCCTATATTTATGACGAAATTTGAGGTTTTTTTTTATTATTTTTATGACAGAAATGAGAAAATATAATTTTTTTCAAAATTTTCAGTCTTTTTTTGTTTATAGCGCAAAAAAAAAAACCCAGAGGTGATCAAATAGCACCAAAAGAAAGCTCTATATGTGTGAAAAAAGGACATAGATTTCATTTATGTACAGCATTGCATAACTGCGCAATTGTCAGGTAAACTAGTGCAGCGCTGCATAGCAAAAAATGGCGTAAAATGCAGTATCTATTCCATAGTATGTAGACGCTATTACTTTTACACAAAGCAAATATTATACACTTATTGGGACTTTTTTTTTACCCAAGACATGTAGCAGAATACATTTTGGCCTAAATTTATGGCTAACTTTGAGTTTACTATATATTTTTTATAGCCAATTGTAAAAAATAGTAACTTTTTCAAAATTTGTGGTCTTTTTTTGTTTAAAGGGCAAAAAATAAAAAGTGCACTGGTGATCAAATACCACCAAAAGAAAGCTCTATTTGTGTGAAAAAAGGGACATAAATTTCATTTATGCACAGTATTGCATGATTGCACAATTGTCAGTTATACTAGTGCAGCGCTGTATAGCAAAAAATGGCTTAACCACTTCCAGACCGGACACTTTTACCCCCTTCCTGACCAGGGCAATTTTCAGCTTTTAGTGCTATCACACTTTGAATGACAATTGCGCAGTCATGCAATACTGTACCCAAATGAATTTTTCACCATTTTTTTGAGACAGATAAAGCTTTATTTTGGTGGTATTTATTCACCACTGGGATTTGTATTTTTTTTGCTATGTAAATGAAATGTCCAAAAATTTTGAAAAAAAGTGTTTTTTTATAACATTTTGCAAATAAATAATATTTCATCATAAATCTTAGCCAAAATTTATTCCGTTATCTTTTTCGTAAAAAAAAAAAATCCAAATTAGTTTATAAGCAAAAATTATAATTTTTAAACCTTTTTTTTTTACATTTTTATTTTATTTTTTTTATATTATTATTTTTTATTTATTTATTTATTTTTACATACTGTCACCCTAGCAGTACAGTGTCACCATGGTGACACTGTACTACTTGTGGGGGGTGATGAAGATTTTTTTTTTTTTACACTGATTGCTTTTACACCCATATAGGATGTAAAAGCAATCATTTCTCTTTCTCTCTGTGTGCATTCTTGCACTCATTGAGAAATACTGAGTGAGCTGTGATTGGTCACAGCTTGTCACATGGTACAAGGCTGTTGTGAATAGCCTTGTACCATGTGACCTCTGTGATCATTCACAGATTTCACACATAGTAAGCAATGATGTCACAAGTGACATCTTGCTTACTACTTTGCATGTGATCACTGATTGGCCAATCAGTGATCACATGATCGGGACCTCGTACAGAGGTCCCGTCCGACGATCGGTGTTTCACTGTGTCCGGAGGACACAGCGGGCACCGGATCGTGGTGCTGCGCGCTCCCAGGGAGCGCGCACAAGCAGGGTGCGGGGAGGCCGTTTATAGACGGCCACCCGACCCTGCAGTGCCACCGTCCGGCCGTTTATATGCAACAGCCGGTCGGGAAGTGGTTAAATTGCAGTATCATAGTTTGTAGACGATATAACTTTCACACAAAGCAATCAATATACACTTATTGGGATTTTTTTTTACCAAAAACATGTAGCAGAACACATTTTGGCCTAAATGTACGACTATCTTTGAGTTTACTATATATTTTTAAAAAATTTGTGGTCTTTTTTTATTTATAGCGCATAAAATAAAAAGCACACAGGTAATCAAATACCACCGAAAGAAAGCTCTATTAGTGTGAAGAAAGGACATACATTTCGTTTGGCTACAGCATTGCATGACCGTGCAATTACCAGTTGAAATAGTGCAGCACCGAATAGAAAATAAAGGCCTGGTCAGGAAGGGGGGGGGGTAAATCCTCAGGAGGGCAAGTGGTTAAAGATGCTTCTGCCTAGTTTCCAACTAATATACTTTGCAGCGAATGTAATTACCCATTAACTGAAAATGCCATACTAAATGGAATGATAGCAGGCAAAGATGCGTCCACACCAAAAAAATATCAGTCTCTTCTCTCCACTTTTAAAAAGGCCCATTTACGTAATTGTGATGCATTCAAATGGGATCCTTCAAGGCATTCCATTTAAATGAATGAGCTGCCAATGTGCCCTAACATGCCTAAATAAGCACTTGCCCCTTTTTTTTCTAATGCAATGCACTGCAGTGTGCTGTCCTGTGTTGCAGAGCCCATCAAAGCAGGTCCTTTGGATGCATTGGGTGCCATTCAAAATCAACCAATGAAAGAAGAAGCACACATTCTGAAATTATTTTAACAAAGCTACAGTTCAACAGTATTGAAGAATTATCACATATTTTTTTACATTATTCAGTTCCTAATGTGACATGTAGATGTAGTACTTTGCCCCATCTTCCTAGGTGCCCTGCAACACTAGCAGTGATGTCAGATAGGGCGCCCCACTCTTCCTGCTACACAGATACCCAGCATAGTATCTACCATGCCCAAGAAAAGCATTAATAACAGGAAAGCTGTCAGGGCTCCCAGGTATGACCAGAGGTGTGTGACTGATGCAGGGAAACGCAGACTTCAGATATGTGATAAACAATACAATTTATTAACACTAACCATACAAACATAAACGCAGTGCAATACTAAACATAATACAGTGCAAACAAACCAAACCAAACCACCCACAGATAACAGTACATACAAGCAAGCGTCGTCAGGCAGGCCGGGTCAATATCAATTGGGCAGGTAGGTACAGGGGGAGCAAGCAGAGAATGGTCGGGGTCACAGGCCAGGTTCAGCAGGTAGCAAGCAGCGTAGTACAGAGGGTCAAGCAGAGGGATGGTCAGGGTCACAAGCCAGGGATCAGGACAGGTAGCAGAGAATCAGACAGGAACAGAGAGCAGGAACAGGATACAGGGCCCAAGAGAAACACAACACCAAGGCAGAGTCTGTGGGTCTGGCCATCCCTTAAATACCCCAGCATCATCAGTTCCAGGTGTTAGCTGGCTGAAAGGTTGAGTCTCTGATTGCTGGGAGCACCCGCTGGCCAGCCCTGGTACTGCAGATCAAAAGGCAGGTGAGTCCCACCATTGCTGGCCAGTCCATTCCTAACAAAAGCTATCCACTGAAAGTCTGAGCCAGCTCCTTGCGCCTGGAGCACAGGAGGGTAAGAGCAGAGCTGGAGACTGACAGTCATGGCTTTCTGCTCAGTGCGGAGGGGGAGAACTGAGCGGTCAGTGCTGTTTGATTGCTCAGTTCTCAGATCAGAGCCATCAGGAGACAGATGCAGTATAGGACTGATGCTGCATTCACCTATGTGAGTATATTGTTTTTTTCCCTAAAGCCCACACTTCTCTTTTTAATGTAACCAGAAAGTTGCATTAAGATGATTGTATCACTTGATTAGGAAGGAAATACACATTTAGTTTTTCACAAAACATGTACTTAATGTGTGATTATTTAACTTCCTTGTAAAGTATGTGATCATTTTACTTCCTTGATAATGTAGCACCATAGACCATGGTGTCACTCGTGTTCCCAGCAACTATGGTGTCTATTTATTGAATGTCGTGTGTCTCTCAGCAGTTATATATAACCATTCAGTTTGTGGTATTAAACAAATGAAATTACCAGCAGTTTCTAATAGCACTTGGTATATGCTGCAGTTAATCCTTTAAGGTGTACAGTATTAACACTCTATGGGGTTGATTTACTAAAAGCAAATAGTATGTGCACTGCAAGATATGAGGGGAACCTCGGAAATTAGGGGGAGCTCTTCTGATTTCTATTATCCAATCATGTGCAAGCAAAAATGCTGTTTTAATTTTCCTTGCATGTGATTGTGTATTCTTTGCAAAGTGAAGCTATACCTCATTTACTAAGCTCTGGAGCAACTTAACTCGCAGTGCACCGTTTATTTGCATTTAGTAAATCAACCCCAATATACTATGCTATATGATCAGGGGGATTTTAGTCCAAAGTCCAAAGATATTTTTTCTTTGCTTTCCCTGACGTCTGTACATCAAAAATCATTTGGTGTTTATGTACATAAACATACCTTATTAACCTGCTGATGCCAGCCACATGCATATATTCGGTTGCTCAGCATGTGGGTCATAATGCTGAGCAGTCACATATATGTGACCCTGTTAAAGCTACTTACCATGCTGAGTGTGCGTTCCGTGCATGCTCCTAGTACAGTAGCCGGCGGTGATTGGTAAGCTCCCAATGCATACTTGCTATCGGGAGTTTTTGGATTATGTGACTGCTGTGACAGTCAATCACAGCGGTCACATGACCTAAAGGCCTGCCTCCACCTCCCAGCTTTCAGAACCCGTAAATGGCCAGGAGAAGGTCGGCACCAAAGGATTAATATAAAGTGGTAACTATGTTTACATACACAGTATGGTCCTATGACATTCTGGTGGAAAGAAAAACAACACCTCCTGCGCTCTATGGCCCAGAGCAAGGGTAGATAGATGGACATGGAACGTGAAGAAATTCACCACCAAAGCATCAAAGGTTGTGCGGCTCTAAACAAGGCTGGGGAAACCCGACCAATACTGTAAAGTGAAGCAAAAAGAAAAGCGCACCAACCTTGTGCATTACCTCTGTAAAATGTGATTTTATTGAATTTAAAATTTACTCACAAACAGAGAAATATAAAAAGCGTGTAAAATCCTTAGTGAGACTCAAGGCGTCTGAGACCAGTGCGAGTCTTTATCACGAAGGAAGATCCTCAAAAGTCAGGCTGACGCATTTCGACGGGAGTGCCTTCTTCATCAGAGCTCTGATGAAGAAGGGACTCCCTTCATAAACGCGTCAGCCTGACTTTGGGAATCTTCCCTCGTGATAAAGACTCACAGTGTTCTCAGACGCCTTGAGTCTCGCTAAAGATTTTACACACTTGTTATACTTCTCTGTTTGTGAGTATATTTTAAATCTTATGACATTCTGTACATACATTTTGCAGTGTATAATTACCAGCAGAAGTCTGAGAAGATTGACATCCTTTCAGGTTTAAATATCTCTTTGGGCTCAAGTGACCCTTTGCCATTTTAATTTGACACTTACATATACAGACCTTTCAGGGGGAGCAAAACAACCTTTATATGATATTACCTCTATAAATAGAAAGCATGCTATAATATGTGACTTTATGCCATATTTCTCTTTTATTCTCCAGGAACTAAAGAAAGACATTAAAAAAGAACTTAGCAGTAAACCACCAGACAGGCCTAACCAGACCATATCTAATGGCAGTGCATTGCTGTCATGCGAAGCAGTAGTCCGTGGATCTGGAAGAGGTAATTGATACACTACTCACATTGTGTACAGAGACATTGTATTTGCATTTTAGTTACTTTTCTCTCTCTGTGGGGGCATTTACAGAAATAGAAGAATCTAAAAAATTGCATTCATTCACTTATTATTTACCGCATAAAACTGGAAAAAGTGCAGGTTGGATTATAGAAAAAACATTTAGGAAATAAAACTACACAAAGTGTGGGAATTGTTTAGTTCCCTAGGTGTTTTTAAGGTTCTAAAATGTGTTCTATTTAATCTGTGCTTCCTATTTTGTTGCTTTGTGGTTTGTTTTTTCCATATTCAATTTAACAGTAAATCTCTTATTTAGTGCAATTGACAGAGCATTGAAGTGGTCTTTATAGCCTTTTAACTATCAGTGTCTAAACAACACAAAATCTGCTCTGCCATTTAAGGCTAAAATTGGCCGTCTATCTATCTGGCTTATAGTCCAATGGACACCTTTACGACTTCAATCAGTAGAGAGTCTAATGCAATTGAAATCTTGAATGGTCACAGGGGGAGCAAGGAATTATGGAGTGAGATTTACTGCCTTCTGTAAGTTAGTGGGCCTAATATGCAGGTACTATTCAGTATATTCTTGGTGAAGCAGTACCTAATAGGTAAGTACTGTATACTAATTCAATATTCGGGTTATTACTGCATATTGCATTTGGTGGTGAATCTTTCTCCATAATCCCTTGTACCCTCTGCATGTAAATAAAGAAGAGAAATAGAGATTAAAATCAGTGCCCATGAAAATTGAAGCCAGTTATTTTGGGATAGTGGAGGTGGCTGAAATTATGTCAGTAGTACTGCAAACTGTGAAGGCGGTTGGGAGGATACTTAAACTGAAAAAGGAGGTGTGTGTCTGCAAAATTGGGAACAATGAATGTTTAAAGGAGACATCAAAATTTAATCAGGTTATGAGCTTGGTCTGTGTTATGGAGCCAAGGAATTGTAGAGGTAGTGCTTGGGACATGGGGGATGGGGATGGGTCTTGTTGCCTCAATACTGGACACGTTCACCTCCTTTCAGCCTAGGTCAATTTTCAGCTTTCAGTGCTGTCACAATTTGAATGCCAAATAGTCATGTACAGTGCCTTGAAAAAGTATTCATACCCCTTGAAATTTTCCACACTTTGTCACGTTACAACCAAAAATATAAAATGTATTTTATTGGGATTTTATGTGATAGACCAACACAAAGTGGCAGTGGAAGGAAAATGATAAATGGTTTTCAAACTTTTTTAACAAACCAATTGCCTTCATAAGTCACCTAATTAGTATATAGAGTCCACGTGTGTAATTTAATCTCAGTATAAATATAGCGGTTCTGCGAAGCCCTCAGAGGTTTGTTAGAGAACATTAGTGTACAAACAGCATTATAAAGGCCAAGGAACACACCAGACAAGTCAAGGATAAAGTTGTGGAGAAGTTTTAACCAGGGTAAGGTTACAAAAAAAAATATCCCAAGCTGTAAACATCTAACGAAGCATTATCCAATTCATCATCCGAAAATGGAAAGAGTATGGTACAACTGCAAACCTACCAAGACATGGCCGTCCACCTAAACTGACAGGCTGGGCAAGGAGAGCAATAATCAGAGAAGCAGCCAAGAAGCCCGTAGTAACTCTGGGGGAGCTGCAGAGATCCTCAACTCAGGTGGGAGAATCTGTCCATAGAACAACCATTAGTCGTGAACTCCACAAATCTGGCCTTTATGGAAGAGTGGCAAGAAGAAAGCCATTGTTTAAAGAAAGCCATAAGAAGTCCAGTTTGCAGTTTTTGTAAAGCCATGAGGGGGACACTGGAAACGTGTAAGAAAGTGCTCTGTTCAGATGAGACCAAAATTGAACTTTTTGGCCTAAAAGCAAAATGCTATATGTGGAAGAAAACTAACCCTGCACATCACCCAGAACACACCATCCACACCGTGAAACATGGTGGTGGCAGCATCATGTTGTGGGGATACTTTTCTTCAGCAGGAACAGGGAAGCTGGTCAGAGTTGATGGGAAGATGGATGGAGTCAAATACAGGGCAATCTTAGAAGAAAGCCTGTTAGAGTCTGCAAAAGACCTGAGACTGGGGCGGAGGTTCACCTTCGAGCAGAACAATGGCCCTAAGCATACAGCCAGAGCTACAATGGGATGGTTTAGGTCAAAGCATATTCATGTGTTAGAATGGCCCAGTCAAAGTCCAGACCTAAATCCAATTGAGAATCTGTGGCAAGACTTGAAAATTGCTGTTCACAGATGCTCTCCAGCCAATCTGACAGAGCTTGAGCTATTTTTCAAAGAGGAATGGGCAAAAATTTCACTCTGTAGATGTGCAAAGCCGGTAGACACATCCCTAAAAAGACTTGCAGCTGTAATTGCAGTGAAAGGTGGTTCTACAAAGTATTGACTCGGGGGTATGAATACAAATGCACGCCACACTTTTCAGATATTTATCTTTTTTAAAAAGTTAAAAAACATTTATCATTTTATTTCCACTTCTCAATTATTTGCCACTTTTTGTTGGTCTATCACATAAAATCCCAATAAAATAATTTTACTAATTTGGTTGTAACATGAGAAAATGTGGAAAATTTCAAGGGGTATGAATACTTTTTCAAGGCACTGTAACACTGTACCCAAATTAATTTTTTATCATTTTTGAGACAGAGCTTTCTTTTGCAGGTATTTAATCTCAGCTGGGTTTTTAAGTTTTTGGTAAATAAACAAAAAAAAAACCCAAAATTTTGGGAAAAAACCCCGCACATTCTTAATTTCTGTTAAAACATTTAGCAAATAAATAATATTTCTTTATAAGTTTAGGCAAAAATGTATACTTCTACATTTCTTTGGTAAAAATAACCCAAATCTGTGTATATTATTTAATCTGTAGGAAACTATAGCAAGGAAACTATGGTATATATATTTTGAAAATTGATAATTTCTGATGTACTGACTATCTCATTTCTGGATGCCCTCTAATTCCAGGACAAATATCCCCCAAATGACCCCTTTTTTGAAAGTAGACAGTTCAAGGTTTTTAGTGGCACACTGAGTCTAGAAGTTGTAATTTTATGTCACTTTTTTGGAAAATGAAGACATTAAAAAAAAAAAAAAGAAAAAAAGTTTTTCACAATTTACGGAAAAAAAAAAAATTACCTACAGTCACCAGAGCAGTTCAGCGTCACCAAAAGACTGGTGTAGCAGTGATCAGAGACACTGGTGACAATATGTAGAAAAAAAGTTTTTTTTTTTTCATTTTTTTAAACTTTTTATTTATAATGATTTTTTTACATACTGTAACCAGAGCAGCACACTGTTATCATAGTGACACTGTACTACTCTGGGGAGGTGATAAGTATTTTTTTTTACATACTATGATTGCTTATAGCAGTGATTATCACAGTTATAAGCAATCATTTTTTATGAATGGTATCCATTTATCCACTGTGTACTATTGTGAAGCTGTGATTGGCCACAACTATCACATGGTACAGATGCACTGTAATTTGGCCTTGTCTGTACCATGTGGTCACTGTGACCAACACAATAATACACAAGACATGGCAATGAAAGAAAGCAATTCATTGTGTACAACTGTCATGTAATCTACTGTGATTAGTCACAGCAATCACATGGTACCAGCAGCAGCCCTGTACAATTATTTGTCATCCTGTGTGTCTGGTGGACACAGTGGGTGATGGATTGTGCTGCAGTGTGGCCCCTGGGAGGACATCATATGACATCTACCCAGGATGGCTGCGCTCCCGGTCTGCCGTCATTCTGTTATAGGCCGGGCGGGAAGCGGTTAAAGAAGAAATGGGGCCAATGTTCCCGCTAGACCAGATTCAGTGCAGATGAGACTGATATATTACATGGTGCACTGAATAAATGTGAGCGACTATCACCAGGGGTGTCCCTAGGTGGGTGCGCGCTGCACCGGGTGACAACTACCGCACGGGGTGACACCGGACCCTCAATGCTCAATCCGCAGATCCGATCCATTCTGCGGGGATCGTCGGGGGGGTGTCACCAGGTGTTATTGCACTAGGTGACACCAACCCTAGGAACGCCCCTGACTATCACACATGCTCTAGAGACTGGCTGCTGAGGGATTAATGCACACATGCTGGGCACAAAGGGGTATTACATATGTGCTGGAAATGGCTGCTGATGGGCAAACGCCAATGTGCTGATCACTGGCAGTTGAGAGAGTAATGCACAAAACATAGGGGCTGGGCACCAAGGTTTTAATGCTTCTTTCTGTAAACAGATCACTGTGGGGTTAATGCACACACTAAATTATTTTCTCTAAGGGGTGATGTACATGCTTTTGAGGCAGATCCCATGCACTGCAGATGGGCCACTGAGGAGGTTAATGCTGATAAGTTTGGACAATGTGGTGATCAATCACTGGGAGGTTAAGGCACATACACTGCATACTGGTCACTATTGGATTAATTCACATACCCCAGTGGTGTAACACTGACTAAAGAGCTCTGTGTCATTGAAGGCCATCTCACTACAAGTATAGATATTGGGGAGTGAGGAGTAAAAGCGTGGGGCAGGATATAGATGATTGAACAGTGTGTCTTGAAACACACAAACAGAATTCTGGACTATATATTACATAATAATGAGAAGCTTTACTTATGCAGAGGGGGAGGGGACAGAGACTGAAACTGAACTTAGCTTCAGTCTGAGTGCTGAACCTCCACACTGTGTGTCTAGATTCAGTCTGCAATGTCTATGGAGAGGATATAGGCAGTGTTTAATATGAAATATGTGTGGTAGGAATGTGACTGCACACTGAAAAGTATCTGGAGAAGAAACTGGAAAGTGTAGGATGGAGGAGGGATACTGGAGAAAGACTAATGTGTGTGCGGGAGGTGGGATCTGACTGGAGAAAGACTAATGTGTGTACGGGAAGTGCAATGTGACTGGGGAAAGACCAGTGTGTGTGCTGGAGGTTGGATCGGACTGGGAAAAGACCAGTGTGTGTGCTGGAGGTTGGATCGGACTGGGAAAAGACCAATGTGTGTGCTGGAGGTGGGATCGGACTGGGGAAAGACCAGTGTGTGTGCTGGAGGTTGGATCGGACTGGGAAAAGACCAATGTGTGTGCTGGAGGTGGGATCGGACTGGGGAAAGACCAAAATGTGTGCTGGAGGTTGGATTGGACTAGGCAAAGACCAGTGTGTGTGCTGGAGGTGCAATCTGCCTGGGGAAAGACCAGTGTGTGTGCTGGAGGTGCAGTCTGACTGGGGAAAGACCAATGTGTGTGCTGGAGGTTGGATCGGACTGGGGAAAGACCAATGTGTGTGCTGGAGGTGGGATCTGACTGGGGAAAGACCAAAATGTGTGTACTGGAGGTGGGATCTGACTGGGGAAAGACCAAAATGTGTGTGCTGGAGGTGAGATCTAACTGGAGAAAGATAAATGTGTGTGTTGAAGGTGTGATCTGACTGGGGAAGGATCAATGTGTGTGCTGGAGGTGGGATCTGACTGGGGAAGGTACAATGTGTGTGCTGGAGGTGGGATCTGACTGGAAAAAGGAACAATGTTTGTGCTGGAGGTGGGATCTGACTGGGGAAGGACCAGTGAGTGTGCTAGAGGTGGAATCTGACTGGAGAAAGATCAATGTGTGTGCTGGAGGTGGGATCTGACTGGGGAAAGATCAATGTGCGTGCTAGAGGTGGGATCTGACTGGGGAAAGATCAGTGTGCGTGCTGGAGGTGGGATCTGACTGGGGAAAGACCAAAATGTGTGTACTGGAGGTGGGATCTGACTGGGGAAAGACCAAAATGTGTGTGCTGGAGGTGAGATCTAACTGGAGAAAGATAAATGTGTGTGTTGAAGGTGTGATCTGACTGGGGAAGGATCAATGTGTGTGCTGGAGGTGGGATCTGACTGGGGAAGGACCAGTGAGTGTGCTAGAGGTGGAATCTGACTGGAGAAAGATCAATGTGTGTGCTGGAGGTGGAATCTGACTGGGGAAAGATCAATGTGTGTGCTGGAGGTGGGATCTGACTGGGGAAAGATCAATGTGTGTGCTGGAGGTGGGATCTGACTGGGGAAAGATGAATGTGTGTGCTGGAGGTGGGATCTGACTGGAGAAAGGTCAATATGTGTGCTGGAGGTGGGATCCGACTGCCGAAAGGTCAATGTGTGTGCTGGAGATGGGATCTGACTGGGGAAAGATCAATGTGTGTTCTGGAGGTGGGATCTGACAGGGGAACGGTCATTGTGTGCTGGAGGTGGGATCTGACTGGGGAAAGATCAATGTGTGTGCTGGAGGTGGGATCTGACTGGGGAAAGATCAATGTGTGTGCTGGAGGTGGGATCTGACCGGGGAAAGATCAATGTGTGTGCTGGAGGTGGGATCTGACTGGGGAAAGATCATTGTGTGCTGGAGGTGGGATCTGACTGGGGAAAGATCAATGTGTGTGCTGGAGGTGGGATCTGACTGGGGAAAGGTCAATGTGTGTGCTGGAGGTGGGATCTGACTGGGGAAAGATCAATGTGTGTGCTGGAGGTGGGATCTGACCGGGGAAAGATCAATGTGTGTGCTGGAGGTGGGATCTGACTGGGGAAAGATCATTGTGTGCTGGAGGTGGGATCTGACTGGGGAAAGATCAATGTGTGTGCTCGAGGTGGGATCTGACTGGGGAAAGATCAATGTGTGTGCTGGAGGTGGGATCTGACTGGAGAAAGGTCAATGTGTGTGCTGGAGGTGGGATCCGACTGCGGAAAGGTCAATGTGTGTGCTGGAGATGGGATCTGACTGGGGAAAGATCAATGTGTGTTCTGGAGGTGGGATTTGACAGGGGAAAGGTCATTGTGTGTGCTGGAGGTGGGATCTGACTGGGGAAAGGTCAATGTGTGTGCTGGAGGTGGGATCTGACTGGAGAAAGATCAATGTGTGTGCTGGAGGTGGGATCTGACTGGGGAAAGGTCAATGTGTGTGCTGGAGGTATGACCTGACTGGGGAAAGATCAATGTGTGTGCTGGAGGTGGGATCTGACTGGGGAAAGGTCAATGTGTGTGCTGGAGGTGGGATCTGACTGGGTAAAGGTCAATGTGTGTGCTGGAGGTGGGATCTGACTGGGGAAAAACCATTGTGCGTGAAGTGTAATATCACCTTTGCACTATGACTGGAAAACACAAGGAGATGGAGACATTAATGAGCCAATCTCTCTGTCACTCTAATCTCTCCCCTATTATTAACTTGACCCCTGAACTGTAACACATCCCCTCCTATTAGCATGATCCCTGAACTGTAACACATCCCCTCCTATTAGCATGATCCCTGAACTGGAACACATCCCCTCTTATTAGCATGATCGCTAAACTGTAACACATCCCCTCCTATTAGCATGATCCCTGAACTGTAACACATCCCCTCCTATTCGCACGATCTCTGAACTGTAACACATCCCCTCCTATTAGCATGATCCCTGAACTGTAACACAGTTGTTTGTCTGTGTGTGCTGCTTCTTCCTACCCCTTTCTAAGCTCCGCTGTACAGCAAAGAGCCTGCGCAGTTCACGTTTTTCTTTTTCTTGAAATGTGCTGGGTTCGGTGCAGCAGCACTGTGTCCTCCCAGCGCACACCATCAGCGGTGTGGTGCTTCCCTTTGTGAATGAGCCCTAAAAATAGTGGTGTTCCCCTGAAAGCAATAGCAGTTCAATGCATTGTCAGTGGGTGTAGTGTTGCTTCTGTGAGATGTGATCAATACTCATAAGTGTCACACACATCACTTGATATGTATAATGTGACATAAAAACTATATCTGATGTCATTTCTACTATAAAAGGTTCAATAGACCATATTACTGGTTTGCTGATGAGCATCAGTGTACAAGATTGGCCAAGGATCAATAGCAAACATTCAATCACAGTGAACTGCACTGATTGATTGATCGCTTATACTCCACTTTGCTTATTTCAACAAATGGACACACAGTGAATTCCCCTCCACTTGCAAACCAAACCATTGCTCTACTACTGCCAAAACACACTGGCTGATTTTGAATGTGACAGCCAGGGGGAGCCCAGAGCTGCCGATAGGGGAGTATTACAGAGGTGTTATCAGCAGTTTAGGTCTGTTTGCAATGTAATATCCTGGCCTGAGCTATAAAAAGCCTTGATTCTTTGTATGATCATTTTGATGAATTTAGGAAGCAAGCTTTCAAGGTGAGTATTTATGGGGCTTTATGTTAGTGCTTTAGTAGGATATTCATCTAAATCTATGGCTATGGTCATTTGTAGCAGTTCTGTCTTCGGACAGTAAAGGGCTATAATTCTTAGGCTATAATAATGTGATTGAGCAGGGCTAGGAATGAGCAGAACACACAAGGACACGGTAATGGTTGTTGATTCTTGATTTACAGCTTTTTACAGCCAAGTGGCATTTGTAAAACTGTTTACCAGGGGAAGCACAGAGCCTTCGGAGCCTATGAAAACAGCTGTTGTCAGTTATGTCATTTAATAGAAATGTGGGTTTTTAATTGGTTTACATCAGAAACTTGTTGCCATGTGTATATACTGTACAGTATTTAAATAGCATGGGTCCTGCTGTAGTCTCAAAACATTTCTGCTAACTGGAAATTAAAGATTTCTTTCATATTTTTTTAAAGATATATATATATATATATGTGTGAATACAATCAGCTTAGTGTACTATCTTCTTTCACCATGGCCACAGCCACAGTGGTACCAGGGTGCACTTTCCTTTGTAGCACAGGAGCTATCCCTGCCATGAAAAGGCCAGTTGGTTGTGCATGTGTCCCAGGTCAAAAGTTCCTGGTAATCCTCTGGTCAGAAGTGGGACTAAATTTCAAATGGAAATTGAAGGAATTGAGATTCCTAGTACCTCTTGGGCATAGGATACAAAGGGTTCAACAGGAACCAAGGGATCAAATTGAAGACTGAAACAAGTGCCATGAGGTGCCTGCACTTTAGCTTAGGTGTTATGCTTTAGGGTAAGAAAGGTTCTCCTTAAAGTGATTCAAAAGGCAATTTTCTCTGGTCCCTCATCGGTGCTCCTTCTCCCTTCCAAGTCTCTTGCTATGGGGGCACTCGAGTGCTTGCTCCAGAGCTAGCTCTGTTTATCCATTGACACACAGAGTGTGGCCTGGCCTTGCTCTCTCCTCACTGGCTGTGATTGATGGCAGCAGGACCCATTGGGGGAGTTGCTTGCAGTAGATTTGTTTTATATCAATACAGAGGATATATTAAAGCAAACAAAACTTATACCTTTAGAACCACTTTAGGGTGATTTTCTTCCTCAGGCTTTGGATTATGAATGAAGTAGCCATTCCGAAGTTCCTCATCATCAAAGTTAACACCAGTATATTTCTGCCTCCCTTTTTCTTAAATTTTGGAGGTTTTCCGTAAATGTCCAAGTCCAAGACTTGATATGGGCATGGAGGAATTGACATATGTAGGTGATCAATTAAAATAAATAGTGTAGCGCTAATAATACTAACAATTCCGTGTTAAAATGCACAAACTCTATATACATCCCCTACATATATATATCCAAGGTGATAAATCAATACATAAATAGTAAAATAGTTGTGTCATACGTGAATTCCCTCATGGGGAATATTTAGTGAAAAAAAGTGACAAACACACTCCTATTTGCACATTGTGAAACAAAATGTACACTGGTGCACAAAATTAGTGAACAAATAATCAATTCAAAAAAGTCCAAAATGATATAATAGTAATAATACGATAATTTTTGGTGATCCTCACACTTCACTCTTCATGCAAGAATATATAATGTGCCGTATACGTGGTACACACGTGCCAATCCTTTACCAGCCAAAATATCCCCTCACCTCCTTCATTAGACCCCACAGGGTCGACACGCTTTAAGGATCAAGTGATCCTATCAGAATGGGTCCCTCTCAGGCTTTCCCCTCACGTCTCCAGCCTCCAACAGACTAACAGCCAGCTCCTCACAGGATCATGATAAGACACAAGCAGAGACCCTCCATAGTGCAACCTGTTTTATTGCATCAAATTTAAAACGACAATAAGTATTACACTCACATTTGCCCACGAGTTTTCCAGCTTTTTACCACATGCTATGGGTGTACTGCATGGGTGTACTCAACAGGGACCCTCAGGGATACCTCAGTTTACAAACGCCTTGGTTTACGAATGAAAATCCACCAAAAATAATGCCTCGGTTTACAAACTTTTTACACTATAGCTCACAGAATTATCTGTCATTTTCCCCGGAGCTAAAGGATACTTTGTTTCTTTTATCTCGGGAAACAAACTAAAAGGAAACATTGTTTCTTTTAACGCAGAGGAAATAAACTAAAAGGAAACTTTCTGTCGTTTAGCTGGGGGGAAAGTGAAAGCTGATTCTCTGAGCTATAGTGAAAAAAAAAAGCCGCTAATTACATTTAAAAACCAGCACTGACCTATAGTGACAGCAATTTTTTTTTTTTTACTTTTTTCTGACCTCCGGAACAGATTAATTGGTTTTCAATGTATTCCTATAGGAAACCACATTTCAGTTTACAAATTTTTCACAATACGAAATGTCCCAGAGAACGCATTAAATTCGTAAACCGAGGTACACCTATACCTCCCAACTTGGATCTTGTGAAGGTTATGTAGATATGATTACGATGCAAATTATTATGTAATGTTAACTGAACGCCACAAAATAATCTGCAAAGCTGCATGTGAAATGTACTCAAATATGCAACAGCAAATTATTGAAAATAAAATTACATCCTGAAAAAAAAAACTCAAAATACTTGGCATACACAGTAGATTGCCTTTAAATTGGTGAGTGAAACTCTTTTGCTGCATTAAAATGTGACTGGCCTAAGAAATCTGTGTAATGACACTGGATACAAGTGTGTCTTTTTCCGTCCCTGTCCTGTCTTGTGTGCAGCCAAGTCATTCGGCATTGTTGCCAATTTATCGTCATTGCCTTGATTCCAACTGATGTTTTGTGGGATTTACTGTAACACAGTGCTTAGAGCAGACTAGACCACAAGGGGTTGAAAGTATGGAAAAACAAAAGTAGTAAATAATCAATATGATATAAAAGGCCATACATACAGAAATAATCTGGCTCATGTAACTTTTTTATGGGTAGATTTATAAACTTAATGGCAAAGTCAGCCTTTTGTAGTCTGTGTGGTTGTAAGGGTTGGGGCTTTGTTAGGCCTAGTTTACACTAGCATCTCTCAATCTGATCGCTGCATTCAGAGGCAATGCTACAACTCCTCATTTGGCAGGCAGTGCAGAGTTGTATCGCCTTGTCTCCACCTGTTTGAACTAGCAGGCCACAACTACATGCAATTCATGCAATAGAGGGGCTTCTCCATTCACTTGAAGAGGTTGTGTTCAGAAGGTGGTACTGCCTGTTTAACACAACAGCAGGCTAAATTTTTGCTGCACCATGATGCAAAGCCTATGTACCCCCCCCCCCCCTTTGCCTCTTTTGCAGGATAAGGGTGAATGGTTGGAGGGGGCAGTCAGTGACGGAATTAACATGGTTGCAAAGGTCACAGTTGCGACCAGTCCACTGTGGGGCGGCCCCAGCAGGGTTGCTGATTGCTCAACTCTGAGCCGACTCTTTTTTACACACAGCTCAAAGCTATCATTGACAGTTCTCCCCCCTCCTACCCCTGCATGGACAGACAGGGAACTAATCTGCTCCTCCTCCCACCCCTCTCCTGTGAAGAAGAGGAAAGGTGCTGATTGTTGATGCCCGAGCTGTCACCTTGGGGTGAGTAAGCTCACCCTCTATCCATTGACTGAAGTCCCACCCCCCACCTTCTCTCTTTTGCCTCCCAGTGAATACACTAATGTAAGGGGTGCTCTGTGGACTCTTATGTAAGGTGGGGCTTTGGTGAGCAGGGAACCACTTACATCGAAGTTCCCCTTTACACAACATTCCCCCTTACATCAGAGTCCCCCCTTATATCAGGGTTCCCAGAGTACCCCTTATATCAGAGTTCCCCTTTACAGTAGAGTCCACAGAGCTGCTCCTTACAGTGGACTCTGATGTAAGGGGGGGCTGTGTGGCCTCTGATGTAAGGGGGGCTGTGCGGACTTTGATGTAAGGGGGGCTGTGCGGACTTTGATGTAACGGAGAACTCTGTTGACTCAGATGTAAGGGGAGCTGTGTGGACTCTGGGAACTGTGATTAAAGGGGAATGCTGGGAACACTGAAACACTGATGTAAGTTGGAGCTCTAGTTGCCAAAGACTCTTATATCAGAGTTCCCCTTTACACCAGAGTCTGCAGAGTCCCCCCTTGCATCAGAGTTCCCTCCCTACATCAGAGATCTCAGTGTCCCCCCTTAAATTAAAGTCCCAAGAGTTATCCCTTACATTAGAGTCTGTAGAGTCCCTTTTACAGTGTAATTCAAGTTCAGATGTAAAAGGGGAACTCTGTGGATTAAGATGTAAAGGGGTAACCCTGTGGACTCTGATATAAAGGGGGACTCTTATGTTTGAATCCATATGATCAGAAATGTTATTTAACCACAAAATATATGTATAATGTATACTTAAAAAAAAACCCAAATGCTGTGTGCCGCTAAAGTGTTTGGGTTTGGCTTGAAGAACAGGTGGCAACCCTACCAAAGACAGCAGGAAGGGGGCCCACCGCAAAACATTTGAAAGGGTTGCACTGTGGGACCGTAATAAAGGACCACGCAATGGGAGTAAAGGGCCCCGAGGGAGGGGGTGCGAGTCATGGTTTCTTGCACTGGGGCCTTGAAGATTATAGTTATGTCTCTGGGACAGTAAAAACATGGCTCAGCAGTGTGATTTTACTGCATTTTTACCCTGATCAGTTAACAGTTCTGCTATAGCAATAGTATGTTCCTTATTTTAAATCTCAGTTGCAATTTGAGAAAATTAAAAAAATAAGACTACTCAGAATACTAAGCCACCTCCCCAATCCCCAGAAGTAAACTCCTATTCTCAGCAGTATCCTGCAGACAAAAATCATAGTCTGCCCTGTGAGACCAGTGGTCTCTGTATAGCCATCTGATACACCCCCTATTTTTTTTTATCTATTCCTTTATTTTTTGGCTATGTCCCTATTAGACACAGATATTGTTTGTGTTCATGTACATGTTCATACTAAAGCCTTTAACACAAACACATCAACAACATGATTTATGATACCGTATGTCTGGATAATGACATTTATTTACCAGGGGGCAGTGTAAATTGATTGTATGTCAGCCTAAAGCTGAGAATGTGCGATTTATTGGCACAATTCAGAGGTGACATCCAATATCATTTATATGATGCCTGCAGAAGAGAACTGCAAAATTCCAATTAATAATTTTCTGCTGTCATTTCAGCTAATGTCCAACAAATTTTACTCTAATTGGAGCTTAAATAACCTATGACCACTTGTTTCTCAAGATATTTCAGATAGCTTTTCATTATGACTCATACAAAGCAGAAGAAAAAATAACTTAGACTTAACTATTTGCTGTTCTGTATTGTATATATGGCCTCTGTGCACTCTGGTTATCTATATTCGAAAGCAACTAAAATTCATTTTAAGGGAATTTAAAAAATATTGGGAAGTAATTTACTAAACCGGCAGCAGACAGAATTTTGGAGCAATTGTACACAGAACGTTCTAATCTGTGCACCCACTGTTGCCTGCATGTCAAATTTTGACATGCGATTATGTCTGTGCTGGCACTCTGAGGTGGATGCGCACACATCTGCCAGTGGCTCTGTACAGAGGATGGGATTATTCGCCCGTCTGAATGAGCCGTAAGACAAACTGCTTCCTTCTTGCTCTATATGTGTGGACACTGTACAGCATAGTCCTCCTGTAGTATAATAGTTTAATTTGCCTTTTGTACTGTATTTCAGTTATTTGAACTTTTCATTGGTGTTTGATTACTGTTTTTATTTAATTTTATGCTTCCTAGCATTTTTATTTTCTGCGGTCACGTTTTAATGTATTATTTACCTGATCATAGTATAGATTTCTAGCAGATTTATTAGGTTATTGGATTACTGTAATGATGTTTGATATTGCCAGAAGTATTGGGACACCTGCCTTTACATGCACATGAACTTTAATGGCATCCCAGTCTTAGTCCATAGGGTTCAATATTGAGTTGGCCCACCCTTTGCAGCTATAACAGCTTCAACTCATCTGGGAAGGCTGTCCACAAGGTTTAGGAGTGTGTCTATGGGAATGTTTGACTATTCTTCCTTCCAGAAGCACATTTGTGAGGTCAGACACTGATGTTGGACGAGAAGTCCTGGCTCGCAGTGTCTCCACTCTAATTCATCCCAAAGGTGTTCTGTCGGGTCAAGGTCAGGACTGCGCAAGCCAGTCAAGTTCCTCCACCCCAAACTCGCTCATCCATGTCTTTATGGATCTTGCTTTGTGCACTGGTGCGCAGCCATGTTGGAACATGAAGGGGCCATCCCCAAACTGTTCCCAAAAAAGATGGGAGGATGAAATTGTCCAAAATGTCTTGGTATGCCGACGCCTTAAGAGTTCCCTTCACTGGAACTAAAGGGCCAAGCCCAACCCCTGAAAAACAACTCCACACCATAATTCCTCCTCCAAAAATGAATCATGTGTGGTCTGCCTAAGTGTCATTCTAAACCATGCAAACTAAAGAATAATAAATAATAAAGAATAATTTTTATCTAAAGTGTAATGATGTTGGCCATAATTTTGGCTCAGGGCACCAGCAAAAAATGGGGCAGTCTGGGGTGGGAAGGAACAGTGCTAGATCAAAGGTAGGTATTTACTATGCTGGGCAACTTATTAATAAATATATATATATATAATATATATTGGACTTATTAATATATATATGTGTATATATATATATATATATATATATATATATATATATGTGTGTGTATATATATATATATATATATATATATATATATATATACCCCATTATAAAAATCAGTTCCATAGTTATAATTACTAAATGAGAGTGTTACATTTTCCTGACTAACATTCTTGGGGTCTGAATTTTTATTTTCTGTGTGAAGCAAATTTAGCAGCAATACATGGAATTTTTGTTGTTCTTTAGAATTTTTAGATCAGAGTGCTACAATTTGTGGTAGGTTAAATTTGATTGGCATAGTTACATAAATAAAGAACTATCAGCTGATTGAGAATGTATATAAATGCTGCGCTGTCACTTGTGATTATGTGAATGCTAAATGTTGCTGTCTGTGCCACACTGCAATCATGATTGTGGCCCACACATGAATGGACAAATAAATACCATATAAATCATACTATACCTTATGTGCACCCTTCCTCCCCAGGGACTCTGTGCATCCCTATGATTAGGGGATGTATGCATATCTAAGTGCCATGCATATATAAACAAACAAATACAATATGCTGTGATAGTGCAAATAATGTGCAAATTATACAACAATCATGGACATCAGTCCTCACAATATGAACCAATTTCAGTAAAACATATGTTAATAAACACATATACAATGCACTTGCGTGCAAATATTTAACGTCTCAGTGAAAAACACTTTCCGCATTCACATCCCATGTGATTCAGTGATCAATTTTTTTATCCATAAAGATCTTTGTGTTGAGTGCTCCACTTAGTGCTCCCCCTCCAGAGCCCCACTCACCACAGGGTGCTCACCACAGGGTGTTGACCACCTGCATAGGTAGGTCAAACTGTGCATTTGGTGCTTCAGCAAGCCCCTAAACTGATCAGCTTCCTGTATACTCTTGAAGCCTTTATCCACTGGTTTTGGACTCCATATATGAAAAGCACTCCAGACCATTCACAATACTCCTCCACCGCCATAAAAAACAATCAAACGAAAGCTTCCATAACGTGATACTGTTTTTATTAAACATAAAATCCTTAAAATTGCACTTACATGTAAGCATGTGTATAGCATGTTAAAAAAAATCCTAGGACACTGCGTTTCCTTTGTACTCCTTCATAGAAACAGACGAGGTGCTAACAAACCCCCCTACGCGTTTCATCGCATGACGTCATCAGGAGCAGGCCACTCCTGATGGTGTTCAATTAAAACATCTACCTCCAGTCCCCTGCACAGGTTCTATTTGTACATATCAGCTGACTGAGTTATCAGTAACAGCTTGTGCTTTTCCTGACCTTTTGTTCACTAGGTGATTTGATTTGCATTTTAAATGCTTATTATATTATGGAGCCTTACATCTGTATTTGGACACAAGACATTGGGGATTTCTATGGAACACTGAACATCTAAGATAGAGCTGCCTTGTTAACAATTTAGTATCATACTTTCTAACCTGTGTTGGCATGAGCACCATGGACTTATTTTATGCTTACTTTGATTTTTTTAAATGCCAGCAATAATTCGGGCCTATATTCTTCAAAAACCATCTGACCATACACTTACTAAAGTATTGGATTCTTGCCATTTAGTACATTTAGTTTATTGGACAAGCTATCAAGTCCTGACAATACCTTGCTACAGCATTTAAAATGAGCTTACAATTCTAAAAAAAAAGTGAAATATTTTAGAAAAAGATTTTGCAATGATGTATAGAAGCCTTTTAGGTATATTCTTGGAGTAATCTAAAAATGTATGTAATCGGAACTTGTGTTGACCCTTTAAACTCTATCACTCATCTTTTTTCCGTGTTTCTAAGCTGTCGTTCACAGTTAAAAAGATTGACAGTGTATCTGCATATTTCATAATGTTTCTGCTTCCATGATAATAACAGCCTTGAGCAATTTATGAATATTCCTGCCATTTATATGCATCACATAAAACACATCATTGATTGGATTTCTTGGTAGGAACTATCTGGTTTTTGTTTTTCTTGCTTATTAGACACAAGATGGCTTTTACCATGATACTTATTCACATGCAGTAAATACCATAGTATCACTGTAACTAGGTATGATTAGTATTCAACAAACATTTAAGTGAATATTGCATGTTAAAGTGCACCTTTGCCCTGGCTACGTACATTAAACTATTTACATTTTCATATTAAGCTGTAAAAGAGCTTTAAACTAGCCATGCCTGGCGTGTCTAGCTGCTAAAGACTCTAAAGCAGCCTTCCTCAGCCATATTACTTGGGAAGGACCAGTGAATATTTTTCAGGTCCCTAAAACCCCTGCTAAAAATAATTATACCTACACTTTGTGGAACATTAGTGTAATCACTAAATTATTCAATGTTTTAAATAAGAATAAATAACATGGCATACCTGACTGGCATATTTGACTCCCTGCATTGTTTGCACCATCTTGCTCTGTACAACATGCAGCAATATACTCAAACTCAAATGAATAATCACAACAGAAAATAAATACAGACACTAAAAATTGTGGTCTCCCCTAACCATAGTGGACATGTCCCCTTGCATTGGTGGTCAGTGTAGGTAGGAGATCAGTTCACCATTGCTCATTGTTTAGGGAATCTCTAGAAATCTCAAGAGAACCCTGCTTGAGAAAGGTTGATCTATAGTAAGGGTTCAGTCAGTTTATAATGGCTTAGAAATACCTGCTGTGTGTTTACATTTTGAGATCTGTTTGTACTGCGTTCTTTACAAGATGAAGATGAATGAAGGCTTGTTTTAATCAGGGGCGTAGATAAGAGGGGGTCTGAACCCCCCCAAAGGAGAGTTGCCAACCATCCCTGCAGCCCTCGAAATGTCCACTCGCACACGAGTGGAAATAAGATAGGGCGGCGAGCAGTGCCGTGACTAGGGGTTTGTGGGAGGGGTGGCAGTGGGGGGCAGTGACAAGCAGTGCTCCCCTGTATGACTTTCAATAAAGCAGCTGGAAGCCGCAGGAGAGAGAGGAGGAAAAGTGGCTTCCAGCTGCTTCATGTCAATCCATACAGGAGATCACTGCTTGTCACCGTCCGCACTGCTGCACAGAGCATACCTGACGGTTTAGTTTTCTTTCTGGCCCTCCCCCCTCTCTGTCCCTCCGCTGCTGCGTTCTTCTCACTGCCCATCCCCTCTCTCCATCCTCTGGACCAATAGCAGAAGAGGGGAGAGAGGCTGGATCTGCTCCGCCTCTCCCTGTGCCTGCTCACACTCTAGTCCTTGCAGCTTCAGAGGAGATGTGGGCGGGAAACTGAACACAGCAGCCGACAGCTCTGATGTATCTGAGTCAGGGTGAGTCTAACCTCCCTTCCTTCCACCCCTCCCTCCCTTCCTTCCACTCTCCCTTCCTTCGTCCACCCACCCCTTCCTCCCTTCCATCCCTGCTGTCCTTCCTTCCTCCACTTCCTTCACTCCACCCCTCCCTTCCTCCCTCCCACCCCTCCCTTCCTTCCTCCCTCCCTTCCACCCACCCTTCCCTTCTTTCCACCCACTCTTCCTTCCTTCCACCCACTCTTCCTTCCTTCCACCCACCCCTTCCTTCCATCCATCCACCTTTCCTTCCTTCCACCCATTCTCCCTTCCTCCCACCCCTCCCTTCCTTTTCCTTTCTTCCACCCCTCCCTACCTTCCTTCCTTCCTCCCACCCCTTCCTTCCTTCTTTCCTTGCACCCACCCCTCCCTTCCTCCCTTCCACCCACCCCTCCTTAAATCCCACCCCTCCCTTTCTTCCCTCCCTCCCTCCCTTCCACCTACCCATCCCTTCCTTCCACCCACTCCTCCCTTCCTTCCTTCCTTCCACCCACCCCTCCCTTCCGCTCTTCCTTCTACCCACCCCTCCTTTCCTCCCACCTCTCCCTTCCTTCCTTATACCCACCCACCCCTCCTTTCCCCCCACCCCTCCCTTCCTTCCTTACACCCACCCCTCCCTTCCTTCCTTACACCCACCCCTCCCTTCCTTCCACCCACCCCTTCCTTCCACCCACCCCTTCCTTCCACCCACCCCTTCCTTCCACCAACCCCTTCCTTCCTTCCACCCCTCCCTCCCTCCCTTCCATCCACCCATCCCTCCCTCCCTTCCATCCACCCATCCCTTCCTTCCACCAACTCCTCCCTTCCTTCCTTCCACCCACCCACTCTCCGTTCCTCCAACCCACCCACCCCTTCCTTCCACCCCTCCCTTCCTTCCACCCCTCCCTCCCTTCCTTCCACCCTTCCCTCCCTTCCATCCACCCATCCCCTCCTTCCACCCACTCCTCCCTTCCTTCCACCCACTCCCCCCTTGATTTCACCCATCCCTCTCTTCCTTCCACCCACCCCTCCTTTCCTTCCTTCTACCTACCCAACCACCCCTCCCTTCCTTCCTTTCACCCACCCCTCCCTTCCTTCCTTTCACCTCTCCCTTTTTTCCTTCCACCCACCCCTCCTTTCCTCCCACAACTCCCTTCCTTCCTTCTGCCCACCCACACCTCCTTTGCTCCCATCCCTCCCTCCCTTCCATCCACCCCTCCCTCCCTTCCATCCACCCATCCCTTCCTTCCACCAAATCCTCCCTTCCTTCCACCCACCCTCTCCGTTCCTCCAACCCACCACCCCTTCCTTCCTTCCACCCACCCCTCCCTTCCTTCCTTTCACCCACCCCTCTCTTCCTTCCTTTCACCTCTCCCTTTTTTCCTTCCACCCACCCACCCCTCCCTTCCTTCCACCCCTCCCTTTTTTCCTCCCCTCCCTCCCTCCCTCCCTTCCATCCACCCACCCATCCCTTCCTTCCACCCACCTACCTCTCCCTTCCTTCCACCTACCCCTCCCTTCCTTCCACCCACCTTTTCCATCCTTCCACCCACCTTTTCCTTCCTTCCACCCACCTTTCCTTCCTTCCACCCACCCACCCTCCCTTCCTCCCACCCCTCCCTCCACCCACCCCTCCCTTCCTTTCACCCACCCACACACCACTTTATTCCTTCCTTCCACCCACCCCTTTCTTCCTTCCTTCCTTCCACCTCTCCTTCCCTTCCTTCCTTCCACCCACCCCTTTCTTCTTTCTACCCACCTCTTCCTTCCACCCACCCCTCCCTTCATTCCTTCCACCCACTCCTTCCACCCACCCCTCCCTTCCTTCTTTCTCTTCCTCCCTTCCACCCCTCCCTTATTTCCTTCCTTCAAGGGGGAGAAGTTGTTGGGGGGGGGCGGTAAAAATGCAGCTCAGATGCGAGCTGAACCCCCCCCCCTCCCAGAAAAAAAAATATCTACAGCCCTGGTTTTAATGGATTAGTTCACCTTTGGAAGCATGTTGAATGTCCCACCCATTTTTAGGGTGGAACATGTAATATGTTCCCACTTTTGCAATTGCTGTCTGCTCCACTGCCTCTGCTGACAGCAATCCTTGGATCTTCTCCCCTAGCTTGCTTCGTTCATTCACAGAGTTCTGTGAATGGGAAACTACAAGTAACAACATCCTTTGTGGCTGTCGGCTTGTAGTTCTCAAATAACTACCATGGTGCTGTTGAGCTCTCTGGTAGTTCATTGTCTCTTTCTGTCAGTGTGTATCTGCCTGCCCTTACAAAGTACAAGTAGACAAATACACTGACAAGTCTACAGGAGTCCTGAATGGCACCTGAGATCTGCTGATTACAGGTTCAGTGCTTTACAGGCTCCCAGTAAAAAAAATAATAAATGCACACGTTTTTCCTCCAAAAAGATGTGCATTTATTTATTTTTAAAGGTGAACTTATCCTTTAAAGAAAAAGTTCACCTTTTGTAACTTGTTACATCCTTATTCAGGGTGTAACATGAAACATGTTACAATGCAGCCCCAAATGCAGTCTAAGAACACAACCTTATTCACTCATGCCCCTTCTCCACCCAAGCTATAGTCTACAGCAGGGGTCTCCAAACTTTCCAAGTAAAGAGCCAGTTTATTGTCCTTCAGACTTTATGGGGGGACCGGACTGTGGCCAACAGGAATTGAAATTTTCCTGGCATCAATGGGAGTAAACATCACCACATTTGATAGTAGTGAGAGGAATAGTGCCCCATCATTGAGAGGCATAGTGGCCCATTGTTGGTGTCAGTGGGAGAAATGGTGCCCCATTGTTAATGTCAGTTTGCAGTATAGTATCTCACATCATTCGGAGGAATCATTTCCCAAGGGCCGGATAAAGGCAAGTAAAGGGCCGGATCTGGCTCTTGGATCGCAGTTTGGAAACCACTGGTCTACAGGAAGTATAATATCACAGAATGAGTGGCAAGGGACTGTAGCCCTGCCTGGAGGACTTCTAAAAGCCATATTAAGTCCAGTAATGACAAAATGATATAAAACTATGATTATAGTGAAGATCATATAAATATAACACAATTGCAATCTTCTAAAATGGTGTTATTAGTTGACAGAAGGATTGTACTTGTTACCTAGAACTGTTCTTGATACCCCTGCTGTCTTGTTTGCCATAAGTAATGCTGTTATTCCCAGTATTATATTTCAGCAAATTTTATTCTGTTATTCTTTCCTGCCCTAATAAACATTTATTGGCAATTTTAAGCAGTGCAGCCAAATTATAACTCTAGCTTTAATAGTTCATACATCTTCAATTGACTCCAGCAGCATATTGAGTGTATTGCTCATGGCAGATACAGTGATGTTAATATCACAGTACTTTTTTTCCTCTGTACTGAGAAATTATTCTTTATCTTAAGTGTTTACTCAAAACTGCTTTTCCTTGGCAACATAGCTGATTATTGAATGAATTAATATTTCTGCATAGAACATTATTACATTTACCTCCACTTAATTAATTCATTCATACTGGTGGTGTTACTTTATATATTAAAATATAACTGAAGACAGCTTTTTTTTTAAGTTTTGGATAGGCTGAAGAAGGATTAGATCACCTGTCAGGTTTTTTGAGGTCTGATTCACCCTCTCTATTTGTCCTAATGATCGCTACCACCAACAGTAAAAGTGAAAGAAAATCCTAAATTTTGAGCAGTGACCAGAATAAGAATGGAGTGGAAATCTTCAATGGAAACACTAGCTCTCATGAATCCAGTGACCTCTGGGGATTTCCTTCAATTTGGAGAGGTTTGCTCTCACTTACTATTGTGCCTGTGGTGGGCATATTAGTTTTTTAGATAATTTTTCAACATGAATGGCTTTTTGACCACAACACAAATTCTGCACTGATAAGGCCTAATAAACTTTAAACAGCTTGGAGGTGTGCCACTGCCTATTTTGACATAAATGGGGAATAAATCTATTTTGCTGTCAAATACTTCTGTTTAAAAAATAAAATTGTAGTGTGTAAAACCAGATTGGGTGGATAGAGAAGGAGAATAGAGTCAAAAAATAGAGTCTTACTTTCGGGGGCCACAATCCATTGGCTACAGTGTCAACACAGTTCAACATTCTGCAGCTAGATTTAGCACAGACCAGTAGTAACACTTTGAACCATATTACATTTGGTAGTATACACCAGAAGTAGATTAAGTACTCTTAGCCAAAGGTATCAGAACCATGCCTGAAAGTCTTACATACACCATGTAATCTACTCGCCTAGTAACAAAATCTCAGTATCTTTTCATGAACTGATCTTGATGCAGTTGTCAATTCTGGTAAAAACATCACCTCAGTCCACAGTAGGATGAACTGAAAAAGGAGAACAAAACCAGAATCTGACTAGCTTGGACACCCTTTATATCAATACATAACTGTGATCTTTTTCATTCCAGCTTCAATTTCACCCACAGAGGTGATTAACATAGTAATTTTGCTATAATCATTTCTTGTTATATTTATGTCCTCTTTTGTTTCTCCTGGAGAAGAAGTCTACACCTGTGTACATCTGGGCACATTACTGTATAGTAGCTTAGAAGTGAATCTCCCATTGTGTAAAATGATTCTTAACTTTGAAAACGGAAAAAAGAACAAACGCTCATTTGGGAGTCTGGTAGTTTGATCACCTCCTATGCAATTACATTTTACCGTGTGCACCTGCAAGCCTAGCCTGTTTTGACTTTGTATCTTCTAATTGGAGTGACTTCATTGAATGATTATATTGTAATAATGTCACAGGAGGATTTTGTGTATAATTACAGGCAAAACAGGAACTACTGTTCTGTCATTCATTTCATTTGCCATAACTTAGTATGGTACTTTTAATACACATCCAGAATGAATATAATGATTAAATCAAACATGTTTTTGATGTTATGTAAGGGTTTCTGGAAGCATCTACAACACCCTTTAAAATCCTGTTGGGCAGCAGCACTGAAACTGGGGGTGTTTGTGCCCCATCCATGTACCTGTCAGAAACAAGAACATTAATTTGTAGATGGCAGCACAGACGTTGGAGTATTCATACTTCCTCAAAGGGATGGTACCCATCACACTGACACACCCATGGCCAAGGAGTTTTATACTAGAGGTGGGCGAATTCTGATGGGGGTATTTCTCCATCAGGTCTGCTTTTCTGTTAATTGACAGCTCATGGTATGGATCGATAGCCGCTTCAGAATCTTCTCAATGCTGTGTGCTGTCAATCTCAGACAAGGTGGACCTGATAGAGAGCTAGTCTCGGAGTTCTTCAACAGGCTTCACCCACCAAACAGGTGCAGCGGCCGTGAATTTGAGTTGTCGGGTGGTTGGAGCTTGACAGGAAATCTGAGACTAGTTCATTAGGTCCGCCTTGCTTGTGATTGATAGCAGATAGCAGTGCACAGATTCCAATGCTGCTGTTAAACTGAATAGTGAATAGGAATCTGTCCACTGCCATCCACTGTCACTCATAGGTAAAGCGGACCATCCTCTAGTCAGTTCAATAGGCTTGCATCCAGGGGCGGACTGACAACTCATGGGGCCCCCGGGCAATAGGGGATCATGGGGCCCCTGTGTCCTTGCCAACACCAAAAAAAACCTATGAAAAAGCCAATGAAAGGTACCAGGGGCATCTCATGGGGCCCCCTACTGACCCTGTGCCCGAGTGCTCGAATGGTCAGTCCGCCCCTGCTTGCATCATTGATTGCTAGGATATGGGTGGCCTTTGTAAAAATACATTAAACATTTTAATGAAGTATTAAACACACAACATCCCCTCCTAGGTGAAATTCTAGTTAGTTTTGAAGTAAAACTAAAGTCTGAAAAACATGATTGTGGGCAGGCAGGCTCTTTATTGCAGAAGCTGGGGAGAAGATGCCGGCATTGGACTGTTGGAGCCAAGGTAAGTATTTTTGCCTTTAGTTCTACAATGACTGCTGGTTTGGCTCTATATATATATATATATATATACAGTGGGGATCGAAAGTTTGGGCACCCCAGCTAAAAATTTGTATTAATGTGCATAAAGAAGCCAAGGAAAGATGGAAAAATCTCCAAAAGGCATCAAATTACAGATTAGACATTCTTATAATATGTCAACAAAAGTTAGATTTTATTTCCATCATTTACACTTTCAAAATAACAGAAAACAAAAAAATGTCTGCAAAAGTTTGGGCACCCTGCAGAGTTTATATCTTGTACTGCCCCCTTTGGCAAGTATCACAGCTTGTAAACGCTTTTTGTAGCCAGCCAAGAGTCTTTCAATTCTTGTTTGAGGTATCTTTGCCCATTCTTCCTTACAAAAGTCTTCCAGTTCTTTGAGATTTCTGGGCTGTCTGTCACGCACTGCTCTTTTAAGGTTTATCCATAGATTTTCAATTATGTTGAGGTCATAAGATTGTGAAGGCCATGGCAAAACCTTCAGTTTACACCTCTTGATGTAATCCCCCGTGGATTTCGAGGTGTGTTTAGGATCATTATCCATTTGTAGAAGCCATCCTCTCTTTAACTTTAGCTTTTTCACAGATGGCATCAAGTTACCTTCCAAAATTTGCTGAAATTTTATTGAATCCATTTTTCCTTCTACTCATGAGATGTTCCCTGTGCCACTGGCTGCAACACAACCCCAAAGCATGATTGATCCAACCCCATGCTTAACAGTTGGACAGAGGTTCTTTTCATTAAATTCTGTGCCCCTTCTTCTCCAAACGTACCTTTGCTCATTCTGGCCAAAAAGTTCAATTTTAACGTCATCGGTCCACAGAACTTGTTTCCAAAATGCATCAGACTTGTCTATATGTTCATTTGTAAAGTTCAAACGATGATTTTTGTGGTGAGGACGTAGAAGAGGTTTTCTTCTGAAGGCTCTTCCATGAAGACCATATTTGTACAAGTATCTCTTTATAGTGGAATAGTGTACCACAACTCCAGTGTCTGCCAGATCTTTCTGGAGGGATCGTGCAGTCAAACGTGGGTTTTGAATTGTTTTTCTCACAATCCTGCAAGCTGTTCTGTCTGATATTTTTCTTGGTCTTCCAGATGTTGCTTTAACTTCCACTGGTTTTGATGACTGCCATTTCTTAATTACATTCCGAACAGAGGATATTGACATCTGAAAACGCTTTGCTATCTTCTTATAGCCTTCTCCAGCTTTGTGAGCGTCAACTATTTTTAGTTTCAGTTTTCTAGACAACTGCTTAGAAGAACCCGTGGTGCTGATTGTTGGGGCAAGGTCAGATGAGTCTGGGCATTTAAAACCTTTGAGATTGACATCACCTGGTCTTCCCAGACGATGATTGAGAACAATCCATGACACTGGCAGGTCTCAGCTTGGCAAAGGGGGCAGTGCATGCTATAAATTCTGCAGGGTGCCCAAACTTTTGCAGATGCCATTTTTTTGTTTTCTGTTATTTTGAAAGTGTAAATGATGGAAATAAAATCTAACTTTTGTTGACATATTATAAGAATGTCTAATCTGTAATTTGATGCCTTTTGGAGATTTTTTCCATCTTTCCTTGGCTTCTTTATGCACATTAATACAAATGTTTAGCTGGGGTGCCCAAACTTTCGATCCCCACTGTATATATATATATATATATATATATATATATGTGTGTGTATATATATATATATATATATATATATATATATATATACACACACATACAAACACCACACACAAATCAGGCATGGTGAACAGCACTTCAGCAGCAGCAAAACTACAAAAATATACGTAATAAAATCATCCATAACTATATAGTATTCCATATGTAATACTTCTGAAATTATTTTGTACATTTTTGTATTTTATGAGTTTAATAAGTTTCCTCCTTGGAATATATATATATATATATATATATATATATATATATATATATATACACACACATTATATATCTACAGTATATATATATATATATATAGATAGATATAGATATACAGTATGTATGTATGTATAATATATATATATATATATATATATATATATATATATATATATATATACACACGCACACACTGTATATTAAAACAGGCATTGCTCCTCTGACTGGTCTTAATTATTTGTCATGGCCACAGGGCAATGTCCTCCACCTCCAGTTTGACTGGTAAAGCCAGGACTTTTCGTGTGAGCTGTACCTTCTGGTTCCCCATTCTGAAGTATAGGCTCTGTATTTATTTACAAAAAATCTACTACAGGACTGAGGATACCAAAATGTTCCTGTCAACTGCCTCTTATTGGATTCTTCATCACAATATATGAAAAAACACTAATTTGGAAGTGGGTAGAATACTTCCAGTTGGGGTCAAGGACAAGTTTAAAAACCTAGAGTGAGTAAACTTGACCAAACTCTATCTAAGCTAAAAAATAAATAAATGTGGGTCAATTCCACGGTAACAATATAAATAAGCAGGGTTAAACAGGGTTGCAAGGAAGATGAATAGAGATCAACATATTTGGGTTTACTTCAGATTGGTGCTCTGCAGATGAAAAGCACGAAGTAATAACACAACAGCTTATCGTATAATACAAATAATACAGATGCTTAACGATGTTCTGCATTCAAATTGGACTTTATTTCTTATACGAGTCTCTTATGATTTTTATAACTGTGATATTGCTGTTTTTTTTGTGATAGAAAATATTAAACCCTAAAATCAGATACAGTCTTTTTTTTTACCTGCTGTTCTTTTGCAGCTAGAAAGAGATAATGTCAGTCTTCTAAATTAATTCTCATTTCTCAGCAGGCAACACCATGGAGGTAGAGATGTCTTAGACAACAAGGCTTTTTATAATCCAAGAATATTAATGATTCTAGCCCATGCTGCTATTTACTTTGGCTATTGTTGCAAGACATTTTTGAAGCACTAAATTGGCGTATAGGGGTACAAAAGTGGTTTCTGACACAAGGAGCAACCCACTGGATACCACAATTCTACACTGGAGTCAATAATATTCAGCCAATATTTTAAGGGAGCAATTACATCATGAAATAAGAACACTTTCATTATTTTTTCACACAGACCAACTCTTTAGTTTTGTACAGAATTGGGAACAATTACAACCTCAGTCAGCTATTTACTGTTTGTGTCCCTGTTAAGAACACACTTTTGGTCCCATTGACAGGGTGTCACTAGGACAGAAAGTGATGGGCCATCTATTTGATGGGTACAAAGACAGCAAGAAAAACACACTTATGTAAGAGAATGGGGAAGGGTTAAAACATCTGTCAAAATTTTATTGATCCATTTTCTCTTCCTTCCTGGGGACACCCGCATCGTACTGCTCATTTCTCGTACTAGTGTCTCCATAACAGTTGGGGATGGGAAATGTCCATAGTGAGGACACAGGCAGCAAAAAAAGATTGAAAGAGGTTCCTATGAATACCCACTGTATAAAAAAAAAGTTATGTACATGTGAAAAGGTAGCTAATATTAAAGCTCTTAACTCACATCTGCATAGAAACTGAGATTTTTCACTCTTGCTGTGTTTTATATTCATTGTCAGCAGTATCTATCAATGGAATTATTGGACAGGAAGCCAATTGTGTACCTACAAATAACTCTACTTGCTATAGGCACTCAAATGTTCTTGACCTGGTCTAAAAAGTAAGGGGGAATGTGACCATGGGGAATTTTTTAAACTACACTTTCACTTTACCTGTATTCTGAACATGGTCAGACTAGGGACCTGAGGCCCACCAAAAAACCTGAAAAGGAGAGCCCACAATAAAGTGTTTTGCACAGAGGCAAAATATCATCATTGCCTATTATGAGGGGGCAAAGTAAAGTGATATTTAACCCAATAGCAATAATTTATTTTTTTTATTAGATATGATTCACCTGGTAATCCAGCCAGTAAGGCTGGTGTTTTCCAAGAGCAGAAGCTCTCCTGAAAATGTTGCAATTAAGTGTTAAGACAAACTATTTACCATTGACAGGGGTAATGGTGTGAACCTCCTGCGCTCCCAAGTGTTTCAACTTAATACAAAACACACCTGGAGAAGCTGCTAACATTAAATCATATACCAGTGATTGTGTTAAATAAATACAATAAAGAATGTAGCGCTACTCCTTAAGGTACATATACACATAAATAATAAATTAATAGGTGATATGTGATCACAAAATTGCATCAATTTAAATAAAAAGTGAAAGTAATATCAATTATTATTAATTATTAATTTGTGCCCATGATTCATTAAATCTACAAAAATAAATTCATATAACTCATAACATGTAAAAAACACATTTACATATATACATAGGTATATATAATACCGTGAATATAGAATCACACGTGCCTCTCGTGTAGTGGGAACACCCCAATGTAACAATGCATAAAACAGTGCTCACAAAGTCCAATAGGTATTAATAGTGACAAAACGAAAAGCATGCGCTTCCAATGACTACTGTTGGTGACCATAAATAAACAAGAAGACATGTGGATCTTTGGTTGAATGTGAATTCTGACAATCCGACCACCATCTGGATTAGCCTCTCACCTCATCACTTCGACCCTTGCGGATCAAAGCGCTTTTGTGGATCCCCCTCACAGATCCTCCAAGATAGCTATCACTCCAAATGTTGCTCCTTGTCGCACCCAAATCTCTCAAGACTTAATATTCCACCAATGGCTCCTCTCCAGGTAATTCAAGACCTCATGCTTACAGGTGTACCAAGATGGCCGCCACGCCGGAAATACGTCACCACGTCCTGCCGTGACTTCCTCAGCCCTGAGGAAGTCACATGACATTGTGACGCAACGCGTCGGTGGGACGTGGTGACGTATTTACGGCATGGCTGCCATCTTGGTACACCTGTTTTACTGAGTTGTACACCCATACATACATGCCCTCATCTGAAAGCATGAGGTCTTGAATTGGCTGCCACGTGAGTGATAAACTTTTATATTATTTTATGCTATCTGTCCCTACTGTGGAAAATAAAATATACTGCACTATGGGAGGATCTATCTTATGTCTTATTTGAGAGATTGATGCTGCAAATTACCTGGAGAGGAGCCATTGGTGGAATATTAAGTCTTGAGAGATTTGGGTGCGACAAGGAGCAACATTTGGAGTGATAGCTGTCATTGACAGGGGTACTTGCAATGATCAGTTTTAATTTATTTATCTAAACCTTTTATCCCCCCAAAAAACTATAACTTCAGTCTGAGCCAGTGTTTCACTTGGATTTGTTGGTGTATTTAAAAATTCTAGTACATCTAACACTCCCCTTCCCTCAGACTGACAATGCTGCAGTCCAAGGGTGCTCCTGTCTTACTTTAACCAGAGTGGGGGCACTGTAATACAGGAGGTGTGTTACTGGCCAGATCACCAGGTAAAAACAGAGGGGGAAAAAGCCTACAAATGAAAGCAAATGCAAGAAAACAAAACATCTAATGATTGGTAAGCCGCAATATATTACATCTATTTATTTAAAACCGATTTAGGGTTCATGCACACTATAATAGAATTAAAAAATGTCAGTTCCCTTGTCAGAAAATGTAGCATAAAAACCACTTATATGGGGCGTTTTTGTGCTGGTGTTTATGTGCGTTGATTAGCGTTTGCTTTTATAGGTGTTTTTGCACAAAACACTTCCTTCTTCATTTTGTTAACACCCAAATGATCACTGAATGCATGCATTGCAAAGAATAGTATCGGGAACAAAGAGGATTGTGAGAACAGAGCAGTAGTATACTGAGAAATCAGAGAGCCATGTCTTTCTCTTTAAGTCTTTGCATGCATTTCAAAATCAAGGAATTAATCATCTTGATTTGTTGTGTAAGACGCTTGAATTGGATGACAAGAGATCCAAACATCGATACTGGGTGCATCTTTTGATGTCCCAGCGGTTTTCTTCTGAATACTTTACAACTTTGTATGGAGAGCTGCGATAAAATTTGGATAAATGTAATAATATCAACTTTGTATGGAGAGCTGTGACAAAATTTGGATAAATGTAATAATTTCACACGGATGCCTGTTGCCACCTTCAAAGAACTGAAACGCCTACGACCAAGGCTCATAGACACACAGCTGCAGATGAGTGTGTCACCTGAGGCATGTCTCCTCACCTTAATCAGGTACAGTATGTCGTAATGCCAAAAAAAATAAATCCACCATCATTTTTTTATATGCTAGCTTTATTTCAAGATTTATTTTTTTATTAATAATTTTGTTTTTCTATAAATGTGATTTTTTGAAATGATATCATGATCTTAATTTTTATTTATTTCTATGATAGCTTTCTCTCAACAGGACAGAGTTTTGTGTCTCTCCACTACTACTTTCTATTTGGTTTAAGAACAGTGGCCAAGATTATCAGGGAGACCTGCATGGCACTGTGAGAGGGGTTGCACAATGTTGTGATGCCTGAGCCATCAGAAAACGTGAGAATAATTGGCTGCTGAATTTTGAGAGAATACGCAGTTTCCAAAGGAACCCTTGATAGCAAACACGTACAGTACCTTGAAATTTTCCACATTTTGTCAAAAATGCAAATGTATTTTATTGGGAAAATATCCCAAGCTTTGAACATCTCATTGAGCACTGTTCAATCCATCATCTGAAAATGGAAAGAGTATGGCACAACTGCAAACCTACCAAGACATGGCCGTCCACCTAAATTGACAGGCCGGGCAAGGAGAGCAATAATAAGAGAAGCAGCCAAGAGGCCCATGGTAACTCTGGAGGAGCTGCAGAGATCCACAGCTCAGGTGGGAGAATCTGTCCACAGGACAACTATTATTCGTGCACTCCACAAATCTGGCCTTTATGGAAGAGTGGCAAGAAGAAAGCCATTGTTTAAAGAAAGCCATAAGAAATCCCGTTTTCAGTTTGCGAGAAGCCATGTGGAGGACACCGCAAACATGTGGAAGAAGGTGCTCTGGTCAGATGAGACCAAAATGTAATTTTTCGGCCAAAAGCAAAACACTATGTGTGGCGGAGACTAACACTGCACATCACCCTGAACATACCATCCCCTCTGTGCAACATGGTGGTGGCAACATCATGTTGTGGGGATGCTTTTCTTTAGTAGGGACAGGGAAGCTGGTCAGAGTTGATGGGAAGATGGATGGAGCCAAATACAGGGCAATCTGAGAAGAAAAGCTGTTAGAGTCTGCAAAAGACTTGAGACTATGGTGGAGGTTCACCTTCCAGCAGGACAAGGACCCTAAACATATAGCCAGAGCTACAATGGAATGGTTTAGACCAAAGCACGTTCATGTGTTAGAATGGCCCAGTCAAAGTTCAGACCTAAATCCAATTAAGAATCTGTGGCAAGACTTGAAAATTGCTGTTCACAGACGCTCTCCATCCGATCTAACAGAGCTTGAGCTATTTTTCAAAGAAGAATGGGCAAAAATGTCACCCTCTAGATGTGCAAAGCTGGTAGAGACATTCCCCAAAAGACTTGCAGCTGTAATTGCAGTGAAAGGTGGTTCTACAAAGGGGGACTATTTATTTAAAAAATTATGAAAACCATTTATCATTTTCCTTCCACTTCATAATTATGTGCCACTTTGTGTTGGTCTATCACATAATATCCAATAAAATACATTTATGTTTTTGGTTGTAACATGACAAAATGTGGAAACTTTTTCAAGGGGTATGAATACTTTTTCAAGGCACTGTAAGGATAAAAATGCCTCCCAATTCAAAATCCCTATGTTATAACTACAAGAAATATTTTTGAATGTGCCTTTTTGTATTGGTGGATGTACACATATTCATAACAGTTGATGTTGGAGCCTATGGCAGCCATGGCAATTGGGTTTTTGGCTATATCAGGGACGTCTACAGATTCCCCCAAGAAGGCCTCTTCCAGGCACAACAGAGCCAAGTCTGCTGCTAATAATCATGGTGGATGAGGCTTTTGGACTGTTGGAGAACTTAATGAGACCATACAGTGGCCATGGACTTATGCACACACAGAAAGTATTCAGTTATCGCCTTAGCCGTGCCTGTTGTGTTGTGGAATGTGCATTTGGCGTATACACAGCCAAGTAGAGAGTTCTCCTTTCCAGCATGCAGCTAGATGTTGAGAAAGTAAATGAAGTGGTGCTGGCTCTCACAGTAGGCAAAGAGCCTACTGTGAACCTGTGTGAACAAACTCCGGTCAGTGTTCAGTTTATGAACTTAGTGTTACTAAACCCACAACAGTAAAATCAGCCTGTATATGCAGTAAAGCATGCTTGTTATACTCACTGTGGAACCTAAGGGGTTAATCCTCTGCATTGTGTAAAAATGCTGTTCGATCCTTTTTTCTCTGCTTCTCCTCTTGTTCAAATGTCCACCTGATGCAGACTGAATCCATAGTCACATGCACATGCTCAGTTTGATGTGTATTGCTAGAGAGGTTTTTTTTTTTCTTGTGAGAGTGCATGTGATCAGCACAGGGCAATTCAGCACTGTCCAGACAGAGGTCAGGGGATTTCCATCCTCCAAGAGAAAACTCCCTAAAAGCTTTAACCAGTGTTCAGCTGAAGTCACAAGACTGCTGTAACTGCTGATGAGAAAAGGTATTTAGCAGTTTACATTTACTAAAATAATTGCATTTCCATGTTCTGTGTGCTGTGGGAAACCACTTTAAGTTCCACTGCAAAGGTCATGAACAATAGAAACAATTTTTTTCTCCCGAGAAGGGCAATTGATTTGGCAAAGATGCACATTTGTAGTTCAATTTTTAATTATCAGTTCAGTTAAATTCTGTTGAGTATTTTGGTGGTATGTACCTCCTAGTAAGCTTATAGAGTTTTAAAGGATAAGTTCACCTTTCGTAACATGTTACACCCATATTCAGGGTGCAATATGTAACATGTTATGAACGGACCGGCCCCACTCCTCCCTGCTCCCCGTTGTGACAGCTAGCTGGGGGATATTCTCCTTACTGCTAGTTATCACAGCTACGCCCACATGGACGCATCATTCATTAATTGTGTTCTGTGAATGAATGAACTACAAGTCCCGAAATCCTTTGCGACTGTCGGCTTGTAGTTCTCAATGAACTACCATGGCGCTGTAGAGCAGGCACAGTGCACAGGCATCTTGTGCAGCAACATCTACTGTCCAGTCCTGTGCAGCTCTGGCCGTGCACAGCGGATGCACCATAACAGCCATTTCAAAACTTCCTTCTAGAATGCGGCATTCACGGTTAGACCCACAGGAACAAATTCCTTATGAATGATGCCGTCGTTGTCAAAGAAGGCGATCAACATTATCTTGACCTTGGACTTTTGCAGGCGACTCTTTTTGGTTTGCGGGGAAGATGGTGAATGCCATTCCATTGATTGCCGCTTCGATTCCGGATCAAGCTGGTAGCACCAGGTCTCATCCCCTATGGTGATGGTTCTCAGAAAGGATGGATCTTTGCCACACATGGTAATGAAATCTCAGAGGTTTCATCCAGTTTGCTTTCTGTTTGTCAGCTTGTGTAGCACAAACCGGGAACAGATCTTCCTCTTCGGACAATGGTGTGCACCGTGTCCTTGCTAATGCCCAATTCCTCCGTCATCATTCGTAGAGCGAGTCGCTGATCTCGTGCCAGCATTTGTCACATTCGCTCGATCATGTGTGGGTTTCTACTTGTCAACGACCAACCCGATAGTGGCTCATCCTCATTTGTTTCCTTGACGTCACCAAAGCATTTGACCAACATTTCATGCGTCTCTGTCACCGTTTTCCCCAATTTGTAGCAGAACTTGATGTTCACTCTTTGCTTCATTGCACTTCAACCCTACCTCTGACACTAAGTTTGACTGCCCACAGTGGCTTTATGCTGATAGTCATGTGTACTCCACGCTAAGTGGCACTTCTTGACACATCTCTGGATAGCCACGTGTATGCGCACGAACCTGGCCCCCATGTTGCCATTGAGATATCGGACCATTCACCAAACTTTTTAGACACACCTTGTATATTATTGCTGATCACTGTATTAATGTCACTGGTGATGTCAGTGGCAGTTAGTGTCAGATTGCCCTATTGATTTCCACAGTCGCATTATAAGTCGCTGATCACCGCCATTAGTAGTATTTAAAAAAAAATTCTAGTATATAGGCACTATAACTTTCACGCAAACCAATCAATATAAATTTTTTTTTATCAAAGACTTGCAGCAGAATACATTTTGGCCAAAATTTTTTATTTTTTTTATTTTTTTTATTGGGTATGTTTTATAGCACAAAGTAAAAAAAAATATTTTTTTGCACATTTTTGGTCTTTTTTCATTTATATTAAAATAATAAAAAACACAGTGGTGATCAAATACCACCGAAAGAATGCTCTATTTGTATGAAAAAAAATTATATAGATTTTACTTTGGTAAGGCGTTGCATAATTGCAGTTAAAATAGCGCAGTGCGGTATAGCAAAAAATGGCCTGGTCATAAAAAGGGTAAAACTTTTTGAAGCTGAAGTGGCTATGTAACAAACCACTCATGGCTTGTTGGCTGCATGTTGTTTGTAGGTCATGGGCAGCTAGTAGGGTTGCCACCTCATCCCTTTAAAACTGAACACATATTATTAACCAGGTTCTGTGACTGATTAAGGTGGTAATTAAACTCACTTAGAGCCTTATCTGCATTAAATTAGTCTGAGAACCTGTGTAAATAATATGTGTTTGGTTTTAAAGGAGTGAGGTACCAAAACTAACAGCTAGTTGCCTTTCCCCTCTTGCTGTGCATGGGAGGCTGAGAAAGCTGTTTCTGGTGGATGGTGTACCAAGTTGTACTAATGTTTTGGGCAGTACTGCGTGTTGCATGCTTTCCAAGCATTTGACCCTGGGTGTATACTGCCACAGCACTCAGTGCACTCTCCAGCCACAGCAGCGTTCAGCCTCTCATAGAGTCTTATAGGATGCTGGCAGCAGGCTAGATAGTATGCCTGTGCCTTCTGCTCACACCTCAACATCGAAGTCTTATGCAGTGGCGCTCAATGTCCCGCGTACATGAGGCTTTAGAAGACCTGAACCTGCATGCTCACCTCTGCCATCTTTTGGTCATTCCCCTGACCATTCTGCAGGCTGCAAGTGCCACACCTTGTTCCAATCAACAGGCTTAACCACTTGCCGACCGCGCATAGCCGAATGACGGCTTCACCGTGGCCGGCCAGTTCTGAGTGGACGTCATATGACGTCCTCCCAGAACGCGCTCTCCTGCGCGCCCCAGGGGGCGCGCACCCGGCGATCTCCGTGATCGCTGTGTCCTACGGACACAGCTGATCACGAGATGTGGTGAAAGGCCGATCCCACCGGCCTTTTACCACGTGATCAGCGGTGTCCAATGACACGCTGATCACAGGAAAATGCAAGTGCCGGTTCTCGGCTGCACTTTCCTCACGCTGTCAGATCGTGAGGAAAGTACTGCCGAGAACCGGCAGTTGTCAGAGCGGGGATCGGCACCGATCATCAGGGCACTGATGATCAGTGCCCTGATGATCGGTGCCCAGCAGTGACCCCCGCAAGTTCCGATCAGCTGTGCGCCCACTAGCCCCGCCCACCCATTCCCAGCAGTGCCCCCACCTGTGCCCAGCAGTGCCCCCACCTGTGCCACTCTGCAGTGCCACCTACCTGTGCCCAGCAGTGCCACCTACATGTGCCCAGCAGTGCCACCCACCTGTGCCCACCCACCTGTGCCCACCAGCGCCACCCACCTGTGCCCACCAGTGCCACCCACCTGTGCCCACCCACCAGTGCTGTCCACCAGTGCCACCCACCAGTGCTGCCAGTCAGTGCCACCAGTCAGTGCCCAGGGGTTGTGCCAGTCAGTGCCGCCAGTCAGTGCCCAGAAGTGATGCCAGTCAGTGCCGTCTATCAGTACCCATCATCAGTGTCACCTATCAGTGCCGCCTATCAGTGCTGCATATCAGTGCCGCCTATCCGTGACCCCTAATTAGTGCTGTCTATCAGTGCCGCCTATCCGTGCCACCTCATTAGTACTGCCTATCAGTGCCCTTTAGTGCTGCCTATCAGTGCCCATCAGTGCCGCCTATCAGTGCCCATCAGTGCCGCCTCATCAACGCAAATCAGTGAAGGAGAAAAAATACCTGTTTGAAAAATTTTATAAAAGAAACAAATAAACTTTTTTTTTTTTTCAAATTTTTTGCACTTTTTTTAATTTATAGCGCAAAAAGTAAAGCGCCCAGTGGCGATACCACCAAAAGAAAGCTCTATTTGTGAGAAAAAAATGATCAAAATTTCATATGGGTACAATGTTGCATGACCGCGCAATTGTCAATCAAAGTGCGGCAGCGCTGAAAGCTGAAAATTGGCCTGGTAAGGAAGGGGGTATAAGTGCCTGGTAGGCAAGTGGTTAAACTCATTAGCTGCTATCAATGTAGCTATTACATTGGCAGAAGCGCTAGCATGTTAACTGTCTCCCCGCCAGTTTAGCAGCTAGGAACTTGTTTAAATTTTAGCTCCTGACTGCTGACATTCTTGTAGAAGTGATCATTTTACATATAGAGGAAGCTATCATTTGTATGCATTGTCAGCCCCTTTGTGATAGCAATAAAGAACTACATTAAAAAAACATGTGTAAGAAATAAAAGTTTAATCAAATAAAAACCACCCAAAAACCCCCATAAAAGTACCATACACCCACATATATGAAATCAGACATGTGCATTGGGTGCTCACACGTCTGAAAATGGTGATTGCTCTACACATATATTAGGTATTACTGCAAATGCTGGAGGGAGAGCAATAATTCTAGTGCCATTTAATTCTAAATCAATGAGCTGTAAAGGCTTTCAAAGCTTTACCTATAGGCAGTATGTTTTGTAATGGTGATTCGGGTGGCTGATCACTTTTACAGCACTGTGAAGGGCTTGAACTATTTATGAATGATTGATCAGCGTTGCATCATCGGTACTGCGTAAAATACATTCTGACACCCCTGATCGCTCATTCATAAAACTGGTAGCTGTTGCAGTGCTATGTAATTCGTCGGCCATGCTGTGTATATGTAAAAAGCAGCCCTTGTAGACACACACTGCTGCCAGTTGTGTGATCTGATTTTGTGAATGGCAGTGGAGGGGAAAACCTGTCTGACCACACTGTTAAGAAATGAAGGGACAGATTTAAATGGGAGTTACAAAAGATGTATCATGATACATCTTTTTTACATGAAACTTGGCAATGATGCAGTTTAAATCCAATCGTTCTTCATGGAAGAAGGCACCATACAAAAGTTTTACATTCTTCTTTCTCACAGTGTTGCGTTAGCATTAAATTGTTGTTCTTTTCAAGAGATCTGGGTGTCGTTTCTATCAGACATTTATGTGTGTGTCAGATAGTGTATTTACAGATTTTTGGAAGTGACAGTGTCACAGCTTTTGGAGGTAACAGTGTCATCCACCTCTTATTTTGAAGGTAACTGTATCATTCAAAGCCAGTGTATAAGGACCAAGAAGATACCTTTACCAATGACTGTATTAAAACCTTAAAGAATAGTTCCACTTTTACAGTCAAATTTGAGAAGACCCCACTGTGTTTGTTATATGTTCTCATTCACACAGCATGCCTAAAAATATAAAACTTTTAAAATGATTTATTTACCAATAAATTATTTAGTGTGCAAGAAAATAAATGATCTTAGTCGTTTAATGGATTAATATACTGTCCTCTGCACAATTAACTTAGTAAGCAAGGTCTTAAATAATTTCAATTTAAAAAACTACAATAATATATTTACTGATTTACAATCATTAAATTAGCTATCATGTTCATATACTATTCCAAATAAGATGACTAGATAATTACCAGAGCCATATTTGCCAATATATTAGTCAATCTCCAAATTCAATATTAATTACAGCCTTAATTTTTTAAAAATTCCTATAACAATAATAAAAATCCCCTTCATCGTGAAGCAAAAACATTTCATACACTTTCATATGAGCAACAAAAACTGGTAACACAGCAATATTTTGTAATGCCTTAAATTAAATGTGTGTGTGTGTGTGTGTGTATATATATATATATATATATATATATATATATATATATATATATACACAATGCATCCAGAAAGTATTCACAGCGCTTAACTTTTGCCACATTTTGTTATGTTACAGCCTTATTCCAAAATGGATTAAATTCATTTTCTTCCTCGACATTCTACAAACAATACCCCATAATGATAACATGAAGGAAGTTCGTTTTGAAATCTTTGCAATTTGTTAAAAATAGAAAACGAAAAAAACCACATGTACATAAGTATTTGCAGCCTTTGCTCAATACTTTGTTGCAGCACCTTTAGCACCAATTACAGCCTCAAGTCATTTTGAGTATGATGCTACAAGCTTGGCACACCTATTTTTGGGCAATTTCTCCCATTCTTCTTTGCAGTAACCCTCAAGCTCCATCAGGTTGGATGGGGAGTGTCGATGCACAGCCATTTTCAGATCTCTCCAGAGAGTTCCTATGGACACAGCTGATCATGGGATGTGGTAAAAGGCCAATCACAGCGTCCTTTCACCATATCATCAGCCGTGTCCAATGACACACTGATCACCGGGAAATGCAATTGCCGGTTCTCTGCTGCACTTTCCTCACGCTGTCAGAGCGTGCGGAAAGTACTGCAGAGAACTGGCAGCTGTCAGAGCAGAGATTGGGACCAATCATCAGGGCACTGATGATCAGTGCCCTGATGATCGATGCCCAGCAGTGCCACCCACCAGTGCCGCCCACCTGTGCCCAGCATTGCCACCCACCTGTGCCTAGCAGTGCCACCCACCTGTGCCCAGCAGTGCCACCCCCCTGTGCCCAGCAGTGTAGCCCAGCAGTGCCGCCAGTCAGTGCCCAGCAGTTGCACCAGTCAGTGCCCAGCAGTGCCGCCAGTCAGTGCTGCCTATAAGTGCACACCATCAGTCCCGTCTATCAGTGCCGCCTATCAGTGCCACCTCATTAGTGCCACCCATCAGTGCCGCCTATCAGTGCCCATCAGTGCTGGCTATCACTGCAGCCTCATCTACGCACATGAGTGAAGGAGAAAAATTACCTGTTCGCAAAATTTTATAATAGAAACTTTTTTCAAATGTTTTGCTTTTTTTTTATAGCGCAAAAAGTAAAACACCCAGTGACAAGTAAATACTACAAAAAGAAAGCTCTATTTGTGAGAAAAAAAATGATAAAAATTTCATATGGGTACAGTGTTGCATGACCGCGCAACATTCAAAGTGCGACAGTGCTGAAAGCTGAAAATTGGCCTGGTGAGGAAGGGGGTATAAGTGCCCGGTAGGCAAGTAGTTAAAGATGGCCATACATTTTCTTTTGACAATATTCATTTTTGGAACTTTCATTACATTTTCTAATTGTTAATAGAGTCAAATTTATGTTGTCTTTTTTGATCACAGTAAGGAAAAAATTTGAAGGAGCAGAATGGAAATTTTGTCTTGAATGAACAGTGTATGTGGCTTTTGTTAGGGAAATTCTATTCATAGCAACATGTCAAACAAACATTTTAGTTAGTACTTTCAAATGACATGCGTCAGGTATCTGTTTGCATTATCAAATATACTGGTGAGATTTTTTTATATGAATGTAAGTTTGAAAATCTTACCAATGTAAGCCTTGAAACTTAGCATTTTGATAAGTGTTTTACTTTTGGATTGTCTACCAGTAAGATGTCATGTAGTATATATTAAGGAGACCTAATTTTTGCCGAAAGCATACTAATGCACTAATAACACACTGATCTAAACTAGACACAAGTTTATATAAAGATTTGCCCAGAATTCTATCACAGGTGCTAGGAGGATATAACATTTGTTACTGGCCTAACAGAATGGATGAGCAGCATGAAGCAGGATTAGTTTAGCAGGGTGATAACCTCTCAATGTTGTCATAACACCTCTGTTATATCCTACAGAGTGTCCCTGCTCCACTCCAGCAGACCCGTTATTGCTGCTGCATCACACCATTGAAAACATTGCAGCTCTGTTTGTGTGTGAATGTATGTAATGATCTATACAAGAGACAAAAAAGCCTGGTCAGTTCTAAAATAGTTTAGTGGATTCTAGATTTATTTTGTTCTAATGTAAAATAAAAAGTTGTTCCTGCAGAGTTCATTTTCACAATATGCATCATAAACTTATTTAGTTAACAACGAACACCCCAGTCACACCAGGTGCGACTGGCCGTGAAATTTGACATGCCATGCGAGTTGCAAATCGCATGGCAAGTCGCACCCTATTGTCCGTAATTAAAATGGTCATATCTGTGCGATTTTGACTTGGTCAGAGCCGCACCGATTTCTAAAGTACTGCGTGCACTACTTCAGGTGCCATTTGAATAGACATCCATGTCTTGCAAGTCACACCTCAAGTCAGAATGACATCCGACTTTGAAATCATGCGACTTCACTTGAAGTCGCATGATTTCAAAGTTGGATCAGTGTGATTGGGGTGTAAAGCTATCTAATAAACATTACCACTAACAGAGAGTTTGCTTAGTTTTATGTCAATATGTTCTGATGTTTGGCAACTACACTGAGCAGGGTTTTCATAGTGCCAATGTACATGAATTCATTCTTTTCCTAATCATCCTTTAATGGACAGTCCACAGTCCACAGTGCACACAGTACTTACAGACACCTTTATTTTAAGGCTGTTTTTGGTGTTATGAACAAGTAGCCCCTCCCTTTATGCCTTGCAACCACCTTTCAAGCAAAAAGTAAATAAATTCTTACTGACTAGAGATTGAAACACAATACAATAGTATAATTAGTTAAACAGAGACTAAACAAAACATCTGTGGTGAAAATGTACTTTTCTATACAGCAGAAATGCCAATCACAAACGTGGTGACAAAGTACAGATTCCCCTTTTAGGCTTAGTTCACACTGCCGCGAATTGTGATCCAACTTGTGAGACCCATGACAAGTGAAATCCCATGTTAGTCAATGAGAGCTGTCTTATTTAGCACTACTGAAGTCGCTCCGACTTTAGAAAAGGTTTCTGTACTACTTCAAGGCAACTTCTATCTGACTTGTGCCCATAGACTTTAATCGAAGTCGCCTCCTCATCTATGTTGATGTGATTTGGATCCGACATTACAGGAAGCTTACCCAGGCATTCTCTGAAAGTTGCTTCAGAGTTGCTTCAAAGTAGACAATGATGATGTCACACATTTCACAGAGCCTGCTCTCTGAACTACAGAGGTGTTGAGAGGAGGAGTTTCAGGAGGTGGGGTCAGTAGAGGAATCACTGCTTGAGGGCACCAAGGTACCATGGGTTATGTAGTCCTTCGAAATGGAAAATTAACAGTAGGGGGAGAAGCTGCAAAGCATGCAGAAAATCAAGGAATTTGCGGAAAGGGATGACCAGCAAACAGGGAGTGCCAAGAGTAGCAACTCTCTCTCTCCTCACTGGTCACAGAGGCAGCAACGGGAGCCAAAGAGAGTGGGGCCAAGCCCACATGGGTGCCCGCATAAGAAGCCAATCCCTACCCATTCAAGTGAATGGGACTGCTTGTGCGGATTCCAAGGGGTTAAAGCTGGTGGTGAGGGGGCGATACAACACCTTCTCTCCATCGGTCTGAACAGTGATCTGAGCATGGATGGCTCTTCAGAGAGCATCGCACATGTTAACAAGTCTTTATGGTGACACTTTGACTGGTGTGGCGTTGATCAGGGATTGCTATAGGTGATGCTATACTGAGCTATATTCCCTGGACACTCGTATTAGAAGCAACCATTACAGTACATTGGTCTTGATACAATTGGTTGATTTGTGTGATACACAAGATACAATGTCCGTTTCATAATCAGTCCAGACAGTGAAAAAGTGAAAAATCTTACATATCATACATGGGAGGAGTAGCAAAATGTGTTTTGGGATATAATGGTTTCCAAAAACTGTTTTTCAGAAGACTCACCATGCCTCTTAGAAAATACCGTGGGGTGTTTTCTTTCTAAAATGTGGTCATTTTGTTAGGGTTTCCACTGTCCTGGTGCTACAGGACCTCCAGATATGATAGGTAGTCTGGAAATTGGATGTGCAATTTATACCCCTAGAACAATACATTTTTAATCAATATACCATGATTTCCCTATTGCTTGCTATGAAATTGAGGTGTGCTGGTACCAGGAGGAGTTAAATAAGGGATGGCCTTGCCTTTCTTATTTGCTAGTGTACAATCACCTAAAGGTAACTGCATACAACTCATGGTTGTGACTAGGACTGCAACTAACAAATATTTTCATAATTGATTAGTTGTTTTGATTAATTGGATAAAAACCTAAAAAGAAACTGTGGTGTATAATTTAGTTAATATGTAAAGTTTAAAAAAAGACAATTTATTCTTCAATATCTGTATGCAGTGGTAAAAATAAATAAACAACTACATGGTTAGGGAACAAAATATCTAATCCAGTCTAAGAATAACAGACAGAAAAGATATACTGTATATACTTTTAGAGCTTGAATCTGGTACATATCATCAGACTCAGAGATCAAAATTTTTATTTAAAGAAAAAAACCCTAAAAAGCTGTTTTGCATATTTCCAGACAGGATTGTAATGTAATATTATGCATGTCAAAAACATAGGGGTGTAGCGCTATTCCTAGGATAATGTTACGGATACCCCCACTAAAGAGATATGAGAACTAGATGGTGTACTATGCAACAAACTGGGATGCCTATAGTGAAAGAGACCCCTGTGCTGCAAAACACCTTCCCGCCCTACTGGACTAGTCAATGAGAGAGGCGGGAGATATATCCTATGGAGCCACTCTCTGCCAAGGAATGGGCCAGGTGGGGTAAGTAAAACCGCAGGTGCCTCTTCAATCAATTCCACATCTTGAATGTTAAGGAATGAGGTATAAAAACTTCATCCTTCTACCCAAAGGGTTTAGAGTGACAGTGAACTATTTAAATATTTAAGTACAATGCACGTCCACTAGAGCATGGGATGTCCTGCATCCCTAATGTAATGTGCAAAAAAAAAGAAAAAACATGCCCTGTGGGTTATAAATATTAATAGTTGGATATAAAACAGTTAAGATCTATATCTATGTTCAATCCCTTTGGGGTAATTGACTCCAAAATAAAAATACATTTGGTTTCATTTTGAGATACCTGTATTTTCATGTTATTGCCTCTCCAATGGAGTTCAGTCCGGTCAATACCGTAAAAAATTAGACCTCTGGGGTCTCACTGGTGGACGTCCCTAAAATGTCTAGAGAGGATATATTTCTTGAACCCCTTTTTAATATTAGCGACACGCTCCCTAATTCTAGTGGATAATTTTCTGGTGGTCCTCCCGACAAACTGGAGCCGGCATGGGCATTCACTGACATATGTTACATGGGTACTGGAACAAGTTATAAATGTTATCGATTTTATATTCCTTTTTTGTTACAGAAGATTGGAAATGTGTTCTTTTCTTGCATTTCTGACTAGTTTTACATGATGGGCATTTCTGGCACCTAAAAAATCCTTTTAGATCTTTAAACATATTGCTCCATTTAGGTGGATCAATTACATTATGTACCAATCAGTTCCTAAGATTTGGTGCCTTTCTATATATAAACTTGGGCTGGTTTGCTATAATATAAGCCAATAAACTGTCTTGTTTCAGTATGGGCCAATGTTTCCTTATGATTTTCTCGAATGTCTTATACTGTCTGTTGAATCCTGTAATGAATTCCACATAAAAGGAATCCCCTTTCTTCAATTCTCCATCCTGTCTTTCCCTTAATAGCCACTGCGTCTTCATACTTCTCACTTCCTTCGTAAAAGATCTCAGATTTTCCTCTTTATATCCTTTTTCCTTAAATCTGTTGACTAGATTTGTTTGCATATCGTAATCCTCTATCTGTCTACAGTTCCTCTGAATTCTCATAAGTTGCCCCTTAGGCATGTTATTTATCCATTTTGGATGGTGACACCTGGATGTGGTGATGTAGCCATTCCTATCTGTTTTTTTTAAAAAGGTCTTTGTGTTCATAAAACCATACTACTTGAAAATTTCCAAGTCTAGGTAATGTATATTCTGGCTGTTCCAATTTCCCGAGAATGAAATCTGATGTATATTGTGATTTATTTCCTGAAATAATTGTTCTAATGATGCTTCACTGCCCCTCCATAAGATTATAATATCATCATTATACCATTTGTAAAATAGCAGTTCCAATCTTTCCCTGGCATATATTTTTTCCTCCTACCACTTAATCATATAAAGGTACACTGGGAGCATACTTAGCTCCCATGGCTATGCCCTTGGTTTGTACATAATAATCTCCTTTGTACCAGAAATAGTTACTTTCCATGGCTATCTTCAGACTCTTAATGATAAAGTCTATTTGTTCCTGCTTCAAATTAGTCTGCCCATGCAAGGCCCATTTTACTCCATCCAAACCATCCTACCGTACAATGTTAGTGTATAGTGAGTTGACATCAATGGTAACTAAGATGCAATCTTCCATATTTTCCAGTTCTTCCAACATAGTAATACGTTCTATACTATCCCTAAGGTACGGTCTTCCCTTACATACTAGCGGTTGTAAGAATTTATCTATATACTCTCCTATTCTAGAGAACAAGGAATCCACTCCACTAATGTTAGGTCTTCCTGGGGGGTTTTCTTTATTTTTATGTACCTTAGGATCATAGTAGATAACCAGGGTTCTGGTTACTTCTGGAGGAGTTAAATAATACAGTCAGGTCTATAAATATTGAGACATCGACACAATTCTAATATTTTTGGCTCTATACACCACCACAATGGATTTGAAATGAAACAAACAAGATGTGCTTTAACTGCAGACTGTCAGCTTTAATTTGAGGGTATTTACATTCAAATCAGGTGAACGGTGTAGGAATTACAACAGTTTGCATATGTGCCTCCCATTTGTTGAGGGACCAAAAGTAATGGGACAGAATAATAATCATAAATCAAACTTTCACTTTTTAATACTTGGTTGCAAATCCTTTGCAGTTAATTACAGCCTGAAGTCTGTAACGCATAGACATCACCAGACGCTGGGTTTCATCCCTGGTGATGCTCTGCCAGGCCTTTACTGCAACTGTCTTCAGTTCCTGCTTGTTCTTGGGGCATTTTCCCTTCAGTTTTGTCTTCAGCAAGTGAAATGCATGCTCAATCGGATTCAGGTCAGGTGATTGACTTGGCCATTGCATAACATTCCATTTCTTTCCCTTAAAAAACTCTTTGGTTGCTTTTGCAGTATGCTTTGGGTCATTGTCCATCTGCACTGTGAAGCGGCGTCCAATGAGTTCTGAAGTATTTGGCTGAATATGAGCAGATAATATTGCCCGAAACACTTCAGAATTCATCCTGCTGCTTTTTTCAGCAGTCACATCATCAATAAATACAAGAGAACCACTTCCATTAACAGCCATACATGCCCACGCCATGACACTACCACCACCATGCTTCACTGATGAGGTGGTATGCTTAGGATCATGAGCAGTTCCTTTACTTCTCCATACTCTTCTCTTCCCATCACTCTGGTACAAGTTGATCTTGGTCTCATCTGTCCATAGGATGTTGTTCCAGAACTATGAAGGCTTTTTTAGATGTCATTTGGCAAACTCTAATCTGGCCTTCCTGTTTTTGAGGCTCACCAATGGTTTACTGTGGTGAACCCTCTGTATTCACTCTGGTGAAGTCTTCTCTTGATTGTTGACTTTGACACACATACACCTACCTCCTGGAGAGTGTTCTTGATCTGGCCAACTGTTGTGAAGGGTGTTTTCTTCACCAGGGAAATAATTCTTCGGTCATCCACCACAGTTGTTTTCCGTGGTCTTCCGGGTCTTTTGGTGTTGCTGAGCTCACCGGTGCGTTCCTTCTTTTTAAGAATGTTCCAAACAGTTGTTTTGGCCATGCCTAATGTTTTTGCTATCTCTCTGATGGGTTTGTTTTGTTTTTTCAGCCTAATGATGGCTTGCTTCACTGATAGTGACAGCTCTTTGGATCTCATCTTGAGAGTTGACAGCAACAGATTCCAAATGCAAATAGCACACTTGAAATGAACTCTGGACCTTTTATCTGCTCATTGTAATTTTGATAATGAGGGAATAACACACACCTTGTGTCAGGAATCAAGGAATGACCAGAAAGGTGTGGACTGACACAGGGAAACGCAGGTTTCAGGTATAGTATAATACAGGTTATTATTAGCCACCCAGATATATATATATATATATATATATATAAACGCACAGTGAGCAAACCAACCTTCCACTAATCTTTAGGAGGTGCAGGAACACAGGCGTAGTCAGGGCTGGAGAGGTGGAACGGTCAGGCCGGCCGTAGGGTTCTGTAATGACCGTTTGGTGGTACCTCTAGCGGTCCCCAGGGCAGGATTCCCCAGGGCGCGGAGTCTAAGCCCCAGTCTGCCTTTTCACCAGAGCCCCTGATGGTGGGGATGGACTTGGCGCAGGACTGAGACCAGGTCGCGGCCCCTGAGTACACGTGCTAGTGGTAGAGGGATCCGCCAGAGGTATGTGCAGGTACGGCTGGATCCGTGCAGGATGGATGGATGGCAGAGTAGTTGGCGTGGTCAGACAAGCCGGGTCGGTAACGGTGGAGGCAGATCAGTACAGAGCAGCAGGCAAAGAGTAAACTGGTCACAAGCCAAGGTACAGCAACAGAGGGTCAAACAGCATAGGAGTAGGCAGAAGAATAGTCAGGGATGAGCCAGTAGTCAGAACAGGAGACGGTCAACAGAGATCAGGATCAAGCCGGGTCAGCAACGAAGCAGGAACACAGGATACAGGTACAGAGGCTCATGGGAAAACATACACCAAGGCCCAGAGCACAGGCCTGGTCATGCCTTATATACACCTTTCTGTAATCAGCCCCAGGTTTGGCTGATTGTGAGCTTCTGGCTGCTAAGAGCACCCGCTGGTCAGCTCTGGTACTGCAGCCCACACGGCAGGTAAGTCCCACCACCAGTGCTGAGTCCATTGCTGAGAGCACCCGCTGGTCAGCTCTGGTACTGCAGCCCACACGGCAGGCGAGTCCCACCACCAATGCTGAGTCCATTACTGACACCTGGCCATGGAACAGCTGAGAAGCCAATTGTCCCATTACTTTTGGTCCCTTAACAAGTGGGAGGCACATATACAAACTGTTGTAATTCCTACACCGTTCACCTGATTTGGATGTAAATACCCTCAAATTAAAGCGGACAGTCTGCAGTTAAAGCACATCTTGTTCGTTTCATTTCAAATCCATTGTGGTTGTGTATAGAGCCAAAAATTTTAGAATTGTGTCCCTGACTGTATATCTAGTTTCCCTTTCATTTAAAGTCCCTCTTTTTCTAACCTTTTTCACCAATCTTTCCAACTTCTTCCTAAACTCCCACTTTGGGTTTTTTCCAATTTTTTTATGTGTGTCTTCGGCACTTAATAGATTATTAATTTCTATTAATAATCTATTCTATTTCCTCGTAGTCCTGTTTGCATAAGATAACCAATCCAACCGAATTACAATATTTTTTTTTCCTCTCGATCTTCTTTATAGCTGTCCATATATTCCTATTGTTCTTCATCTTCTTCAGCTCCATATCTTTCATATCCCTTACCACCAATTTCTTGAACACTTCTATACATTCTCCACCTGGAACTTTGGGGTTGAAAGTAGAGTGGTTCCTAAGGTTGCTGTGTTGGTAGACAGTGGTGGCCTCAAAGTTCTTGATAGGTTCTCTTTTGTGATAATACTTCTTAAGATTTAATTTCCTAATGAACTTTTGGACATCTATATAAGCTTCAAACTGGTCAAATTCCTTATCTGGGGCATATTTCAAACACAGATCCAATACCTTCCTTTCCTCTTCGGTAAATGTTTCATGGCTGAGATTAAAAATTCCTGTCCCTAATATTCTCTTCTTCGCTTTTTTCTTCCCTCCTCTACATCCTCAGGTCCGTTTCTTCTTTCCCCTTGTGGTGCTCTCATTGGTTCGTCTTGTCTCTGGTAATCTTCTTCTCCTTTCCTTTTGTTGTATCCATATCCCCTGTGTTGGGGAGGTCTCTCGGTATGGTAATGCCTCTGAGGTCCCGTCCATCTCTGTTGTCTGGGTGGTCCCCTCCATCCTTGAACCTGTGGGGGTCCAAAACTCCTCTGATTTCTGGGGGGTCCATAGCCCCTCTGACCCCTGAGGGGACCATATTCCCCTTGATCCCTGGGGGGTCCTTCCCAGAAGCCCCTGTGAAAAAAATGTTTTCCTTGTTCATATCTTCTCCTTGGAGTTCCATAGTATCCTCCTTGCTCATATCCTCTCCTTGGGGTCTCATAATGTGTATTGTTTTAACGGTGAAAATCTATTGCAAGTATTCAGTTGTCTTCCTGAAGGTGTATATGGTGGGTTCCTATAGGCATAATTGGGATTCCCTCTCCTAGGACTATTTTCTTTTCTACCTTTTCCAGATGGATATATCTTTTGGGGAATTGCAGTGGTATTTATATTCCTCAACTGGCCCCTTCTTGGTCCTACTGTGGTCCATTGAAATTCATTCTCTTCATCCCTATCTTCTGATGACTCCCTGGAAATGGGGTCATCCACTACATCCTTTCACAGTGTGATAGCTTCCTCTATGTCCTCCTGCCATTTGTAAACTTGTTGTTTCTTATAGTCTGCCACATCTCTTCCAAATTTTTTCAAATTTTTGCTTTGAGTGTTTATATTAAATTTCTTAATCCATTCTTTTAACCCTTCTGACCTCTCCCTATATTTTGGATGGTTCATATGTGGCTGTAGTTTACTTTTCAATTCAATAAAATACCCTCTACCTTTTTTAGTTTATTATGTCTTCTTTTTAATATGGTCTTCATAAGTTCTTGTTCACTGGAATTAAAGAATTTGAACCACTGCTCCATGAGTGTTTTATCCTCCAATCCATCATTGGGATGCTACTTGTTATGTGGATTTGACAAGGCTTCAACATCATGGCGGCTGTCCTGGCTTGCAATCAGGTTGCTAGGTTATCTATGTGTATATAAGGGAAGAGGTGAGGCAAGATGGCACTGCTCCTGATGACATCATGATGACGAAATGTGTTGGGCGGGGCTAACTTGTGTCACTTCCGGTTTCGGCTCATGGCAATGGAACGCTAGGCGTTAATTTTAAAGGCATTTTTTTTATCTGGAATAATGTGAGTGTGTTTTCTGGCACTTTTCAGTTTTGATAAAAAGGTTTACACTTAGAAGCTTTTCTTTCTCTTTGATATATTCCCCACGGTCCGGCATTAACATCCAGCTCTGGATATAACCGCAAGGTCAGGTCATGGAACAAAAGTGAATCCCTATTGGCGGATCATCCAGTGCACATGTTGCAGAGTGGAAAATCACATAGCGTATCTGACCCACTGGGAACAGGGGTCTGATCTTGCGATGAAAAAGGGGGGGCACGTGTAGAAGCACCAATTTTGTTTTCCTTCATAGCGCACACAAGCACAAACAAAACGCATTTGACAGACAGATCTTGAACATGATTTTATTGTCACATTCATGGACGGTTCAGTTTCAACCTTCGTTCACCAGTTATTTGGACACTTGGATTTGAGTTATTGAGTTAGGGGAGGTGTACTACAGCACCATTCATCATTTTATATTATCATATTATCATGATTATTTATTTATTTGTATCTGATTGTTGCATTTAAATTGTTACTGCACAATACATTAGGGATACAGGACATCCCATGCTTCAGGGGAGGTGTATTGTAGTACCAAATTTTCAGTTCACTGTTTTTTTTTTAAACAACAAATATGTCATACTTACCTGCTCTGTGTAATGGTTTTGCACAGCGCAGCTCTGATTCTCCTCTTCTGGTGTCCCCCACCACCACTTCTGGCTCCTCCTGCCTTCAGAGTGCCTTTATAACAAGATTCAAAGTATATTATAGAGTGCTCCTATAGAAAGGTAAAAAACTTCTGCTTTTAGAATCACTGACTTCCTTCCTTTGCCCAGGACTACATGTCCCATGAGGCATTGCTCCTCACACATTCACAAGTTCTCAGACACTTACTGACATGTATGGATGTTGTACTGAGCTGTATGTGCACTGCACTGTGTACACTGATATGTATGAACGTTGTGCTGAGCTGCATGTGTGTTGCTCTGTATTTTCTGATACGTAAACAAACAATGCATTCTGTATGCAGGACAATTAATTGGCTGACCATCTAATAAATTATGAAAATAGTTCACAACTATTTTCACAATGGATTTTGTTGGTTAGTTGTTTCAGCCCTAGTTGTGACTAAGATCTTGTGCATAGCTGCCAATATTTAAAAAGGTTTTTAGGGACACCTTTTTTTTCTGTGTCTCCAGAAAGCCACGGTAGACGGAGCATGTACTTTAATTAGGGGCAAACATTCATTTAAAATGAGCGTGGTTCTATAAGAAGCATATTATTAACATATTAATTTATTTGTTGCAGGTATATGTAAAACGCCTACAATTTATGCAGCCCTTTACATACAGAATGTAACATTTAATTTTTTAATATACTGTATATACAGGAAGATTTATAAGAATAAGGATGGAAACACAGTTATTTTTTCCTAAAAATATATGTTTTATAAACAGCTGTGCAAATATCGTACAACAAAATTAGTAAAAAAGTAAATTTTAACTTGTGTATGAAACATTTAAAAATTGATCTAGATAGCATTAAATGGTTAAGAGTTAAAAACTGGTTAAACAGTTGTAAGACTGAACTATCCTCTCTCTCTCTCTTTCCTTCTCTCTCTCATTCTTTATCTCTTTCCTTCTCTCTCTCATTCTTTGTCTCTTTCCTTCTCTCTCTCATTCTTTCTCCCCCCCCCCCCCTCTCTCTCTCTCTCTGTTTCCTTCTCTCTCTCTCTCATTCTTTCTCTCTTTCCTTCTCTCTCTCTCATTCTTTCTCTCTTTCCTTCCCTCTCTCTCATTCTTTCTCTCTTTCCTTCTCTCTCTCTCTTTCCTTCTCTTTTTTTCTTTTTCCATTTCTCCCTCATTTTCTCTTCCCTTCTTTTTTTCCGTCTTCCTTCAATCTCATTCCACTATTTCTTGTTTTCTCTATCTCCTAATGCCTCTCTTTTTGTCTTACTGCACATTGAAGAATATCTCTATTACACAATGTAAATGTTTATATGATACCCTGTTTCCCCTAAAATAAGACCTACCCTGAAAATAAGACCTAGTACTATTTGTGGGAATTGCTAAAGTATAAAACCTACCCCGAAAATAAGACCTAGTTGTGATCAGGGCTTTATTTGCAGCCGGAACATGGCAGAACGCCATTCCACCACCTCCGGCACTGGCCCTGCGCACACCCATATCTACTGTCTCTTATAAACACAGCACCATCCGCTCCCACAGAACCTCCCTATTTCTGTACTCACTGTGGGACAGGGAAGGAACAGATATCTGCGGGTGCAGTATGCAGTGTGTTTAGGGGCGGGGCATCTCCTCCTGCAGCCTAATGCATGGAAGGGGTGATCGCCAGCCTGTGGGGAAGAGGTGGAGCGGTGAGCAAGTGCACTTAGTGCACTGTGTAGGAAGATAGGACCCGAAACGGAAGTTACTATAGAGAGGGGCCGGCTGCTGACAGCTGTGTTTTGCAAAGCTAGCTAACCATATGAGGTCAGTGGAGGGGGAGGGGATGTGCATAGGTGAGCTGCGGCCGGGGGGATGCAGAGGTGAGCTGAGTTGCAACCCACCTCTGCACCCCTTGGCCACAGCTTGCCTCTTCACCTCCCAGCCACTGCTCACCTCTGCATCCCATGTCTGCAACTTACCCCTTCACTCTGTCTGTGGCTCATATCTGCACCCTGTCTGAAACTCACCTGTCAAGTCAAATCTGCAGCACCTGACTGAAGCTCACAACTGTCATCAGCCGGCCCTCTCTATAGTAACCCTCATCCACAACTGCCTCCAGCTCACCTCTGCACCCCCTCTCCACACCTGGACATTTAAAAAATAAGACCTAGTTGTTTTTTTGAGCAAAAAAAAATATAAGACAGTGTCTTATTTTCAGGGAAACACGGTAACAGGCAGGCAGTGTCCCAATAATGTCCCCAGCACTTTCCAGGCAAGTGTGTAGTGTAGCTAATAATATTGTATTGGTAATAACGACCCTATTAACACATCTTTTAACCAGCTATACAGAGTATACGGAGCCGGTGGAGGTGATTCCATGACTGTTCTACACCAAGCAGACCAGTAGACTGACCAAGAAAACTGTCTCAATGACTCCTGAACAGCTGCCATCCCTTTCTAGATAAGACATCACAGGGAGGGTGAGGAGGAGGCTGGGCAGAAGGAAACAACATTGAAACAGCAATGGTTCTACTCACAAGTTGAGAGATGAGGAGGGCCCTGCAGTGGAGCCAAATATTCCATGCTGGGGCTCCAGGCATCAAATGGCTGTCGTGTGACAAGCATGGTAGGCGGTTGAAAATACCACGAGAATGCTACACTGACTATGACTGGACCAGCCTCCCACTGACATCACTGTTGGAGCGCGCATAATGCAGGACGGCCAAATACCCAACCCCGCCCACTCATACAGCATAGCCAACAAGGAAGAGGCAGGCTACTCCTAGGGGGTGTTCCTTTCATTCCTCCACCAGAGAGTCGGAACCAATAAAAGTTATTGCTAGGGGAGGGGGAGGAGATTTGTCTCTGTTTGTCCACATGAGCAGCAATGTAGAATATCAATGTGCTCCTATGTTGTGCAGAGTTGTGGCGGTAATGACAGCCAGCCAGTGTCCTCGAGCTGGTCTGATTTCCGGGACTCTGGCCGGGACAAGAGCATGCCGGGAAATTTTATTAAAATCCGTGAGCGTCCCGGGTAATCTGTGAGTGTTGGCAACTATGCCTGTGTCCTGTACTCCAAGAAATGGATTTTTACTGGTAAATCAGATTCTGCCCGACTGGGCAATTGTGGGATTTTTAAGAAAAGCGATTGCTATAAATGATAAAGTCTTAGCTGGTCACCTCCATCTCTGTGTTTCGGGAGACGGAAAATTGACTTCTCTATTTAGCCCCAGAGTGTTCATTTGGTGATACTGTAATAGTATTGAAATATACCCTTTGGCACCTGCACCTCCCAGCCCTTTAATGGGTTTGTGATGCTGGGAGGCAGGGTTTAGGGTCATGCGACTGCTGTGATTGGCTGTCATATGATCGGAAAGGTCCCAATCGCAAGTAGTGATTGGGACCTTTCCGTGACGCACCAGTAAATGTGACGGGATCGTGCAGGGTGCAAGCTATCAGCAGATGTTTGTTTATTATTGGTTCACAAATATGTGGTCGCTTGGTGTCCAGGCCCTTTCGCCAAAAGGCCACATTTTTGTGTACTGTCGGCGCCAACAGGTTAAATCAATGCTTTACAGAAAAACAGTAACGATTTCCTAAAGTTATGATACTTTTACAAGAGCCATATGCTCTCCTTGGCATTCCAGAAGGTAAACAAGTGTCCCGTTTATGCTACAAATACTTATACATGCTGACAGCTCATTTGATATCTGTTAGGAAACTGGCTCATTAAAGTATAAATATTCACTTTCAAAAGGTGATACATGGTTAGTTCTTGAGTTCACAACACCAAGTTGTAAGCAATCAGTATTTATCTACAATAACTATAGCTGGAAGCATCTTGTTTGTATATTACAGTACATCCAAGGTCAAATCGTGGTGAAAAAGAGACAAAGAACAAAAGTCAACTCAGCCTTCGATATTGCTACACATTGCACTGGGTATTACAGTAATAAGTATACAAATCATGTGTATGTTCAGAGCAGATTGCAGTGATTGAGCTGAGACAAGTAAATATTTCATAGAGCAATAAGAACAGTAATGGTATAGTAACACATAGTTAGTAGTTGTAACCTATCAGAAATCATATTTCTGAATTAAAGGGAAAACCGATTGGTATAGATTGCCACACATACAATTTTATCATTTTCCTCTTGAAATGCTCATAGTGTGCTATTGTATCTGAATTGATGTGTTGATTGCAGACATTCATGAAAGTGAAATATGGGGGGGAGGTGCTCTGACAAGGGTCTATTTTTTATTAATATGGAAAAAAACCCTAGAAAGAGAGTAAAAAATAATCTCAGTCAAATATTAAAGTATATTAGATTTGACATCTATTAGATTGTAAACTCTTATAAGTAGGGGCCTCTTAATCCTTTTGGTTTTTTATATTGTATTGTACCTGTACTGTCTCCCTTTTATATTGTGAAGTGCTGCGCAAACTGTTGCCGCTATGTAAATCCTGTATAATAATAATAATAGTATATGTAAACCCCCTACCTTGTAAAAAAAAATTGAGTTTAAAATAGAAATGCAAGGCAAAACATTTGTGTATATACATAAAAATAAAAGTTATAAATTCCTTTTTTCTTTTTTATATGTTGTACATGATCACATAACCTCTGTGTTGACTGCAGAGAGGCTTATCAGCAGGAGGCAGAGAAACAGCCATACTCTGATCTTTCCTATGAATTTCTGTGCGCATGTCAGCACAAGTCTTGACCATTGGAATACAGGCAGGATGTTCTCCCAGCGCAGCCAGAAAACTGACCACACTGAGATGAATGTGCTTCTATGCCTAGCATGGTCAATACAAAGAGAGCAGGATACTTTTACTTTTGCTGTATATGGTACAGCAGGCACATATCAGGTATATGAAATGTTGGGGTAATAAACAGTTTAATGCTTTAAATGCCAATTTACCTGCAGTAATTTATTGCAGACGTTTTGTACCTATGTCTGAGTTCTGGACTCAAATATTCCACTTTTTGGAGGCTGGTTACAGGGGACCCAAAACCCCAGAGGTCAGTCTGCTTAGTTTGCTTTAGGCCTTTGAAACTTCTAATGGCCTTAAAACATATTGGGATTTTTACTGTTTTACATGGGAAATATTACTTTTTTTTTATTGGAAGGGCACATCTCCGCTTATGTTTACTCGGATGGTGAGGCTTATCTATGATTTTCTACCTAAATTTAAATTGTTCTGTAAAAGCAGAGTGTGTCCCCCAAATTTTACTAAGGTTTGGCAACTTTGGATCGATGCACTTGGCATTCTCATAATGGAAATGTATTTTCCTCCCTCCCTATGCCATAGCTTTTTTTTTTTCTAAAGGGTATTACTGTAATTGCGTTCGGAAAATCTTTACCGGTCATCCCCAATATTCAGCTAATCTGTCAGATTGTGCAGACTGTAAAATATAAAGGTAAACCTTTAGCTATATGGTCTTTCTGTTCACTTATTGCTCTTACTCAGCGCTGACAGTAACCCGGAGCATACAATTCACTATTGATGGATATTACCTGTCTGAGGATAGTGAATGTTAAATGGGTTTTCATTAGAGTCATAATCCTGCTACTGGGAGTACTGTTATTGATGATAGATACCATTCTTAAATCATTTCTAGGTTCTCAGACTTTAGTGATGATGGATCTTTTCTACATAAGATTCAGCTGCAGAAAAAGACTTTGAAATCATAATGTGCCACATAACTCTAACAAGCTTTAACCATATCTTCAGATTCAGTGATGAGACTGTGGAGCTAGTTATCGTTTCAGAACAAGGTCATCCAATGCCTGGGGTGAAGATGCCAAACTGCACCCCCCAACCCCTGGTGTGTGACAGATCATCTTCCGCAGTTGGGATCCCTCTTCCAGATGCCACTGCATAGCTCTGGATGCACTAGGCGGGTTTCAGGTAGACCCTGAAGTGTATAGTGGTGGCGTTGGACCTTCCTGCTGTGTGCTCTCTGCCTCTGCTGATCTTAGGCAGATTGTGAATAGCGGCCAGAGGCAAAATGAAGGGCAGGGCTTGCATATGATGAGCATATGTGGGAACTTTTTAAAGCTGACAAGCCTGAGATTGGGGCTGGAAAATGGGGAAGGGCTAATAGTCAAAATGGAGGGTATAGTTACAGTGTGCTTTGTGTGCTGCACCATATTGCTTGGTTAACAGTTATTCTAAATTAAATAAAAAAAAACAAAACGTGTATACTTACCTGCTCTGTGCAATGGTTTTGCACAAAGCAGCCCTGATCCTCCTCTTTTGGGGTCCCCTGCTGGCACTCCTGGCTCCTCCCACCTGCCAAGTGCCCCAAGAGCAAGTGGCTTTCTTGGCACTGCATGCTCACTCCCAAGCTGGCTCTGTGTGTCTATTGAGTGTGCATCGGCCCTGCCCCCCCCCCGTTCTGTCCTCCCTGGCTGTGATTGACAGCAGCAGGAGCCAATGACTCCCACTGCTGCTTCTCTGTCCATCAAGGAGGGAGTTGAGAGAGCCACTGCTCTTTGTACATCACTGGATTTAGACCGAGCTCAGGTAAGCATTTGGGAGGGAAGGTTTTTTATTTTAATGCATACAAATGCATTAAGGTTAAAAAAAAAAAAAAAACGTGTATCCTTAGAACCACATTATTAGAAAGCTGCAAAATTGTGTTCAGGCATTAATATTTGTTTTAACTTCCATCAGAGAGGGTTTAAATAATAAAGATGGTATACTTACCTGCTCTGTGCAAGTTTGCTTAGAGCAGACCTGAACCTCCCCTTCTGGAGTCCCCTGCCTGGGCTCCTGGCTCCTCCTCCCTTCTGCTTGCTATGGGGACACTCGTGATGGGCTCTCTACCAAGCTAGGCTATGCGTATTCATTGACACAGAGCGCAGATCAGTCCTGCCCCCCCAATGATCTGTGGGGGCTTTTAAAGCATGACCAATGGAAAATATAGGGTACCAAAGTTTGTTGCCATTTCATGGGCTTGTGCAGTTGTAAGGCTTGACATGCTAGGTAACTTTTTTTTTTTTTGGCGCAACCTCATCTTGTATATTATACTGAAAAATTAGGTGATATATTGCATTTATATACCGAAAAATTTACTTTAGTTTTTTTTTTTATGGAAATTTAGCATTTTATAAACCCTTGTGCTAATATTGTGTGGCATTGGAAAAACTGGAACTACTGCTGCTTTATTCTGTAGGGTGACTGCTTTTAGAAAAAATATGTTTGGGGTTTTATATACTCCTTAGGCCTAAAATGATCTTTTTAAATGTGTGCAAAAAAAGCAAAAACAGCTGTGGCAGAAAAGGAGTTAAGGATACAGAGAGGGTTAGTGTGAAGGGTCCCAAATATATGGCATAATTCTTGGAACCTGGAGCTCTGCACTGCCTCAGGAGATGGCCCTTAGAAGTATATGGGGATCTATTGCGCAGATATGGGCAGTTCACTGAAAATTTCCATAATGAATGTAAACACTGTGGTAGGTTGCAGCCATCAGATAAAGGTAGGTATGCACCTGGAAAGGAGCCAAATAAAGGATAACGGCACTTTAATACTTGCATTTATTGTATTGTAAAACTTTGGTTATACTGTATCTAGGCTTCCATGTGTCTCTTGAACTCTTTTACCTGCATTTCAGGATATCACAGGATCTTGTAGCTAACTTTTTGGGCTATCACAGTGAGTCAGGCTACCTCTTGGTAATAGTAATACTAAGGCCACAAAATGTTAATAAAAACCCAGCCTATCTGCTGAGAATGTTCCATTCAAGTACGTTCAGCTTTGGTGACTTTGATTTTATTCTTTCTTATTATACTCACAGGTGAACGTACAAGGAGGAGGAGGTGTCAAGTCGCCTTTAGCTATCTTCCTCAGAATGAAGATGAACTTGAACTTAAAGTTGGAGAGATCATTGAAGTTCTTGGAGAGGTAAGACTTTATTTTACATGATTTGGCTTATTAAATGCTGAACTCCAGGCAAGTGATACAATGTTGAAACGCATATACTGTATATAAAAACTGTCTTTAGCTGCCAAAGGACTTGTAATTCCGTACAGCAATCTTATGATCCACACAAACCTACCAGACAGCACAGCTACGTCTTTTGTCATTTGCCCAACAGATTTTGGTTGGCTTGGAGTGCTGGCTTTTCTCTCCCAATCTGATTGTTGCTTTACAGTGGATTACAGAAGGCTGGTACCAGGTTAAATTCCTACTCTAGCTGCATCGAACAATACTAATTTTGCATGAATACATAACTGTATTAATTAGTGGTTTTAGCCTTGGCTTTGGAGTGCTATATTTACAAATGTATTATTTGATCAGCACAGATTAAGTTTCTTTATAGGGTCATTCATGGTTGAACTGGGAAGACAAATCGCCAAAAATGTCAAGTTTCAAACAGATGACTTCCCCTCTGTTCCCATGTGTACCTAGCTGATTGGTTGGTTGAGTTTCCTCAAGTAAATTGAAAGCTGGAACTTATAGAGCACAGGATAGTTCTTCCTGTTTACTAGAGGTCAAGTGGTTACTCCTCTAAAAGAACATTGATGATCAGTTTGTGATGGTACAAACAGCCATATTTTGGTTGATTTTAGCAACAGTGTTAACCTAGGCAGACCATGTCAAAATCTTAGTGGACACATGGTATAGCTTTCAGATTGAAAATTTATAAGTATGCTAGGCTCATTGCAGTATTCATTCATTCCACTTAAGGTCCAGGCTTTTTCTGGCACTTTTTGTTCACATGTAGCAATCAGTTTTTTGCTAGGAAATTACTTATAACCCCCAAATATTGTTTATATTTTTTAAATCAGGTCTGGTGCTAGAATTACTGCCCATGATCTTACATTCGTGGTGATACCTCAGATGTGTGGGGCGATCACTGTTTGCATGCATGCTGGATTGGCGCGTGTGTTTGACTTTTCGCGCAAGCACGGGGGCACTTACTAAAAAAGAAAACATTTTTTTTATTGCTGTTACAAAGAATGTAAACATCCCTTGAGACAGCAATAGGCCTGTGACAGGTACCCTTTATGGAGGGATCTGGGGTCAAAAAGACCACAGATCTCTCCTCTGCCGTTAAAAGTATTCAATCACAACAAGATCCGTGTGATTGATTGCTTTCATTTTTTTTAAATGGCGTTACTTGTTTCCAAGTACACCAAAAGTGATGTCAGGTGATCGCTTCCAGCTTACTATTTAACTTAGCTGAACAAAGTGGATTTGATTTTTGTTCAGCTCTCTGATTAGCCAGCTATTTGATCGGGACTCCCAATGGGTGGGAGATCCCGTGAAAGCGTCAGAAGGCGGCAAAGGGGGGGGGGGCTTGGGGGGCATCCCCTCCCCACTGCTTGTAATAGCAATTGAGAGGCATCATCCCGGTGCAACCACCTAAAGATCGGTGACTTACCGGATACGTCGTTAACAAAAGGTGCAGTTATCCTTTGGTATGTACACTGATCCACCTTCCCTAGCCCTTTAGAGCTAAACTACACTAAAATCCCCACCCACTCGATTTACTTACCTCAGCAGAACATGTGTTAGTACTCTAAATTTGGGAGATGTCCCGATGCAAGTTTTCGAAGGCTTACTATACAGACATGACCAGTAGTGATGTGTAGACCTTGGCTCTCCTACTGAAATTTAGCTCAGTAGAGCTAAGTACTGTTAGTGTACATTTTCTGAAAGTACACGTCTTTTAACCACTTGCCACCTGCCTACAGTACACATACTGCGAGCGGGAAGCAGCTGCAGAGACCACGACCTACTGGTATGCCGGTGCACACATGTGCAGTGGTGAGTCCCATGGGGTCCTGAGACCTCTGTGCCCAGTGAACACAGGGGATCAAGGTGGCCAAGGTAACATGTGATTGCTGTGGCTAATCATAGCAATCACATGATTACAATGTAAGCAAAACTGAAAGCTTGCTTACTGTTGTGATGCTGTGATTGGCCCCCACTATGATGACACTGAACAACTCTGATGACAGTATGTAAAAAAAAAAAAAAAATTGTAAAAAAAAAAATAAGTTTACAAAATTGAATAAAACATTTTCACCAGTCAGTATCCCTGATCATCGCTGCACCAGTCATATGATGACGCTGTACTGCACTGGTGACTGTATGAAAAAAAAAATAGTGAGGGGGAAAAAAAAAAAAAAAAAAAAAAAAAATATATATATATATATATATATATATACACACACACCATAGTTTGTAAACTCTATAACTCCCACAGACTAAATAATATACACTGATTTAGGTTATCTTTAACAAAGAAATGTAGCAGAGTGTATTATGGCCTAAATTTATGAAGAAAGATTATTTGTTTTCAAAATTTTATAATGGAAACTAAGAAAAACATTTTGTTTTTTTCTAATTGTATGTACTTTTTTATATATATATAGCAAAAAATAAAATACCCAGTGGTGATTAAATACCACCAAAACAAAACTCTATTTGTGTCAAAATGATATAAATTTCATTTGGGCACAGTGTTGCATGACCAAGCAATTGCCAGTTAAAACAGCACAGTGTTGAATAGCAAAAACAATGCCCTGGTCATGAAGGGGGTAAAACCTTCCAGAGGTCAGGTTGCTAACTATGACACCACAGATGAGCTCATTGTTTTTTCTCAGGCAAACTAGTCCCTGTGGCCTGTGCTACAGTGACTAGATTGGTGAAATGACAGCCTACCCAATAGTGTTAGCATGGAGACTAATTATTTCTTATTGGTTTATAAATAAAGTGTGCACATAGTAGAGGAGGACTATAGAACATGTGCTTTGTTGCTTTTGAGAAAAGTTTTTCTTTCTATGACTTTGTTTTGTAATGTTAATTGTGCACAGTGGGTGTATATTGAGCGAAGTGCCATTACTATTTTTAATATGAACTGTGTGGTATATGTAGGCGTTCACGTGGCGCTTGTGTTGTGCAACCCACATGGAGACTTTTCAAGCTTGTAACGAAGTAATGCAATTGCAATAATTAGGTACAAACTAGCTTTTTTAAAACTCACGTCACCTACAGATACTGAAAGGTTTCAGAGGTCTGGTAGTTAATATATTCAGATGTTTTTTCTCCTTTGTGTACAGTAACCTCCCACCCTGATATAAAATAGAGAAACTATTGGGAGAAGTCAGCTATTAACAAGCATTCCAGAGAGAGTCAGAAAACCTTCCAGGCATCATCCATATAGAGACTTGATGACTGTATACCTTTTGTCCTTTAAGTGGAACTCTACTGCTGTGGGAAACTACGACGACTTTCACAACTGTCCAGTTTAATTTTTTTTGCATTACAAGATTTTTGGAAACATCATTGCAGGTCATTCCCTGCCTCTGCAGATACTGAGATGTGTGATTGACGTACAGCACCTTCCTCAAACTGAGTGCCAAGGGGGAAGATCTATCCGCTGATTAAATGATCAGTCCTAGTGTTTTTATTAAGAGAAACCTTGTAACCCTAGCTGTATTTCCTGTATATCAACAAAGAAAAAAGGTTTCTGTAGAGATACTTAACCACTAGCCTACAGGGCACTTATACCCCCTTCCTGCCCAGGCCAATTTCCAGCTTTCAGCGCTGTCACACTTTGAATGACAATTGTGCGATCATGCAACACTGTACCTATATGACATTTTTATAATTTTTTTGTGACAGATAGAGCTTTTTTTGGTGGTATTTATTCACCTCTGGGTTTTTTATTTTTACTTAAACAAACCAAAAACCACTCAATATTTTGAAAAAAAAAAAAGTTTTTTCTTAGTTTTTGTTATAAAATTTAGTAAATAAGTGATTTTTCTCCTTCACTGGTGTGCGCTTATGAGGCTGTAGGGATGGGCACTGATAGGCTGCACTGATGGACACTGATAGGTGGCACTGATAAGGAGGCACTGGTAGGTGGCACTGATGGGCATTGACAGGCATCACTGATGGGCACTGAAAGGCAGCATTTATATATGGCACTGATAGGTGGCACTGATAGGCAGCACTGACTGCCACTGATAGGTGGCACTAACTGGCACTGTTAGGCGGCACTGATAGGCAGCACAGACAGGCACTGATAGGCGGCACTGATGCACACTGATAGGCGGCACTGACTGGCACTGATAGGCAGCACTGACTGGCACTGATGGATGACACTGAAAGGCAGCTCAGATGGGCACTGATATGTGGCATTGATATGCACTGGTAGGCACTGAAATGTGGCACTGATGAGGCACTGATGGGCACTGGTAGGTGGCATGGATGAGCACTGACAGCTGGCACTGATGGACACTGACAGGTTGCACTGCTGGGGCTACACAGATCATCAGGGCACACTGATCATCAGTGCTCTGATGATCAGTGTACATGTCCCCTCCGAGGAATGCCGATTACCGGCTCTCCTCTCCTCTCGAGCTGTCAGCGTGACAGCTCGTGGGGAGAGAAATGCCGATAACTAGCATTTCCCTGTTTACATGTGATCAGCTGTGATTGGACAAAGCTGATCACATGACCGAGCCGACATCTTCGGCTCTTTCTGTTGATTGGTGATCCGCTGTGTCTGAGGGACACAGCGTACCGCCGATCGCTGTGCTGCATGCTCCCGGAGCCGCGCATGCGTGGTTAGAATGGGAGGACGTCATATGACGTCCTCCCATAACGAGAGAACCATCTTGCGCCCGTCATTGTACTATATGGCGGGTGGGAGGCGGTTAAAGCGGAGCTCCAGTCTCAAGAATACATTTTTTTTTAAAAGCAGACCCAGGATTGCCTTTCCATTAACATTATAAATTGGATATATTTATTAATTATAGCCTTGTAATTACTTTTAAATATGTTAAACTTTTCCTGGATCTTAGAAGCAGGCAGGCGCCATGATGGCTGAGGGCATCTGAAGCCTGCAAGTCTTTACTTCCTGGAGTTGGTGCTGCTATACCTACACACTCTGCATATCCAGCTAACATAGAACAGCACAGTCTGCAGCACACAACTTACACTTCTTCCCCACATAGGACTCCGGTAAAATTGTGCCAAACTCCTCCCATTCACGCCATTTCCTGTTTCGAAGTACCGCGATAGTCAGTTACTAGGAACCGAAAGGACTCCTGGGATACAGGACCCGACATCCCAGGAGACTTTGCGATTCGCCTTAACACGTCATCGCCTAGGCAGCCGGGACCAGAACTGCAGTCCTGAAACATGATGTAAAGGTATTTATAATACGAAAAAAAATTTTTTTATCCAAATCGTGCTTTATAACACAGGTCAATGTAAATAGAGGCACTTTAAAAAAATAGGTGGAACTCCGAGATCTATAGCCACAGCATACACTTTCCTTAAATAACATTGGCATTGCAGTAGCAATACAAATGATTGTTAGGGCTCGTTCACACTTGACTTTATTTCTAACTCTTGCCAAACACCCCTATAGCATTAGACAGGCGTTAGACAGGTGTTTGGGAAGCGTTTTTAATGCTCCTCAAACGCTTCCCAAACGCTGCCCAAACAACCCATGCACGGTTTTTAGGCAGTTGATAGGTGTTTGCCAAGCAATAAAACTGCACCACAAATTCCTATAATGAAGTTAAATGGTAGTAACGCTCTGCAGCCACGTCGCAACCTGCCAGGCATTTGCCGAGTGGCACCATAGACTTGAATGGGAGGCTTCAGCTCCTCCTGACTCGACATGAGGCGTCAGTTTTGCCATGACGCTAATACTTCAGTGTGAACAGCACTGTGTACTGCCATGTGCAGAATTTTTATAGGCATTTAAGAAGCGTTAAAAACGCTTCCCAAACACGTGTCTGACGCCTGCTGACAAAGCTAGTGTGAACTGAGCCTTATTCTTCGCAATCCAATATAAGCTTTTATGTTGTAGCTGCTGCCTCTTTACTGGCCATCGTATTCAACAACTTCCTGAATTCCCTACATTCTTTGTGGCTTCTCCTTTGCTCATTTCTTTGGTTTACATATCCCATGGTACCTTGCTGACTGCAAGCAGTGATGCTGCGTGTGATGTGTTTTGTGTACTGGCTGTGCCCACTGAAAACTTCTTGTCAGTACTTCTGTAGTATAGTAGTAGGTCAGTGGGCAGGCTCTGGGAAATGGGTGACATAGCAGTGCATATTCACAGGGCATAGTGATTGTACTTCACAGAATTCAAGAAAGTAAGTGTGGTAGGTTTTCAAATTTGAAGATCATTCTGATTAAGTGCCGTTTCACACTGATGCGGTGCTGGATTCACAACACCACATCACAATCACACTCCGCTCATGCTCTGTGGATGTCTGTTACGACACCCCAAAAAACAATTTGCAAAAAGCAGTGTGATTGGCTGACTCACTGGCTGTGAACACCCATGCGATCCGATTCCAGTGCAGAAAAAAAAGGTTCCTGCATCTTTCGTGCGGATGCGGTGTGATTTCCATGCAAAATGAAAAGCTCAAATTGCACTGCAAAGAATCACATATGATTTGAACAGGAATGCAGTGTGATTCCAGTCCGAATCACATGCGGTTTACCACACCAAAATAGTGTGTTTTGCAGAAGAAACCAAAAAAGCTTGGTAAGGGGAATTTAAATCTGAACTCCAAGCAAATGTAAAAATGATTGTTAATGCAGTTATGTGTTCATAAAGTGATATTAAACCACAAACCAAAAATATATTATGTTGCAGCTTACCAGTCAGTAGATGTGGTGGCTGCAGCAGTTTTCTTTTCTTTGGCTTTTTTCCCCTGGTGATCTGGCCAGGAACTCACCTCCTGTATTCATGAAACACAACTCTGGATTAATGAGCACAGGAAGCAAAGCAGACAGCATTGTCAGTCTGGGGGGTAGGGTAGTGTTAAATGTATTATCAGATTTAAATACACTAACAAATTGTAGCCAAACTCCGGTTCGCACTTTATAATCAGTTGCAGCAAACAGTTTTCCTCGTGGAATGAAGATTTTACATAAAAAAAATAAAAGTTGATCATTTTAAAGTGGTTGTAAAGGCTCAAGGTTTTTTACCTTCATACATTCTATGCGTGAAGGTAAAAAACCTTCTGTGTGCAGCAGTGCCCCCAGCCCCCTCAATACTTAACTGAGTCCCATCGCGATCTATCAATGTGCCCAACAGCCTCGGCTGTCCCGGGTCTTTGCCTCCCCATTGGCTGAGACACCAATGGATCGCACTGCTCTCAATCACAGGCAGTCAGCCAATGATGAGAGAGAGGGGCTGGGGCCCAGCAGCGGTTCCATTTGTGAATGGACACACAGAGCAGCAGCTTGGGAACACGCCTGCTCGGGTGCCCCCATAGCAAGCTGCCTGCTATGGGGACACCTAACAAAAAGGAGGAGCTAGGTGCGCCAGTAGGGGACCCAAGAAGAGAAGAATCCAGGCTGCACTGTGCACAACCACTGCATGGAGCAGGTAAGTATAACATAATTGTTATTCCCCCCCAAAAAGCGAACTTTAGTATCGCTTTAAGCACCCCTGTTAGTGTTAGATGGTCTGTATCATTCCTGTAAACTGATATAGTCTGCTGGAGAGCTTGTGCTTTTGAAAAACAACAGACTTACTGACCACTTGAAAATAGAAGAAAGTCTAAAAAGGAAAATGAATGCAGGCATCACATTTGAGAATTGGTAAGCTGCAAAATATGTTTTTGGAGTGGAGAGGAATTAGTACACCGATCAGTTTTTATTTAGATTGTACGCCCCTTGATGTACAAAATATATGTAAAGCGCTGCGTAAATTGACAGCACTATATAAGTACCTGAAATAAATAAATGAATAAAATGTTGCTGTCTGTGCCCCCATTAATTAGATTCATCTTCTCTATTTGTCCTGTTTACTGTTATCTGTAAATGAAAGCAAAAGAAAATCCCAGATTTTGGGCTTTCCCCAGAAAAGTAATAGAGGGGAAATCTTCCATTGTGGACATTAGTTCTGGTGACCTGGGGCTCCCCAATGAATTCTCTTAATTTGCAGGGATTTCCTTTCACTTCCTGTTTGGCTATGGGACAGGAAGTGTAGGAAAATCTCTGCAATGGGACACAGACAAAATACAATAAATCAGACAGGGGTTATAACCCTCCTGTGCTCTATTCAAAATGAAAAAAAAAATTGCCTATAGTTCTACTTTAAGATTCTCCTCTTGTTATCCAGTGTACCATAGCACTAGACTGGAAGCTTCTCTACTCTGGTGCTCTGAGCCAGTCAAGTTGTCCTGAATGCACATATGCTGACAGTAAGATAAACAAAAGCAAATTAGGCCTCATGCACACTTGAGCTTAAAAATGCTGGTTTTACAGGCGTTTGAACTTTTTTTTTTTTTTTTCCTGGTGATCTGATGAGGAACACACCTCCTGTATGTATGCGTCTAAATGCCCCTCCATGTTAGCCTATGTGTCCTTGCACACTATAGCCATTGACAGGAGTTGAGAAGCAGAAAAAAAACATTGCTTGTATGTCCAAATGAGGAGAGTTTTGGCAGAAAAAATGCCTGACGTGCCTAAACACAGGTAAACTTGTGTAAATGCTAGGCACGCTTAGCAATTGAGCATTTTTTCATTTCAATGGCTAGAATAAATTAATACTCTGGCCAATGAACTAAATAAATGCCCAAGTGCTTGATGTGCCTAAATACATTTGCAAAAATGCAGCTTAGCCATGTTTTTGAAGATACTTTTCTCCTGCCGTGAGTAAAGCATTCTTCTATCCAGCCACCATTTAAGGCAAGGCGGTGACTACATAGTGAAAAGTAAGGTGGCCATCTTGGCTGTACCATCAGGCCAGGCACAAAATGACAAGTCCCGTGGCAGGTAAAAAAAAAACCTTATGTACTTAGCTGTTTGCAGAGGTGTAGCTTGAAGCTTGTGGGCCCCTATGCAAACGTTTATCTGGCGCCCCCCACTACCACCTGCCACTTCTATCGTGTGCCAGGAAATTCCCACCATGCCAAGATACATATTGAGAGGGTAATTCAGAAGAATTGGAGAGGTATGTCAAAAAGTGGACAGTTTCTCCAAAATCTTTTAAATACTCCGGAGAGCAGGGGTAGGCAGCTTTTGAGAGGTGGAGATATACCTGAATATCATGAAAGAGATCAAATATCACCGAGGTTCGGCAACATTTTTTTTTAAAAGAAATTAACTAGCTAGACCTAACTAAAAAGAAAAGAAAACTTAGGAAAATATAATAGAATAAATGTCACTGTAAAAATATGAACTTACATTCCCTCCTTCTACCCTTCAACTCTTTCAATCAGCCCTGGAAGAGGTTTTGCTATCTGATTGCTCGGTGAAGCCTACTTCCCATCTGTACTCACACCTGTTAAGGGTTTCCCTACCCGCTTTGGGCGGCCTGTGGGGGAGATGGTCACGGGATGTTCCGGAATTAAATGAGGATGACTGGGATAATATTTTGGACTTGCCTTTTCGCTTTCTGGTCTCTCTAAGAGACCGTTTGATTTAGTTCAAGATTGTACATCGGGCTTATTATATCTCATATAGGCTTCACATAATGAGCTCCACACACTCCCCCGAATGTTGGCGTTGTTGGGGCTCACCGGGAGATTTCGCCCATGTGTTCTGGCATTGCTTTGCATTGTCTGATTTTGAGAAAGAGGTAATATCATTGTGTAATAAGTTGACCTCGGCCCACCTGCAACCTACCATGTCGGTGTGTTTGTTAGGTCTGGTTAGTGATCTCTTGCCCACTATAACTGAACATACTCTGATTAGCCTACTGTTGTTCTATGATAGAAAGTCCATAGCTCTGAATTGGAAAAAACCTGCTCCTGCATCTATTATGCTATACAAGCGGAAAATTAATGTTAATTTACCACTTTATAAAGATACTTACATGCACAGGAGATGCCCTAAGAAATCTGATAAGAGTATAGTCCAAATGACTGGTTGAACCCTCCACTGCCTCTGACATTACAATGCCCTGAGTGATATTGTAATATTGTATTTTATGATGTTTTTTGTATTCCTCCTGGTCTTGGGGACATAGTACATGCCATACTATACACTAAGATGGGAAACTTTATATCCACACATTTATTTCTTGGTTGGTGGTGATAGCCATGTGAAAGTTTCGGAAAATCTTTGGACGCAGCCTTTTTTTTTTTTCAATTTCTCTGGATGTATGATTGACCTTTTCCAACCCTGCGAGGGTAGAACATATGTGAACCTTGATTATATGTTTTTGTTTTGTTTGTTGTGTGTATGCCCTTAACATGTTAAACAGTTCAATAAAAAGATTTTTTTTTTAAAAAATGAACTTACGCAGTTTATATAAACAACAAAGATTACTGTGCTTCAGTTATGAATGGACACAAGAATGATTGATACCAATCACTCACTGTGTTCATTCAGAAAAGGAAGGAGCCTTTGACATATTTACCTGCTCCTTTCCCCACTTTCGATCCTGAAACTTCGCCCTGTGTGACCACATCAGCTGGTGGGAGAGGAGAGGGGGAAAGCAGAGGGGGGGGGGGGCAGGAGAGCACACAGGGGCTCAGGCAGCAGAAATGAGAGTAACCTGGACAGGAGGAGTGGCGGGGGCAGCATATATAAGACCCAATCCACTCTATTTTCCTTCTGTAGCTGCTAAAGGATTGGGTCCTAAGAATTGCCGCCCCTGCCTCCCCCCCTCCCCGTCCAAGTGTGAAGCTGAATGTGACAGGGAGGCCAAACAAGCCCCCTGGAGCATGGATGGAGTCACCATTGTGACCTCTGTGACTCTTGATGCAACCCAGTATTGTGATGCAACCCAGTCCCTTCATGTTACACAGAGGTCCCCCATGCTGCCTGCACACTACAAGTCTCAGCAAGTCCATAAATCCACCTCCCTCATACTGGGTCCTGTCACTCCCCCACATACGGGATGTCCCCAGTATAGGGGGAGTCCAGGGAAGTCTCTGTGTTCCAGACTGTATACTGTTCTCAGCCCCTCCATTACAGGTAGCAATATACAGTGGGGATCGAAAGTTTGAGCACCCCAGCTAAAAATGTGTAATAATGTGCATAAAGAAGCCAAGGAAAGATGGAAAAATCTCCAAAAGGCATCAAATTACAGATTAGACATTCTTATAATATGTCAACAAAAGTTAGCTTTTATTTCCATCATTTACACTTTCAAAATAACAGAAAACAAAAAAATGGCGTGTGCAAAAGTTTGGGCACCCTGCAGAGTTAATATCTTGTACTGCCCCCTTTGGCAAGTATCACAGCTTGTAAACGCTTTTTGTAGCCAGCCAAGAGTCTTTCAATTCTTGTTTGAGGTATCTTTGCCCATTCTTCCTTACAAAAGTCTTCCAGTTCTTTGAGATTTCTGGGCTGTCTGTCACGCACTGCTCTTTTAAGGTCTATCCATAGATTTTCAATTATGTTGAGGTCAGGAGATTGTGAAGGCCATTGCAAAACCTTCAGTTTACTCCTCTTGATGTAATCCCCCGTGGATTTCGAGGTGTGTTTAGGATCATTATCCATTTGTAGAAGCCATCCTCTCTTTAACTTCAGCTTTTTCACAGATGGCATCAAGTTACCATCCAAAATTTGCTGAAATTTTATTGAATCCATTTCTCCTTTTACTAGCGAGATGTTCCCTGTGCCACTGGCTGCAACACAACCCCAAAGCATGATTGATCCAACCCCATGCTTAACAGTTGGACAGAGGTTCTTTTCATTAAATTCTGTGCCCCTTCTCCAAACGTACCTTTGCTCATTCCGGCCAAAAAGTTCATTTTTAACCTCATCGGTCCACAGAACTTGTTTCCAAAATGCATCAGGCTTGTCTATATGTTCATTTGCAAAGTTCAAACGATGATTTTGTGGTGAGGACGTAGAAGAGGTTTTCTTCTGATGACTTTTCCATGAAGACCATATTTGTACAAGTATCTCTTTATAGTGGAATAGTGTACCACAACTCCAGTGTCTGCCAGATCTTTCTGGAGGGATCGTACAGTCAAACGTGGGTTTTGAATTGTTTTTCTCACAATCCTGCGAGCTGTTCTGTCTGATATTTTTCTTGGTCTTCCAGATGTTGCTTTACCTTCCACTGTTCCTGATGACTGCCATTTCTTAATTACATTCCGAACAGAGGATACTGACATCTGAAAACGCTTTGCTATCTTCTTATAGCCTTCTCCAGCTTTGTGAGCGTCAACTATTTTCAGTTTCAGTTTTCTAGACAACTGCTTAGAAGAACCCATGGTGCTGATTGTTGGGGCAAGGTCAGATGAGTCTGGGCATTTAAAACCTTTAAGATTGACATCACCTGGTCTTCCTAGACGATGATTGAGAACAATCCATGACACTGGCAGGTCTCAGCTTTGCAAAGGGGGCAGTGCATGCTATAAATTCTGCAGGGTGCCCAAACTTTTGCAGACGCCATTTTTTTGTTTTCTGTTATTTTGAAAGTGTAAATGATGGAAATAAAAGCTAACTTTTGTTGACATAATATAAGAATGTCTAATCTGTAATTTGATGCCTTTTGGAGATTTTTCCATATTTCCTTGGCTTCTTTATGCACATTAATACAAATTTTTAGCTGGGGTGCCCAAACTTTCGATCCCCACTGTAGTGTCATCAATTTATGCGGCAATTTACATACACTATATCATCCATGAAGTAGTAGGCCATGTAAAATGACAGAGCAGGGTCAGTGCATGCTGGAGCACACAGTGCACAGAAGTCGCCAACTGTCCTCCAAACTTTGTGTGGACTTCAGATTAACACAACAACAGTGCATAGAGAGCTTCGTGGAATGGGTTTCCATGGCTGAGCAGCTGCATCCAAGCCTTACATCACCAAATGCAATGCAAAGTGTCGGATGCAGTGGTGTAAAGCACAACGCCACTGGACTCTACAGCAGTGGAGACGTGTTTTTTGGAGTGATGAATCACACTTTTTTGTCTGGAAATCCGGTGGACGTGTCTGGGTTTGGCAGTTGACAGGAGAACAGTACTTGCCTGATTGCATTGTGCCAAGTGTAAAGTTTGGTAGAGGGGGGATTATGGTGTGGGGTTGTTTTTCAGAGGTTGGGCTTGGCCCTTTAGTTCCAGTGAAGGGATCTCTTAAGTCGTCATCATACCAAGACATTTTGGACAATTTCATGCTCCCAACTTTGTGGGAACAGTTTGGGGGTGGCCCCTTCCTGTTTTAACATGACTGCACACCAGTGCACAAAGCAAGGTCCATAAAGACAGAGATGAGTGAGTTTGGGGTAAAGGAACTTGACTGGCCTGCACAGAATCCTGACCTCAACCTGATAGAACACCTTTGGGATGAATTCGAGCGGAGACTGTGAGCCAGGCCTTCTCATCCGACATCAGTGCCTGACCTCACAAATGCGTTTCTGAAAGATTACTCAAACATTCCCATAGACGCACTACTGAACCTTGTGGACAGCCTTTCCAGAAGAGTTGAAGTTGTTATAGCTGAAAAGGGTGGGCCAACTCAATATTGAACCCTACGGACTAAGACTTGGATGCCATTAAAGTTCATGTGCGTGTGAAGGCAGGCGTCCCAATGCTTTTGGCAATATAGTGTATATAGTGTACATTCACATCAGTCCCTAACCCTCAAGGGGTGTACAATCTAAGGTCCCTAATTTACATTTATACATACACATACTAGGGCCAATTTAGACAGGAACCAATTCACCTACCAGCATGTCTTTGGAGTGTGGGAGGAATCTGCAATACCCGGAGAAAACTCATGCAGCTACAGGGAGAACATGCAAACTCCAGGCAGGTGGTGCCATGGCTGGGATTTGAACCAATGACCCTAGTGCTTTCCCCTTGTTACACTTGATGAACTTGCTGCACTTGTAGGATCTCCGGCACCTGGAGAGGCTCCACCTGGAGAGCATGTACCCCGGCCAGGCCCTCTCCATGACTGAGGACAGGTGGGCAATAAGAGAAGGTGAGGAGAAATCGGCCAGCACTGATTTGGAGGGAGAGGTGAGGGGAGGAGACAAGTGAGGAAGGGGTGGGATCAGCTCACAGAGGGGCAGGGACTGGCAGGACATGGGACTGGGAGGCAGCAGGGAAAAGTTAGGGAGACGGACGGTCTGTGCAGTAGAAGGAGGAAAGTTCCCTGACCGCCACATTACATCCTTATCATTCCCCTCAGCACATGACCCACCTCCTCCACTCAGCAGCCCAGTCCCACCTGACACCTGTGTAGAGGGGAGTGGTCTGTCCCATCACATACCATCCTGTCAGGTGACCCTGCCACCCAAACACAGCATAGTTGCCAACATTAAAAAAAAAAAATGTAGGGACACCTTTTTTCACTGTGCTTTCAGCAAGCCATTGTAGAATAATTACCTTAATTAGGGGTGGGGCATTCATTTAAAATTGGCGTGATTTTAAGCAAGTATATTTAGGAAAAAGGGCCTGAGGACTCACGTGTCTAAATGAGAACTTCCCAGGACCTGTGTGGCAGTTTTAATGCATCACTGATAACCATAGCTGCCAGTTTTTCTCAGTACCTCAGACAGCTTTTGCTAGACCACAAAGATATACAGAAGCAGGTGTGAACACTGATGTAGGTAAATGTCCAATAAGTAAGGGTCCAATTTACTTACAAAGAGTTAAAATTCCTTTCCAACCCAACACTGGAAATCTCATAACTTAGTATTCTCTAATACGAGTCTAAGTCTGATTGCAGATCCCAGTCAAACCCATATTTAGTTGATTATCAGCCAACTTAGCTTGTCTTGAACCACAATTGGTAATCATTTACTCATTTGTAGGGAGCAAATGATGATAATCAAAACATGGACACCACCTTAGTATGTAAGTACACTGCTCAAAAAAAATTACAAAAACACTTCTTAATTAGAGTATAGCATCAAGTCAATTAAACTCCTGGATATTGATCTGGTCAGTTAAGTAGCAAAGGGGGTTGTTAATCAGTTTCAGCTGCTTTGGTGTTAATGAAATTAACAATATGTGCTCTAGATGGGCAACAATGAGATGACCCCCAAAACAGGAATGGTTTTACAGGTAGAGGCCACTGACATTTTTTTCCCTTTCTGACTGTTTTCACTAGTTTTGCATTTGGCTAGGGTCAGTGTCACTACTGGTAACTTAATGCGATACCTGGACCAAACAGAGGTTGCACAGGCAGTTCAACTCCTCCAGGATAGCACATCAATATGTGCCATCGCCAGAAGGTTTGCTGTGTCTCCCAGCACAGTTTCAAGAGCATGGAAGAGATTTCAGGAGACAGGCAGTTACTGTAGGAGAGCTGGACAGGGCCATAGAAGGTCCTTAACCCATCAGCAGGACTGGTATCTGTTCCTTCGTGCAAGGAGGAACAGGATGAGCACTGCCAGAGCCCTACAAAATGACTCCCAGCAGGCCACTGGTGTGATTATCTCTGACCAAACAATCAGAAACAGAGTTCATGAGGGTGGCCTGAGGGCCCGACATCCTCTATTGGGCCCTGTGTTCACTGCCCGCCAGCTTGATTGGCATTTGCCATTGAACCCCAGAATTGGAAGGTCCGCCACTGGCGCCTTGTGCTTTTCACATATGAGAGCAGGTTCACCCTGAGCACGTGACAGACGTGAAAGGATCTAGAGAAGCCGTGGAGAATGTTGTGCTGCCAGTAACATTCAGCATGACCATTTTGGGGGTGGGTCAGTGATGGTCTGGGGAGGCATATCCATGAAGAGATGCACAGACTTCTACAGGCTAGACAATGGCACCATGACTGCCATTAGGTATCGGGATGAAATCCTTGGACCCATTGTCAGACCTTATGCTGGGGTCCTCAGTTCCTCCTGGTGCACGACAATGCCTGGCCTCATGTGGCGAGAGTATGCAGGCAGTCCCCCTTTTCCCAGTCTTCAATGTTTCGTTTTAAATTTTTGTTTTTTATTGATACGTAAGTTATTTTGCACCTTCTTGATTTCCTTTTGAGGAATTTGTTATGTTTATCGATTTCAGAATTTTCTTTAAAAGGCTCTAAAGCTTTAGTACTTTCATCTATTTCTTTCCAAATTTCAAGTAACTGTGCTCTTTCTTCCTCTACAATCAATTTCATCAGGGATAGACCATGCTCAATGCAATATTCTTTCCATTTTTTGAGAAACCTAGGGGTATGTAGGTGCTCTGCAGGGATAACTTTTTCTCTCTTTCCTCTAGGGTATAACTTTCTGTTTAACTGTGACTCTAGGGACGAGATGTTCCCTTTTCGTCTCCCTAGTGTGTATGTCTGTGGATGCAGCTGCTAAGGTGACTAGACAACGTTGTCTTTTTAATTTGGTGAAGTAATGGTGGTGGTAGGCTCAGCTTCTGTGTATATAATTGTGCAATGCACATTTGTTTTTTTTAATAAAGCCCTTTGATAAAGCTGCATGGTCCCATATGAAACTACCTTTTGGGGGTACTCTTTTTCCCTATGCATATATGTATTGATTGAGTTTTGGTGACCACGCACATCTATTTTATGCTACCCTTGGGTGAGCCAGCGATCATATGATAGCCGATATTTATATAGGATAATTTTGAATATATATCCCTGTTATATCAGCTGTAAGGGCCCCTGGCATACTTTTTTTAGCCTTTTGTCTTGATCTTGGAAATACCAAGAACGTGAAATGACAAACAAAGCTCTTGCTTTTTGACACCTACTTCCTTACAGCCTGGAATATAATTATGTACTATCTCAGGAACTGGCTGGCCTTCTGTGGCTTACGATACAGGTTGCCAGTGTCTGACAATCATTGAAGAACGGTTTACATCTAAAGCCGCTCAAAGTAGCGAAACAGATTTACATATTTTCATTTGAGAGGCATTACCTGCCTTAGCCTTTGTCTGCCCTTTTCTATTGTTCACTTCATCTAAAAAGGGTTATGACAGCAAGGTAAAAAGCTCTCAAAAAGAGAACACACTTGACATTTAAAAGCAGACCGAGTGCAGTGCTTGCTCAGAATTTAAATTGTATCGTTATTTTTATTAGGTGTATAGTAAGGACCCATTCACCGTATGGTAATCAGCCCATTTATATGAAAGAATTGAATATTGTACCTGCAGCATTAATGCAGTGCTGTTCATTGTGGCATCTGCATTGTGGAAGTGCATTGGGGTGCAATTTAGAATGAATTAATGCCAAGCAGACACCATAGTACACAGCCAAAATATATGGCACCACAGTACAGCACACCAACGCATGTAACATGCATTCTCGCATAGTAAGCAAGCGATGCAATGGCATGATTTAGCCTTGATGGTGTGAATAGGCTGCAGTGCACCTCAAGACACATCAATTTAATGCTTGCTGTACTTTTTACAGCCAACACATGGCAATGCCTTATGGTGTATTGCATCACAAGTGCATTGAGGTAGCACTGTAACACACCAGCACATGTACATTATCACAACAGCAATGTGTAAACTGGCCCATATGCTGTGAGAATATATTGTAAAACAAAAAGCCAGGTAGTTGAAGGGAGAGTTAGCACCACCTTTCCGCTCACCTCTTGCACTGTAGCAGTGGCAGCAATTCTTGTGAATCTTATACAATCTGTAGCTGCCGGAGGTATTCAGCGCAGACAAGTGCTGTCAGAACCACATTTGTACAGGCAGTAAGTTGACTGAATCATCAAAATTGCCTGTTTAGTTCTGTTACTTCCCCAGACACAGCAGGGAACTGCGATCATCCAGTATCTAAGGCTCCTATTCTGCCTGATCAGAATACCTTTTAACCGTTGGATGCTGAACAGGAAGCCCAAGACTAATTTTTCTGCACCTGCATAACCACCAGCAGGCCATCTCCTACCTCTCCACCACTGCACCTGTATGTACTTCTTCGCTCTCTACCACTGCACAAGCATGTACTCTCTGCCACTGTATTATTCTTCATTTCTGTTTTCATCCTGTTTAGTAACCAGGCACATTTTGCTTGTATATTCAAGGACCCACCTGGGCCATTGACTGGACCCTGCTTTCCTTTCCTGAGAGTATACAGTTGTGCTCAAAAGTTTACATACCCTGGCAGAAATCGTGTAATTTTGTTTGTGGCATTGACAAAGTAAAAACTTCATTCTTGCAACTCGACCATGCAGCTAGGTTTTGTTCAAGCATCATCGTATTATGCTTCTTGAAACAACAACACCGTCTTTTTCCAAAGCATCCTGTATTTCTCTTGAGGTTACCTATGGTTTTTTCTTTGTATTCTGTACAATTCTTCTGGCAGTTGTGGTTGCAATCTTTATTGGTCTACTTGAAATTTGCTTGGTGTAAAGAGATCTCCAAATTTTTCCACTTCTTAATGATGGATTGAGTACTAAACGGCATATTCAAAGCTTTGGATATCTTTTTATATCCTTTTCTATCTTTATAAAGTTCCATTACCCTTTTACACAGGTCTTTTGACAGTTCATTTCTGCTCCCTATGGCTCAGTATCTAGCCTGCTCAGTGCATCCACATGAGAGATAACAAGCTCATTGACTATTTATACACAGACATTAATTGCAATTTAAAAAGCCACAGATGTGTGAAATTAACCTTTAATTGCCATTTTACCCTGTGTATGTTACCTTGTGTGTCTCTAACATGGCCAAACATTCCGGGGTATGTAAACTTTTGATCAGGACCATTTGGGTGATTTCTGTTATTATGATTTAAAAAGGAGCCAAACAACTGTGTGATAATTATCACACAATAATTATAAATAGATGACTTCATATGATCACTATCCTTAAATAAGACAGTTTCTTGGCATGGACAGTCAAATTTTTAATATAAATGCCAAAATGTCACGATTTCTGCCAGGGTATGCAAACTTTTTAGCACAACTATATTCTTAAAATGCCCGCACTCCAGTGTTGTCCTGAAAGTGTGCTGATCTTCCTATCTCATTAAAGATATACAGAAATTTATGACAGGTTTGGCCATCCAAGCTAACTATATATTTTTTACACTGATTTAACTGGTTTATATTTTTCTAGCCTATAGCAGAGGTATGTTACAGCAATGCAAATATACTGTATGTATAGTGGATTTCTATAAACTATACATTACAGGTAAACTGAATGAATATGCTTTCATAGTGAAAAGAAGTTGCATTGCTTCCTGGATAGCAGTTCCCCTATTTGACATGCCAATTTCCTGGACATGCCTTTTAAATCTAATGCTTCCTTTGGGTCAGCTGTCAATGACAAAGGCAGAATAAATGCAAGACAAGAGAGTTCCATTGTTTTTGTCTTTTTCTTTATTTTCTGCTACAATTTCCCTCTGGCCCCCATTGTCAACAACAACGAAAAATTCATCATTGTCATTTCACAAATTTTTTTTTCTTTATGGTACGTGAACCATGGGACTACATACTGTAGCTCTTCAGCACTCATGAATATTTATAACAGTGTAGATATTCTATGAGCAAACAGACGTGCGATAAATTAGTAAGCTGTAGCACACAGTTGGCATAACACATTTGTTTATACGTGGTGTCTGCACATTTCATGAAGAACTGTACCCAGAATTGTTTTTTCTACTTAAATGCTGCAAGCAAAGATTTTCCGCTAGGTTTTTAGTTACACATTACAGTCTAACTGTACAATCTTTGTACAGCCAACCTGCAGCATATTCTCAATGTGTGTGGTCTGTGTTAGGATCACGGGCGGGAACAGTGCCCACTGTGCGATCACTCACTGTACACAGTGATTCAAGTTAGCAGGGGCTGCCTGTCCTCTCTGCATCTGCCCAATGCAGTTTTTGGTGCACCCCATCTCCCCTCCCATTTTTAATTGTTGGTTGCTAGAAGCTGGCTACCACCTGTCGGCCAGTGTCCTAGCAATCTGTGAAGCACTTCTGTTGCAAAAGAACAGCTTTGCCTCCTTGCTCCCACACTCTGCCATGCTGCAGCACTGTATGTGAAGGCAGTACCCTGATCTATTTGGTTGACGAATGTATATTATGAAGGTCTATTTGATGTGAATGATAGACTCTCTTGTGATCACTGGGGACACTGATGTGGTTGTAGGGGAAGCTGATGTGGTCGTGGGGACTCAATGTGGTTGAGAAGACTCTGTTGTGATTGTGGGAGCCTTGGATGTAAACTTGCTCTTGATGCAAAGTTGGTTAACTTGTCACTACCTTGCTTGCTAATTTGGTAATAACTATTTTGTAAAGTTCTTCCTTAAAGGAGATGTATGAGGTTTATAAAAATAAAATAAAGTAACTACATACCTCAGTGCTGCAGCATTGGTGTGATGCTGCAGCTGTCTCATATCGGTTCTAAGCCTGAAAACTGAACAGTCACGTGACAGCCCTAAGCCCAGGAACTGAAAAATTTCATGCCAGCTGATCGCTCAGTTCTCAGTCTGGTTGTAGCGGAGAGTGGTGACTGTCAGTCACTGCTTTCTGCTCTTCCCTTCCAGCGCTCTTTAAACTGTCAGGCTGGAGAGGTGGTGGGCACAGCTGGCTTGAGCTCTCAGCTGCATGCTGAGAGCCAGAGCCAGCTGTTAGTTAGGAGTCTAGATGGATCTTTACAATATTGTCTGGATCCTTCCGGAGCCTGGAGTAGCTCTGCCAGGTCAGCTGACACTAGGTAATAAACCACTATACGCTTACTCTGGGTCACAGGAGAGCACTCCAGTGACCCACAGGAAAAAGTATGGCCATAAAAGCTTTAGCCATACTTCTCTTTTAAAGTCGGGATCTCTCTAGAGCCTGGCTCAGCTCAGCCCACTGTTGGCTGAATACGGGACACAGGAGTGCAGAACTAAGTGCACTCCTGTAACCCACAGGAGAAGTAGGGTCAAAAGAGCTTTTGCCCTACTTCTTTAAATAAAGCTTTCCACTCACATGATCCTGTGGAGCTGTAAAAACAAAGTGAGGAACTAAACCCTGCTCTAGTCTACTGGGAAATCCATTTACACTCACCTGCGACTTTATTAGGTACACCTGTACAATTGCTTTGTAACACAAATTGCTAATTAGCCAATCACATGGTAGCAACTCAATGCATTCAGGCATCTAGGCATGGTGAAGATGACTTGATGAAGTTCAAACCGAGCATCAGAACAGGGGATTTAAGTGACGTTTAACATGGCATGGTCCATTGTTGGTGTCAGACGGGCTCGTCTGAGTGTTTAAAAAACTGCTGATTTACTGGAATTTTTACGCACAAGCATCTCCAGGGTTTATAGAGAATGGTCCAAAAAAGAGAACATTTCGAGTGAGCGGCAGTTGTATGGATGAAAATGCCTGGTTGATGTCAGAGGAGAATGGGCAGACTGGTTCGAGATGATAAAGGCAACAGTAACTCATGTCAATATGGACCAAAGTCTCTAAGGAATGTTTCCAACACTTTGTTGAATATATGCAATGAAGAATTGAGGCAGTTCTGAAGGCAAAAGGGGGTCCAACCCAGTAGTAGCAAGGTGTACCTAATAAAGTGGGCGGTGAGTGTATATGGGGTTCCATTTTACTCTGTAGATAACAGCTTTGCTTAAAGAAAGTTATTGTACTAAAAAAAAATCTTCATAGCACATAACTATATTTCTGATGACTACACTGTATAATAGGTATACCTACTTATATTTACAAAGTGTAATCTATCTACAAAAATAACCTGAAATTATTTTTCTGCAAGGAAATGTGACCTAAATATGTGTACAGCTGTATTCATATGTATAACAACATGTGCCACTCCACCTACACATGAGTCACTGATGTTTCCGTTATCAGTTTTGATGTGAGAGTAATAATGATAGCTCAGATTTGATTATTAGCCCACACATATGTATTTGACAGCATGTGTTTATGTCAGTTTTTTTAGCTGTTATACGATAGGAAATATAAATAAAATCGTATGTTTTACTATATTGACTTTTAGATTTAAAAGTTCTCCAACAGATATTTTAAGATTGCATTGGTAGAGCCAGTGTTTCTTGGGAATATAGTATCCATGACTTAGCTGCTCCCTGTTGCGTTGGTCATTCATATTACATTTGCACATTTGGAAGATACTGCTACTTTGTCGGGGTAGTACAATATCGGTATTACAATATCGGTTTCTTTCTCTTCTTCTCCTCTTCACATTTTTGAATTTGTATCTGTTGGGGGGGAAATAAGTACAATGGATCTTCCTGTCACTGTACAGGAACATAGGTGACAGACAATTCATATACAGTATTTGAACATGAATAACGTCGGCCCATATTTACTGCCAAAACCATCGGCAGGCTTGGCAAATGACATAGTTAATAATTGGCAGACTCCCGGTGCAGGCCTGAAAATAGTTTCCTTGGGCGCAGGTCTTGTATGCTAGTTTTCTATATAACATATACAGGGTTATTTACTAAAATTGGAGAGTGCATAATATGGTGCAACTCTGCATGGAAACTAATCAATTTCCAATTTTTATTGTCAAAACTTGATTGAACAAGCTCATGTTAGAAGCTGATTGGCTACCATACATAACTGCACCAGATTCTGAGTGCACCCGTTTTAGTAAATCTCCCCCATAGTGTGTTAGTGTATAGTAACCTCTAACAATCAACTAGTATCCACATTACAATAGTCTACCCACTCCAAGCTTCCGCTCAGTTACTATTGACTAATTGCATTTAGTGTTGTTTTATGAGAAATATTTTAATTTTAGCATCAGCTAATGAGGCTAACAATAGTAAGTTCGACTTTTAACTTTTTTGAAATTAGGTAAAGCATACAGTATTTATGATAAAAATATATCATATATATTCATTTCTAAATTGTATTTCAATTATTAATAGCCTTCTCCTAATCTGACCAACCATAAACTGTCAGGGCAGGAGCCGAGGAACGGACAGGCAGGCCTAACAATGTAACGCACTGGCTGAAGACAACCACCACCCACAGACCGAAGTCCCTCAGGGCGCGGAGTCTAAGTCCCAGGCTGCCCTTCACCAGGGCCCCTGATGGTGGGGATGGACTTGACGCAGCCAGGAACCAGGTCGCGGCCCCCGAGACACCTCAGCTGCGGTAATGGCCGCCGCCAATGGCGTGTAGCTGGTGGAAGAAACAAAAGAGTAGTCAGACAAGCCGGGGTCAACAACAACAGGACAAAACAGTACAGGACAGCAGACGAGAATCACAGGTCACAAGCCAGGTTCAGCAACAGAGGGTCAGATCAAAGGAGAATACAAAGAATAGTCAAGTCACAAGCCGAATCAGAATACCAGGAGAGTCACGAGAGTCAGAACAGAGTAATAGTAACACAAAGACACAAGACACAAGTGCAAAGAGCATGTGCGGGCCACAGGCTTATATGTCATCAGCCACGCCCCTCTGGAGGGTGGACCTCAGAGACCTGAAGGCATAAAAAGGATTCCCATCATGCACAGCAGAATCCAAGATGGACGCCAGCACATGGAGTAACATAACCTCAGGGAAAAGGTAGGACCTTGACAGTACCTCCTCCTCAAGGGCCCCTCCCCCTCCGCGGCTCAACAAAAGGTTTCTGAGGAAAGCGGGTATGAAAAGCGCGGAGGAGGGCAGGAGCATGGACATCCACGGAAGGAACCCAGGAACGCTCCTCAGGACCATAACCGCGCCAATGAACCAGGAACTGTAATCGACCGCGCACCAATCGAGAGTCCAGGATCCGGCTCACCTCATACTCCTCATGACTGTCAACCCGGACAGGACGGGGCCGAGGCAGAGAGGTAGTGAAGCGATTGCAGATCAGAGGTTTCAACAGGGAAACATGAAAGATATTGGAGATCCGCATCCCAGACGGAAGGGCAAGGGCATAGGCCACCGGATTCACTTTGCGGAGAATGCGGAAAGGACCGACAAAACGGGGAGCTAGTTTAGGTGTGGGCACCCGAAGATTGAGGTTGCGAGTAGACAACCACACCCGATCGCCGACCTGGTATGAAGGAGCGGGCAACCGTCTGCGATCAGCTTGGAACTTTTGGCGCTGAGCTGAGTCCCTCAAGGCCCTCTGGATCTGCCCCCACGAAGAACGCAGGGCAGCAAGATGGTTTTCCACCGCCGGAATGTCCCGTGGTGAGAACCTCTCAGGTAATACTGCGGGTTGGAACCCATAGTTGGCCATGAAGGGCGACATCCCGGAGGAGGAGTTGACCGCCGAGTTCTCTGCCCAAACTCTGCCCAAGGCAGGAGATCGGCCCAATCGTCCTGATGGTCTGAAATATAACATCGAAGGAATTGTTCTAAGGCCTGATTGGAACGCTCCGCAGCCCCATTGGACTGCGGGTGGTAGGCTGAGGAAAAGGAGAGACTAATACCCAACTGGGAGCAGAAGGCGCGCCAGAATCTGGACACGAACTGACTCCCGCGGTCCGAGACAATCACCTTAGGCAACCCATGCAGGCGAAAAATCTCCCTGGAAAAGACCGTGGCCAGTTCTTGCGCTGTTGGTAATTTCCAGAGTGGAATGCAATGGCACATCTTGGAAAACCGATCGACGATCATGAGGATGACCGTATGACCCCGAGACACCGGGAGGTCTACAATAAAGTCCATACCTAGGTGTGACCAAGGACGCTCCCCATTGGGAATGGGTTGCAGAAGACCCAAAGGGAGATGCCGTGGAGACTTATTCTGGGCACAGATCGAACATGCCGCTACATAAGAGGCAATGTCGGCACGGAGGGTTGGCCACCAGAATAAGCGAGAGACGACCCAACACAGCTGGTTCTTCCCCGGATGCCCGGCAGTTTTGGCGTTCTGGTAGGTACGCAGCAGGCGGGTGCGCAATCCCTCAGCTACAAAACATCTACCCTCCGGCTTCCCGGGGGGAGCATCAGATTGAGCCGCCAAAATCTGCTCCCCAAGAGGAGAGGTCAGACTGGTGCGAATGGCAGCCAGGATCTGATCTGGAGGAATAACTGAGATTGGCTCAGAGTCTTCCCTGGACAACTCAGAGTATTGCCGTGATAACGCATCAGCCCTGACATTCTTGGAACCAGGCAAATATGAAACCACATAGTTGAAGCGTGACAAGAACAGAGCCCATCTGGCCTGGCGGGGTGTCAATCTTTTGGCCTCCGAAAGATAAGTCAGGTTCTTATGATCGGTAAGAATGAGGACCGGAACCGCGGAGCCCTCGAGCAGGTGCCTCCATTCCTTGAGAGCCAGAATGATTGCCAACAACTCCCTATCTCCAATCTGGTAGTTGCACTCTGCAGAGGAAAGCTTCCTGGAGTAGAACCCACAGGGAAGTAGGGGTCCATCGGGTGACCGACGTTGAGACAGGAGAGCGCCTACTCCCGTCTCGGATGCATCAACCTCAAGGACGAAGGGCAATCCAGGATTGGGATGAGACAGTATCGGAGCCAACGCGAAGGCGGATTTCAGAGCCTCGAACGCTACGATGGCCTCGGGTGGCCACTCGTGAGGATTACTGCCCTTCTTGGTTAGGTCTGAGAGAGGCTTTGCCAGCGTGGAGAAGTTCCGGATGAACTTCCGATAGTAGTTGGCAAAACCCAAAAAGCCCTGAATGGGCCGAAGACCATTGGGACGAGGCCACTGCAGAACCGCCGAAACCTTCTGAGGGTCCATGGAGAATCCCTCCGCAGAAATGATGTAGCCTAAAAAGGCAACTTGGGATCGATGGAATTCGCACTTCTCAAGTTTACAAAAAAGTTCGTTCTCACGTAATCGTTGCAGCACCTGCTTGACATCCTGGATATGGGACTCCATGGACGCAGAGTAAACCAGGATGTCATCCAAGTAAACTACCATGCACTGCTGCAGCAAGTCACAAAGGACATCATTTATGAATTCCTGAAAAACTGCGGGCGCGTTACACAACCCGAAGGGCATCACCAGGTATTCGTAGTGACCGGTTCTGGTGCTAAATGCGGTCTTCCACTCATCCCCCTGTTTGATCCGTACGAGGTGGTACGCCGCCCTAAGGTCAAGTTTGGTAAAGACTGTTGCCCCCTTAAGGTGGTCGAACAACTCAGTAATCAAGGGAATCGGGTAGGCATTCTTAGTGGTGATTCGATTAAGACCCCTATAATCGATGCAAGGCCTCAATTCACCACCCTTCTTCTTTACAAAGAAAAAACCCGCTCCTGCTGGGGAAGTAGACTTACGAATGTGCCCCCGGGAAAGCGCATCCGCAACGTACTCCTCCATGGCCTTATTCTCCGCAACCGAGAGAGGATACACCCTGCCACGCGGAGGAGTGGCACCGGGTTGCAAGGATATGGCGCAGTCGTAAGGACGATGAGCAGGTAAGGCACCAGCGCGTACCTTATCAAACACGTCCTGGTACTCCCCATAATCAGAGGGCAACGCAGAGTCCGAGGAGGCACACAACACCTTAACCGGACCACGGATGCACCCAGCCTCACACTGTGGAGACCACGAGAGAATCTCGGCTGTTTGCCAATTGAAGGTTGGATTGTGCATCTGGAGCCAGGGATACCCCAAAACCACCGAATAGTGCGGAGAAGAAATCACCTGGAAACAGGCCAACTCCCTGTGAACAGCCCCAATAGCTACTTCCACTGGCACAGTCTCGTGGGTAACCTGCGGTGGTTGCAGGGGCCTGCCATCTATCGCCTCGAGAACCAATGGGGTAATTCGAGCCTGCAGGGGAATGGAGTGCTGGGCAGCAAACGAGCTGTCCATAAACAACCCGCTGGCCCCAGAATCTACCAACGCCTGGGCCGTCACCGAGCCCTCCGCCCAAGAGAGGACAACGGTGATCAGTGGCTTATCTCTGCGGAACGCCGGGGACGAGGAGACTCCACCCAAGATCTGTCCCCGACAGGATCTCAGGTGCGAGCGTTTCCCGGACGGACCGGACAGGACTGCCGAAAGTGCCCACCAAGACCACAGTACAGGCAGCGACCCTCCCGACGCCGAGCGGCCCGCTCCCCCTCGGAAAGGCGAGCAAACCCCAGCTGCATGGGCTCACCACCAGACAATCCATCCCCAGGAGGCGTGGGAGGAGAGGGAGGAACGGGTGGGACAGAAAACGCAGGTGCCAGTTGATTGGAAGGCCTCCGCAGGCGTTCCTTGAGTGAAGGCCTCTCCCTGAGCCTGGTGTCAATCAGGATCAGGAAAGAGATGAGCTCCTCCAACACCACAGGCAGTTCCTTAGCTGCAATCTCGTCCTTCAGTGTGTCAGAAAGACCATGGGAAAACGCAGCCACCAGAGCCTCATTGTTCCAACCGACCTCTGCCGCCAGGGTACGAAACTCTATGGCGTACTCGGCCACAGTCCGTGAACCCTGATGCATGGTCATGAGCAGCTTGGCCGCCGAGGCGGAACGAGCCGGTACATCGAATACCCTACGGAAGGCATCGACAAAACCGGAAAAATCTTGAATAACCGGGTCGTTCCTCTCCCATAAGGGATTTGCCCAGGCCAAGGCCTTGTCTGCGAGTAGTGAAATTAGGAACCCAACCTTTGACCTCTCAGACGGGAAGGCGTGGGGTATTAATTCAAAATAAATACCCACCTGGTTGAGGAACCCACGACACTGACTCGGCTCACCCCCAAAGCGCTGTGGAAGAGGGGCAGGGCCAGTCATACCTCTGGGTGCCGCTGATGCAGCCACCGAGGTGGTGGACGCAATAGGCGGAGAAGCAGCGGGAGAGACCACCGGAGTGACTACCGGCCTAATAGCACCAGGAGCAAGGTGTGCAGTGCATGCAAGCAGAGTTTGCAACGCCTGAGCGAACTGATCCAACAGGTGATCCTGTTGATCGAGTCTGGCGACTAGCGTTGGGAGCGAAGGCGTGCCTGCACCGTCAGGGTTCATGGCACTTGTGTAATGTCAGGGCAGGAGCCGAGGAACGGACAGGCAGGCCTAACAATGTAACGCACTGGCTGACGACAACCACCACCCACAGACCGGAGTCCCTCAGGGCACGGAGTCTAAGTCCCAGGCTGCCCTTCACCAGGGCCCCTGATGGTGGGGATGGACTTGACGCAGCCAGGAACCAGGTCGCGGCCCCCGAGACACCTCAGCTGCGGTAATGGCCGCCGCCAATGGCGTGTAGCTGGTGGAAGAAACAAAAGAGTAGTCAGACAAGCCGGGGTCAACAACAACAGGACAAAACAGTACAGGACAGCAGACGAGAATCACAGGTCACAAGCCGGGTTCAGCAACAGAGGGTCAGATCAAAGGAGAATACAAAGAATAGTCAAGTCACAAGCCGAATCAGAATACCAGGAGAGTCACGAGAGTCAGAACAGAGTAATAGTAACACAAAGACACAAGACACAAGTGCAAAGAGCATGTGCGGGCCACAGGCTTATATGTCATCAGCCACGCCCCTCTGGGGGGTGGACCTCAGAGACCTGAAGGCATAAAAAGGATTCCCATCATGCACAGCAGAATCCAAGATGGACGCCAGCACATGGAGTAACATAACCTCAGGGAAAAGGTAGGACCTTGACATAAACTAAGCTGATCATGTATTATACAATCTTATTGTACAATTTTCATTTCTAATTACCTTAAATGATAAGTTCACCTTTTAACAAAAAATAACAAATGCACATTCGTTTTCTGGTAAAAAAAATGTGTATTTATTATTTTTTGTCGCCCCACAAACGCCTATAATGCATTTGAGTGGTGTTACCGCTCCGCAAACACCCCGCAACCGCGTCGCAACCGCACCGCAAACGCCGGCCGGGCATTTGCGGAGCGGCACCATAGACGAGAATAGGAGGCTTCAAAGCCTCCTGACTCGACCAGAGGCGTCTGTTTTGCCGCGACGCAATGCGACGCAAACGCTCCTGTTAGAACAGCACCATGTGCTGTAATGTGCAGAATTGGCAGAGGCGTTTGGGAAGTGGTAAAAACGCTTCCCAAACGCCTCTCTGCCGCCTGCACACAAGGCTAATGTGAACGTAGCCTAAGACTCAATGAACTACCAAGGTGCTGTCGAGCGCCGTGGTAGTTCATTGATAGCTTCAAGCCGACCTCCGCAAAGGCTGCTGGGACTTGTAGCTTTCCTTTTCACCGAACACTTTTTTAAAAATTGTGACAGCTAGCAGGGAGGAGAAGCTAGCTGTCACAACATGGATGGGGGGGGGGGGAGGTACAGGGACCGCTTCGTTTGTAACATCTTGAATATGGGTGTAACAGGTAACATGTTACTAAAGGTGAACTTATCCTTTAAAGATTGTAATATGAGGTCAGACCTAAACAACACTTTCAAGTTGTATCCAATTAGGCAGGCTCTTGCACTGCATAGCTGAAGGTAAATCTAAAAGAAAATTTGCGCAGAAATTGTACAAGAAAATTGATTAATGTATAGTCAGCTTTATTTTGTGAAGATATATATATATATTTACTTGAATTCTATGATACATATTCACTATGCCCTGTGAGTAGGCACTGCTGTGTCATACATTCCACAGAGCCTTCCTTTTGAACAATAGAGGTGCAGAGGCATTTCAGGAGGTGGGGTCAGTAGAGGAATTACTGATTGTAGGTAGCAATGTACCATGGTATATGTAGTCCTTGGAAATTTAATGTAAAGAGTAGAGGAGAATAGGAAGTCTTTGCTCTGTTTCAAATGCCATTTTATGCATTGACATACCTCCATAGACCCAATTTTCCAGACAGTATGGTCACCTGCTGACTTGGCACTATCCACAGGCAGCTTAACTATACAAGTAAACACATTGAATCCAATGCATTTTTACGATAGATAATTGTAGTGCAGAGAAATTTTTTTAGTGTTTTGAAATGTGAGAAGACAATTTTCCTAAACCCTGTCTTTGAAAAGAACTGACACTGATTGAGGGAACTGAAGAAACATGGAGAGTCTAGCGAGGACTGAACTATCACTAAAAAAGGAGGGAAGGACAGAGGGAGATATCAAATCACATAAGTAAACAAGTTCTGGTGTCCCTAAAGCACTACTAGATGTAATCAAACATCAAAACAATAGTAACCTGATGCAGTTCATTACAAGACAAAAAAAAATACAAACAGGTGGGATAGAATCGGCTGATAAGGTAGTGGGCATTGAAGCCATGCTCTTTATGACAGGTGACTGCTGCTGACTGGCAGTGTGGAGAAGGGTTAACAGCAGTGACAACCTGATAATCCTCTTCTTCTAATGTGGAAGCATGCAGCTCTATAGTCCTAGTCACTGCACAAGGTTACAAAACTGCAGCATTAGCATTGTTTTCCTTTTAAAGGAAGTACATTTTACTTGCAGGATTACCAAGCACAAGCATGTACAAGGGGAACTGGTTATTTTAAATATGAAATGTTAATGTATAACAGATGCTGCATAACACATGGTTTTGGACTGTATAGTGTGCAAAGATGCATGTTTTTCTATACATTTTTGTAACACACAGCATATCTAGAGCTACCAGTATTTTGAAATGCATACTTTTGTCTGACTGTAGATTTGTACTATAGAGTACTTTTCATCAAGAGTTGTCACAGTCTTTCTACTCTGCAGTTTATATTGTTTGTGGGTACAAGGCGCTATAACGTAACTTTTTTTTTGTAGAAAAAATATTGGTTTCTGGTGACCAAATAATAAATTGAAGCAGCAGTTCTATTCATTGGTGGGCCTATATTACTAAAGTATTACATGAACTGAAATTAAGTAACCTTTTCTCCCTTTTATACAGCCAATCATATGTAGCAGAGTTTAAAAGTTGCTCTTGCACGTTTGGACCTTTGAAGTAAACACGGGTTCACTTTAGTATATCTAAACCCAAGAATAAAACTGAACTGTTTTGCAGTTTACTAATCCTTAGATGTGGTGGCTGTATTTTATTTCTTCCTCCAGGATATTTTTCTTTTATGTTCACTTGATATTCCTGTGAGTGATACACTTCTCGGTCCTTTTAGTCTACACTTCTTTCTGCATTGCATATACAGTATGAGGATATCTGAAATCTAAGTCTTAACACATTATGTTTTAGATTAGTCCTAACTGTATCTAGGAGGACATCTCAAGTCCTAACACATGTCCTATCCTAGACCAGGGGTCTCCAAACGTTTTTAGCAAAGGGCCAATTTACTGTCCTTTAGACTTTAGGGGAGCTAGACTTGGGTCAGTGGGAGTAGAAAATGCCCCAGCATCCATAAACAATGCCTCAGTTTTGGTGATTATTGGGAGTAATAAAATTGCATAACACCTGTGGGCAATAGGAAGAGGAATAGTGCCCCATCATTGATGGTGGTGAGAGGAACGGTGCCCCATCATTGGTATAAGTGGAAGGAACAATGCCCCATCATTGGTATTAATGAGAGAAATAGTGCCCAATTGTTGGTATTAGTGAGAGGAATAGGGCCCTGTCATTGGTATCAGTGGGAGGAACAGTGCACCATCTTTGGTGTCAGTGGGAGGAGGAATAGTGCCCCATCATTGGTTTCAATGAAAGGACTAGTGTCCCATTTTTGGTATCAGTGGGAGGAACAGTGCTTCATTGTTGGTGTAAGTGGAATGAATTATCTCCATTGTTGCTTTTAATGGGAGTAATAGTGCCCCAAGGGCCAGATAAAGGCAAGAAAAGTGCCGCAATTTGGAGATCACTGTCCTAGACAAACAATGCATACATGCATTATATGGAGTGAGTGTTGTCACCCTCCATAGATGCAGTACATGGAGTGAACGTTGTAACCCTAGCACACTAAAGCGTGTTACTGGCAGGATCCCCAGGTGAAAATAAAGGAAAAATGGTCTGAATAAAAATGAAACTAATGGAGACAGCTCATCTATGGACTAATGATCTGAAAAATATTACATTTTCGTTTTGGACTTAGGATATCCTTTAAGAAGGTAAAACAGCATTAGCCTACAAGGACATCTTTGTGGCTGGTAGTTTCATAACAGAGTTGCTTTAAATTGGCTGATCTATTAACAGGTTAATTTTATACAGAGGGTTTGGATATACTTTGATGTACACTTTACTAAACTAAGCCTTAATAATTGGGGCATTTCTCTGTATTAAATAAAATAATGAATAGCTGGCAAGCAGTGATTTGCAGCTGCAAATTCTGCAATAGCTCTGTCATTTAACAGCATTGCCACGATATTCTTATATTGATGTACAGTATCTCATAGAAGTGAGTACACCCCTCACATTTTTGTAAATATTTTATTATATCTTTTCATGTGACAACATGAAATTTTACATATATATATATATATATAATTATACTAGAAATTATACTTTGCTACAATGTAAAGCAGTGAGTGTACAGCTTGTATAACAGTGTAAATGTTCTGTCCCCTCAAAATAACTCAACACACAGCCACACATTAGTCTAAACCGCTGGCAACAGAAGTGAGTACACCTCTAAGTGAAAATGTCCACATTGGGCCCAATTAGCTATTTTCCCTCCCCGGTGTCATATGACTCGTTAGTGTTACAAGGTCTCAGGTGTGAATGGGGAGCAGATGTGTTAAATTTTGGTGTTATCGCTCTCACACTGTCTTGCTGGTCACTGGAAGTTCAACATGGCACCTCATGGCAAAGAACTCTCTGAAGATCTGAAATAAAGAATTGTTGCTCTACATAAAGATGGCCTAGACTATAAGAAGATTGCCAAGACCCTGATATTGAGCTGCAGCATGGTGGCCAAGACCATACAGCAGTTTAACAGGACAGGTTCCACTCAGAACAGGCCTCGCCATGGTCGACCAAAGAAGTTGAGTGTATGTGTTCAGCGTCATATCCAGAGATTGTCTTTGGGAAATAGACATATGAGTGCTGCCAGCATTGCTGCAGAGGTTGAAGGGGTGGGGGTCAGCCTGTCAGTGCTCAGACTATACGCCGCACACTGCATCAAATTAGTCTGCATGGATTACTGGAACCACAGTCAAGCATGGTGGTGGGAGTGTTTTGGTCTGGGGTTGCATGAGTGCTGCTGGCACTGGGGAGCTACAGTTCATTGAGGGAACCATGAATGCCAACATGTACTGTGAAATACTGAAGCAGAGCATAATCCCCTCCCTTCAGAGATTGGGCCGCAGGGCAGAATTCCAGCATGATAACGACCCCAAACACACCTCCAACACAACCACTGCCTTGCTAAAGAAGTTGAGGGTAAAGGTGATGGACTGGCCAAGCATCTCTTCAGACCTAAACCCTATTGAGCATCTGTGGGACATCCTCAAACAGAAGGTGGAGGAGTGCAAGGTCTCTAACATCTACCAGCTCTTTGATGTCGTCATGGAGGAGTGGAAGAGGACTCCAGTGGCAACCTGTGAAGCTCTGGTGAACTCCATGCCCAAGAGGGTTAAAGAAGTGCTGGAAAATAATGGTGACCACACAAAAGATTGACACTTTGTGCCCAATTTGGACATTTTCACTTAGGGGTGTACTCTCTTTTGTTGCCAGCGGTTTAATCATTAATGGCTGTGTGTTGAGTTATTTTGAGGGGACAGCACATTTACACTATTATAAAAGCTGTACACTCACTACTTTATATTGTAGCAAAGTGTAATTTCTTTAGTGTTGTCACATGAATAGATATAATAAAATATTTACAAAAATGTGAGGGGTGTACTCACTTCTGTGAGATACTGTAGTTTTTTCACCCTGTAGGTTTTTGTTCTCCTTTGCCTATAACCAACAGGATATTTTAGGGCCTGTGTCATTGAACTTGTGTCCATGGCATCAGTTTGATATTAGCTGAGATACTTCTTGGTTAATTCAGTAGATATTAACAGGTGCATTTGACATTTCCATAGACTTGTATGGTAAGGCAAAACCCATCTGAATCAATCAAAAGCACACTGACAAAGGTCCTTATATGTAGGCTCTATATCTATACACCTGAGCATTTCTCAGGGAAGATTTTGTCCTATACATTGGTTCTGTATACAACTAATATCTTTGATTGTAAATGACAGCTCTCGTACACTGCTCTACATACATTGCATTATTTAGCTTATTCCTATGCTTTAACCATTACGTGCGCACATCCCTGATACTTGTCCTCATATATTTTTGCTATTAACCTGTTTTCCCCGGTATAGGTATGTGACTCTTTTAAGGGCAAATACTGTATTTGTGCGTTTGTTTTTAGAATGCAAGTTTCTAATATTCCTATTTCAATTGCACTTTCTAAGCTGACTATGCTTATTAAACTGCACCTAATATCTGCTGAGATGTCAGTCTGAGACTCATGAAACTTGCAGCCTGCACTGTGTGATGGCCCTGGAAACGTTTGAATTGAGTCCTATGGCTTCATCTAACCAAAGCATCAACTAATACAAATCAAACATGCACTTGAAAGGGAGTAGTAAATAATTATTTAGGTATTCCTCTTACTCATTTACTTTTTATATTTTTTGTGTGCAGGTGGAAGAAGGCTGGTGGGAGGGAGTTCTCAATGGAAAGACTGGAATGTTCCCTTCCAATTTTATTAAGGAAATTGGGTCCGAAACAGAAATTGGGGGAAATTTTGAAGATCATCAGATAAAGCAAGGTAAGACAATTTTGTTAGATGTGCACTAAAACATTTCAGATATTAATATGAAAATATACGAGTAAAGAAATTGCATTGCACATTTATATTAATAGCTTTTTATACTGGAAAACCTTAAATCACCAGTACATTCTGTACTTGAAAGACTATCAAGACTAGTGATTTATGGCACCCATTCATGCAGCTCCATCCTTTTGTCAGTAAAAAAATGTTTATCCTTTTTTCCCTTTCCCACATACTTTCCCTAATCCCACATTTCACTATATTCTGACCCAAAAATCATCTGTGTTGGCCTTGCCTGTGCAGTAAATTCCCATAGACTTCTGTGAGACCATCTCTGGCATTTGGACATAGCCCCATAGAAGTATTTTCTTGGTGGAATCTTTTGGATTTTTACATTTTTCTCCCTTCACTACAGACTATGGCTAAATATTGCAAGATGCTTTCATGTGACACAAATAGGCTAGGTTCTCATCAATTCACTGCTGTGCGTTGATGTGTATTTTTTCTGCATGTTAATATGTTTTGCATTCTGACAGCCCATTCACTTGAAAAGGCTGCCCAATGCACCAAGAAAGTGCACATACTTTTTTTTTTTTTTTTTTAATTGTCGCGCACAACAAGGCATGGTAATACGTTAGCGCACAGATGCGAACAGAGTCTTACTGTTTTACTTCCACAGCAATCTGTTTGGAGGGTTTTTAGTATAACAGAATTGGTCAGCTGGGGTTTTTCATGGAAGGCTAAGGGAAGTCCAAAGTTAAGGTTTATCAGGTTGGTGGGGAGGTCTGGTTTGTCTGGTCATTTGTTCTGATGTGATGTGAGACACACCAGCAACATAATAGTCCTATTTATCACTTTGTTGAGATTGCCTTATTTCAGTAATTGGTTATCATGCGTTTAAGACCACATCAAGTTTTTGACTGTAGCTACAAGTAGGAAAGCTGCGAGATATTGTGATGTAAGCCATGCACCATCATTGAAAGTAATCCAGGTGAGTAGTTGGGTTCTTGAATTTTCTGAGAATATGGAGGTGTCACCTATATTAGGTTGGTCTGAGAAAAGCAGAAGCCTCTTGCCAGCAATTCTATTGATTAGGTGGTATTTTATTTGTACCACAGGCTCACAGGTTTTTTACTTAAAGCAGTTGTAAACCCTTCCATTTACAGTGAAGTGCCTGGCCTGAGGTGATACACATAGATTAAACATATCCTCCTACATAAGTTGTACCTGTTTATCTACAGTCTTCCCTTCTCCACAGCTGTTCAAAGTGCTGATTTTATAAATCTTGTCTGAGAGTTCAGAAAAAAAGGGGGAGATGAGCTGAAGTTACATTCTGCAGAGCTCAGTGAGGAGACCGCTGAGAACTGATTGGAGGGAAGGAACAAAGCTAAGGCTGTCAATCTGTTGGAAGTCCCTCCCCTGTCACCATTTTTCTCTTGGTGTCAGGAATACTTGTCAGAAGTGACTCATGCTGATATCAGAGGAACAAGGCAGCAGACAGAAATTACATTTAGTGCTCTTAACTGAGTCAAGTGCACAGTACAGAGGGATATGCTTTGTTCATATTTCATGTCTGAGGTTTACAACCACTTTAAAGAGCCAATGCCATTTAAATATATAAGTATCTGTTTGTAGTACACTGTATATAGTTCATCTCTGGTATTTAGATCCTGTTCTGCCATTTTTTTTTGTAAATGCTTTAATTGTACAAGATATTAATGTATTTTCACAAAAAGAATGAGGAGAATGAGCTTGCAGTGAGAGCACTATACAGACGTATATGACCCAGATATGAACAAGATGCAGTCATACATAACAGGCACCTGTTAGGCAGGCCATACGTTATGCAATTTTTTTTTTCCTTCATACTTGTGTTGAAAGAAAGAAAATTGCTGGATTCCTCAGTCAAAACAGTCAGTGTTGATGAGGGAATCCCTCTTGCAGCGCTATTGTGTGCTGCTGGTGGAGAGCGTGGGGCACCTTCCCCGCCGGCAGAATACAATGATCACTGCTGGCGGCTATATCCGCCGGCAGTTATCACAAGAAAAATAACCCGACAGACTGGTTGTACTGAACTCGATCGATAGATTGGCTTCAGTACAACCAGTTTGACTACTGGAGAATCAAAATTCTGCTGGTTCCTGCTGAACCAGCCGAATTTCGATCCATCTATGTCCACCTTAAGTCTTCATCCTTCTGGTGATTGTCATTGTATAAACCAGCAATTAGACAAACATTCCTGTACATTTCATATTTAGAAGAGTCTACAGGACGAGGAAGTGGAGGGAACAGAGGAACAGGATGGAAGGTGAAAAGGAGTGTCGAGAAGTCCTAGAGAATCCTCATTTCCTGTATCCAAGGTCAGGGACTGATATTCCAGAGAATAAAAATGAAGTCCATTCAATAGAACAATGCTGCTTTCATTTTCCATTTCTACGATCCAGAGTTTTGGTTAGATCCTCCAAGTTCCTAATTTCTGTAATCTTCGCAAACCATTGTGTCATAGAAGGAGACTCTTGCCTTCATGGAATTGGGATACTTGGTGTGGCCTCCTGTTCGCTCTTTAAGGTAAATGTCCTGAGAGCAAAAGAATGGAGACTTTAATCGCTGACCTTGTTATGAGCATGCTAGTTGCTAGGCTACAGTATTTTCTAAATCGCTGAGATGGAACAGGCATGCTGATTAGAAAGTTATAGCAAAGTCAGAACTCCGGATCTGCATAGTTGTTTCGGATCAGTGCTTACGCCATTGAATCAGTCAGACAGCTAGCAGTTTAAGGAGCTGTTAACAATTTAGATCCTCATATTATCTCATGGCTCATTACAAGTAATATAGTTTCATAAATTAAAGCGGATTTCCACCCAAAAGGGATCGTTCCTCTTTAAGACTTTGTCCCCCGTTTCCCATTAGGGATTGGCACCTCTGGGGATCGGGTACCCGAATTTGACAGGTACCTGCTCCCACTTCCACTGCGATTACCTAGGCGATCAGAAGCGAAAGTTGTCCTCCCCCCTTTCTCTCCATAGTCTTCTGGGACATGTGTCAGATCCCAGAAGACTATGGGCGATTCACAGCGCAGCTCTTCTCACGCATGTGCAGTGGGCACCTGCCTGTGAAGCCGTAAGCTGTCACAACTGGGTGACCACACTGAAGATGCCGATGCCGAGGAGAGAAGACGGCCGGTGAAACCAGCCGTGGTGAGGACACCGCTGGACCGAGGGACAGGTAAGTGTCTGCATTTTAAAAGTCAGCAGCTACAGTTTTTGTAGCTGCTGACTGTTTTTTTTGGTTTTTTTTGAGCTGGAACTCTGCTTTAAGTTTTGAATGTCTCCATATCTCCACCTCATGGTCATAAGCAATATTTTCTCCTGTAATTATTGGTGGTTTCAGCGTTGAATAAATACAGTAAGTGGAACGTCCCTCCATGGCCGCTCCAGTGCAATGTGAATTCTGATGTGTACACAAGTGGTTCAATGATTCCTTTTGCTTTTTTTAAACTATGAAAACAAGTGTTTACCCAGGGTAACAGCCAGAGTGACCACATGCCTGAACCAGAGTTGATGGAATGGTATTTCACTTTACTAGTTGCCGACCGCAGATAGTCTGAATGACGGTTGCACTGCGGCCGGCCAGTTCTGGGAGGGCATCTCCTCCCAGAACGCTCTCTCCTGCGCGCCCCCGGCAATCTCCATGATCGCTGTGTCCTACGGACAGAGCTGATCACGTGTTGTGGTAAAAGGCCAATCACAGCGGCCTTTTACCACGTGATCAGCCATATCCAATGACACGCTGATCACAGGGAAATGCAATTGCGGGTTCCCGGCTGCACTTTCCTCATGCTGTCAGAGCGTGAGGAAAGTACTGCCGAGAACCGGCAGTTGTCAGAGCAGGGATTGGCACTGATCATCCGTGCCCTGATGATCGGTGCCCAGCAATGCCACCCACCAGTTCCGCCCACTTGTGCCCAGTAGTGCCGCCCACCTGTGCCGCCCATCAGTGCCACCCACCTGTACCATCAGTGCCACCCACTAGTGCCCATCAGTGCAGCCCAGCAGTGTCGCCAGTCTGTGCCGCCAGTCAGTGCCCAGCAGTTGCGCCAGTCAGCGCCCAGCAGTTGCACCAGTCAATGCCCAGCAGTGCCGCCAGTCAGTGCCACCTATCAGTGCCGACTATTAGTGCCGACTATCAGTACCCATCATCAGTGCCACCCATCCGCGCCGCCTATCTGTGCCGCCTCAGTGCTGCCTATCAGTGCCCTTCAGTGCTGCCTATCAGTGCCCATCAGAGCTGCCTATCAGTACAACCTCATCAACGCACATCAGTTAAGGAGAAAAATTACCTGTTTACAAAATTTTATAATAGAAACAAAGAAACTTATTTTTTTTGTTTATAGCGCAAAAAGTAAAACACCCAGCGGTGCGTAAATACCACCAAAAGAAAGCTCTATTTATGAGAATAAAGTGATAAAAATTTCATATGAGTACAATGTTGCATGACCACGCAATTGTCATTCAAAGTGTGAGAGTGCTGAAAGCTGAAAATTGGCCTGGTAAGGAAGGGGGTATAAGTGCCCGGTAGTGGTTAATTCTTTTTGTACCAGATATATAGAGGTTTAGATGCCACTATAATCATGTGGTTGCTGTGGATCACTGCAGTTGCACATTGCTTTGTGTTATATTAAATAGGGCTGAAAAGGAATTCATAACATAGGTAATGAGAGCAGTAAGCCATGAACCTACAGTCTAAATTCATTTTGTGCAAGACAAAACGAAAGCAACTGTTGTTCCAGATCACAGTTTTTAACATTTTTACAAATGTATAAATAGTTCCAGGAAAGTCAATCTTCACCTTAAAAGCACCCGAACCACTTTGTCACAGTTTATACATTGAATGCATCAGAACACTGTTTGATGTCTGTTAAACAGGGCTCTGTCTTCCTGTCTTCTGGAGAGCCCTGACCTTTAAAACATGCCTTACAATTTTATTAAAGGGATTGAGTCCCACGTGTTTCAGTTCCCTGGCTGTATTAATAACCCTGCAGCTTTTACCAGGAAGCGCTTAACTCTGCTCTTATGAGCTAAAAGCCATTATTTTTCCAGGGCTGCTCTTTAACATCAGAGCAAGACCTGGCTGGCAGCATGTCTCACAGCTCAGCTTGCCACCAGTCCATCGCTAGCAGACCGATAAGCAGCATCTAGTAATTGTTTTCCTGTAGTAACAACATTTCAAAGAGAAGACATCTCTACTTATCATTTTTGTTCTTTTAGCACTTTTGTACTTTTCTGTATGGATCAGTGCACTTCAAATGAACTATTGTACTGTTTAAAGCCTTTTTTGACATAATATACATTCTTGCAAGCCAGGATAATAAAATCCAGTATAAGTGGCAGGGTCTTTGCAATTGTAGATTTCCCCACAAAATGCAGACAGAAAGAGGTCTTTCTGTCTTCCAACCAATAACCAGCCATGTAACCCCACTTTTACCCTAACCTTTGTTGTAACCCCAACCCCCACACTAATTCTCATTGTAACCCCCAGGTTTCACCAGGGCCGGTGCTTGCACTAGGCAAACTAGGCAGCAGCCTAGGGAGCACTGCCACCTAGGGGTGCCTGGGTGCTGCAGAGGTCGGCACTCTCTCTCTCTGTATGGGATGCTGCCACGTCACAAATGATCCTTCAACTGAGGGGAGGGGCGACAGGGGATGATGAAAGGACAGAGGAAGATGCTGGATGTCTGGGGCCAGTGTAGCAGCTGAGCTACCTGTCATTGCAGGAGCTGAGGAACTGACAGGCAGGCCTAATAACAATGTAACGCACTGGCTGACGACAACCACCACCCACAGACCGAAGTCCCTCAGGGCGCGGAGTCTAAGTCCCAGGCTGCCCTTCACCAGGGCCCCTGATGGTGGGGATGGACTTGACGCAGCCAGGAACCAGGTCGCGGCCCCCGAGACACCTCAGTTGCAGTAATGGCCGCCGCCAATGGCGTGTAGCTGGTGGAAAAGACAATAGAGTAGTCAGGCAGGCCGGGTCAACAACAACGGGACAAAACAGTACAGGACAGCAGACGAGAATCACAGGTCACGAGCCGGGTTCAGCAACAGAGGGTCAGATCAAAGGAGAACACAAAGAATAGTTGAGTCACAAGCCGAGTCAGATTCCAGGAGAGTCACGAGAGTCAGAACAGAGTTATAGCAACACAAAGACACAAGACACAAGTGCAAAGAGCATGTGCGGACCACAGGCTTATATGTAATCAGCCACACCCCTCTGGGGGATGGACCTCAGAGACCTGAAGGCATAAAAGATTCCCACCATGCTCAGCAGAAATCCAAGATGGATGCCAGCACATGGAGCAACACAACCTCTGGGAAAAGGTAGGACCTTGACACTGCCACTCCCTCCAGTGTTCCTCTCAGACTCAGTCCCTTACTGCAAGCTGGCTGGTGGCTGTTGATCACTGTGGAGTTCCATCTCTTATCATCCCATCCCATCCATCAGCAGAGGTGGCGCTGCGCCTGCAGAGGAAGGTAATGTCTGAATATGGTGTCTCATGTCTGTGTGAGTATGATCCAGCCGGCTGGCCATCCATCACATGCGCAACGAGTCAGTGAGTGATGACATCATCACAATCCCACAGCCTGCTCTTCTTGTGCCTGCAGGGCCTGCTGATCTGTGTCCGTACTGGTGGTGGTGTGTTGTGTGGGATCTCTCACAGTGTGGGGTCGCTTAGTTCAGGTGTTGTGTGTGTATCCATCATCCTCCACTCACTGCAACTGTCATCCTGTCACTGATACAGTCCGTCCGTGACACTGGTTTTCTCTTTAATATTGGTGCTGGTTGCATCTTATGGCACCTATTTTTGCAAATTAAAAGAAATATAGTAGTCTCATGTTTTGTTGATTTAATATTTTCTACTGTTTTTACAAATTTTTATTTATTTATTTTTGGAGGGGGCACAAGTAGCTGGTCTGGCCTAGGACACAAAATAGTCTAGCACCGGCCCTGGGTCTCACTCATACTAACTCTTCTTATAACCCCAACCCATACACCAACCCTTTTTAACCTTAGACATATGCAATTCATTTTGTTATGAGTAAAGATTCTAATAAAATTTTTGTTATTTGGAGATTCAGATGTATCCAAATATTTGATTCACATTAGTAACAGATTTCAACGAATCTGAAATTAATTCTAACAAAAACAAAGAAATCATTCATATTCATTTGTTTAATTTGTTTGCGACTTCAGAGGGTTTTGCAAGTTCAATAATATGTGTCATATTCTATATCGTTATGGCTGGTCAAAGTCGCAAAACATCAAAGTCACATCGAAGTTGCAAGCAAGTTAATTTTGCATCGAAGCTGCAAGTTACTTTCACATCAAAGTTGAAAGCAAGTCAATTTTGCATCAAAGTTGCAAGCAAGTGTTCAAGGCATCCAAGCTGCAATGCAAAGTTGCACTGGAAACATAACAAATTAATCCGAATCTTCTGATTAACTTCAGAAAATACAAATTCATTTGGAACAAAAAAATACTAAACAAATCCGAATGTATGAAGCAATTTCCGAAAATGAATTATTTTAACGTAACAAATATGACAAAACAAAATAATTGACTTAACGAATGAATTTGAAACTAATCAAAACTATTTTTTATCACACGTATTTCTACTTACCATTCCTTTAACTCCAACCCTTACACCAACCCTTCATCTAACCCCAACTCTCACACTAGCCCTTCCTATAACTCCAGCTCTCACATTAACCCGCTTTGTAACCCAAACTCTTACACTAATCCTCCTTGAATCCCCCAACTTTCATGCTAACCCTTCTTATAACTTTAACTCACACAAACCTTTTTGTAACCCCAACCCTTGCATTAATCCTCCTTGAAACCGCCAGCTTTCATACTAACCCTCCTTATAGCCCCAGACCTCATACTAACCCTCTTTATAACCACAGCCCTCGCACTACCTTCCTTAACCTCCCTGGTGGTATTCCCGAGTATAGCTCGGGGTAAAATTTCAGTACCACAAGCGGTAACCCCGAGCTACACTCGGGCTTAACATGCGGCATTGCTCAGGGATTCCCTGCAGCGCTTACCTTGTCCTTCGCTCCCACGATGTGTCCCCTGCAGCGTCCCCAGCCATCTCCTCCGGCCGATGCCGGCATCCGGCTTCCGTGTTCCGTTCCCTGAGAGCGTCGGGACGTACGGGTGCCGGAACCGGCGGCAAATTTGAAAGTTTTAAAAAATGTCATTTTTTTAAAAAACGATTATTACATAGCAAGACATTGCTGTTTCAAAGCATTTCACATATATTTTGTCCCTACTGCTTTGTCCTGTGCCCTGTCTGCATTTTGACTGTTCTTTCTGCCTGGAAACTGGGAAAAGTCCATGGCGTCCAAAAAGCGTCCCTTTAGGTCAAAATCGGTTTTAGACCAGCTAGAGAACAGCGATAGTAAATCAGAACCACTTGCAGAATTGAGTGATAATGATTTGTGGGGAAATTCGTCATCAGACACTGAAAACGATTCTGCGACTTTGCTCAGCGATGTGCGAACTTGGCGCTATATTTCAAATTTCAGTGTTTTTGGTTTGATTATATTATTGAATTAAATTTATTACTATTATATTATTATTTGTTATGATTATTTATTAAATTATAATTTATGATTTCGTGTTTCAAGTTTTATCATATCCGGAACGTTTACTTGACTCTCTTGTTCAGACAGAATTCAGTGAGTTATTCCTAAAAATGACAGGCCTACAATAAAAAAACTACATATTTCCATGCAAAATAATGTTACCGCTTTCAGCACCAAAAATCTGAAATAATCATACCACTAGGGAGGTTAATGTGAAACTAAGCCCCTGTTTATATACTAATCTCTGCTGTGCATGGGATCCATCAAGGACAAACCCTTCTTGCAGTGAAACATAGCAGTATTGTGATCCTGTGCTGAAATCTACTGTTTTGGTAGACTCATCCTGTTAAAGAATATGTATTGCCAATTTGTTTCATTATCTCCAACGTGGAACAGCTTTTACAGTTACGGCATCTGAACTACTGTGGCACTGATCTCTGTATGGAAACAAGCATCATTTTAGTCAAGCACAGTAGTTACTTCAAGGACTCATTAGTTATTGCTAAGCTACTGGACAAGTGTGATCAAATGTCCATTTGGAATCTTATGGTATTTATTAGAATTAAGAAAAATACATATTCCTATGTGGTTATTTCTCCTCATCAGCACTAATAATGCCGAAGCTGAATAAGGAGCTACTGCATCAGGGGAGAGAAGTAGCATGTGAGAGGCTTTGATTCAGAGAGTGCTCACTCCTAGGGTGGTGGAGGTGTACAGTAATGACTAGGCCTCACTTAGCAATGTCCTGGTAGTATTCAGGCTTCATGAGGTACATAAATAGTCTACACCTATAGCAATGGTATTGTTCAACTTTAGACAAAGAAACTGTGGGGAACATTTACTAAAACTGGTTCACTTAGAATCTGGTGCCCTTGTGCATGGTAGCCAGTCAGTTTCTAACCTCAGCTTGTTCAGTTAAGCTTTAGTAATAAAACCTGGAACCTGATTGGTTTCTATGTAGAAGTGCACCTGATTTTGCACTCTCCACCCCTTATCTGCATAGGCAGGTTTCTGGTAAAGGTGAACTAACACTTAAGGTTTTGCTCGCTAACAGGTTTGATTTTGTTACTTTCAACTGCTGTTGGACAGCTTTGTTATTCTGTGCATCATTTACTTCAATTCAGACTCAGATAGGTCAGTAATGGAAAAAGGGGGCACAAATTAGGGTCCACACACATAGACTTGTGACTGTCATATTCCACTCTCATTTAAAAAAAAAAAAAAAAAATTGAATCGATATTTTATGTCACTCCCCTTTAAGACTGAGCTGGAACATCATGTGTACTTGCAGCAGGAAAAATGTTTTTCCAGAAGATTCTACAGCACTACTTAAGGATCCTACCTTCAGCCTCTTTTCACAGTTGACCGGGATCAGCTCGAGCTATAATACAGGAGCTTGCCGGCTGTTAAAGGTCAAGAAGACGCTGGTCCGAAGGGTCCTTGAAAAGGCGGCAAGTGACAGTGGAGAGGACTGGTTGTGGAGGTGCCTGGCCTTGGCAGAAGAGGAGCTGATGCTGGAGATGGAATCCAAAGACCTCCCTGCGACCTCCCGGAGAACCTTGCCGGAAACCCTGGCAAGACCTCCACTGCTAGCAAGACCCTCTGTGGATCAACGTACCCAATCCCGCTGGCTTCAGTGCAGCTCATCTCCAGAGCGCCCTGAGTCCTCTATGGCTTTGGGTCAAGCTGACAATCACCGTCCACTAGAGGAGGAACCAGATGACATCACCACTGGGCAGCGCTTAGGCCGTCGGATCAAGTCGAGGAGACGAACCTTCCCACACGCAGCAGCAGGGGCGTAAACAATGTTGGTGCTCCTCCCCTAAACAACGAGTGGCTCCTTGTATGGCTTCCCCAGTCTCCAGGCAACAAACGAACTTCTCCTCGTATGGCTTCCCCGGTCTCCAGCTCAGCAGTGGTCTATGCCTGTCAGGCTGGGCATGGCAGCAGCTTCACAGCAGCTTTTAATGAATCTCAGTACAAATGGGCAGCATCACGCTGCTATAGGTTTGAATGCTCTTTCTGCTTTGGTACTCATCCAGTATGCAAATGTTTTAAAAGGGCCATTAATGCTGCCCAAGTTGCAAGGGAGATTTTTCAAAAAAGCCTGCACACCAGTGAAGCTGGAAAAAATGCACTCCTGCCTTCTTCTTTACCCAAACAAGGGGAAAGCTCGGCTTTTAATTGATGTTTTTTGTTCCAGTTTCAAACTACCTGTATTTTCTGGTTCAGATTGCGCGATGGTTAAAAAATTTATATCTGTTGATATGTATAGTCAAGTGTTTCTGGAAAAATGATGAAAACATTTCTGTCCTTTTTCTTGTCCACCATTTATTCATTTTCACATCTCCCCTTTAGATTTAGTTCCCAAGAAAGTACCCAATTTGTTCCATCTTAATCATCATCTTTCTTTTCCCCAAGGAGGTTCATTAAATGATGATATTGACCCCTCTTTGTCTTCTGTTACATACAGTCAGGCCCATAAATATTGGGACATTGACACAATTCTAACATTTTTGGCTCTATACACCACCACAATGGATTTGAAATGAAACAAACAAGATGTGCTTTAACTGCAGACTGTCAGCTTTAATTTGAGGGTATTTACATCCAAATCAGGTGAACGGTGTAGGAATTACAACAGTTTGCATATGTGCCTCCCACTTGTTAAGGGACCAAAAGTAATGGGACAAGTGGCTTCTCAGCTGTTCCATGGCCAGGTGTCTGTTATTCCCTCATTATCCCAATTACAATGAGCAGATAAAAGGTCCAGAGTTCATTTCAAGTGTGCTATTTGCATTTGGAATCTGTTGCTTTCAATTCTCAAGATGAGATCCAAAGAGCTGTCACTATCAGTGAAGCAAGCCAACATTAGTCTGAAAAAACAAAACAAACCCATCAGATAGATAGCAAAAACATTAGGCATGGCCAAAACAACTGCTTGGAACATTCTTAAAAAGAAGGAACGCACCAGTGAGCTCAGCAACACCAAAAGACCCGGAAGACCACGGAAAACAACTGTGGTGGATGACCGAAGAATTCTTTCCCTAGTGAAGAAAACACCCTTCAACTTGTACCAGAGTGATGGGAAGAGAAGAGTATGGAGAAGAAAAGGAACTGCTCATGATCCTAAGCATACCACCTCATCAGTGAAGCATGGTGGTGGTAGTGTCATGGCGTGGGCATGTATGGCTGCCAATGGAACTGGTTCTCTTGTATTTATTGATGATGTGACTGCTGACAAAAGCAGCAGGATGAATTCTGACGTGTTTTGGGCAATATTATCTGCTCATATTCAGCCAAATGCTTCAGAACTCATTGGACGCCGCTTCACAGTGCAGATGGACAATGACCCAAAGCATACTGCAAAAGCAACCAAAGAGTTTTTTAAGGGAAAGAAATGGAATGTTATGCAGTGGCCAAGTCAATCACCAGACCTGAATTTGATTGAGCATGCATTTCACTTGCTGAAGACAAAACTGAAGGGAAAATGCCCCAAGAACAAGCAGGAACAGTTGCAGTAGAGGCCTGGCAGAGCATCACCAGCGTCTGGTGAAACCCAGCGTCTGGTGATGTCTATGCGTTCCAGACTTCAGGCTGTAATTAACTGCAAAGGATTTGCAACCAAGTATTAAAAATTGAAAGTTTGATTTATGATTATTATTCTGTCCCATTACTTTTGGTCCCTTAACAAGTGGGAGGCACATATGCAAACTGTTGTAATTCCAACACCGTTCACCTGATTTGGATGTAAATACCCTCAAATTAAAGCTGACAGTCTGCAGTTAAAGCACATCTTGTTTGTTTCATTTCAAATCCATTGTGGTGGTGTATAGAGACAAAAATGTTAGAATTGTATCGATGTCCCAATATTTATGGACCTGACTGTATGCTACTTTTGATGACGCTGTTAAACTTGTAAGAAATTTCGGTCAAGGTGCGTTTTCCGACAAATCGGATATTCAACCTGCTTTCAGACTATTGCCTATTGCCCCTACTTCCTACAGTTCTTAAGGCTTTTATTTTGATCATTTTTTTTCTGCTATGATATGTGTTTGCTCATGGGGTGCTCCCTGTCTTGCTATTACTTCGAAGCTTTGCTACCTTTTTGCAGTGGGTTCTTATTTATGAGTCAAGTTTTAATGGTGTGATCCATTATCTGTATGATTTCCTTTCTGTTGATCTTCCTGATTCTCCTGTTTGTTCATTATTACTTTGCTTGTGTGTTTTTCTTATAGCCAATGCCTTTGGTATTCCCCTAGCTTTTGACAAAACTGTGTTTCCTTCTCCGGTTATTGAATTAGTGGGTAAAACTATTATAAGCCCCCCCTTAAAATAGCCAGACTTCAGTTATTAAAATCCTTTTTCTTGCGTAAGAAAGTTTTTATTGAAAGAACTTCAATCTTTGCCAGGTTTACTCGCTTTTGCATCCAGGATCATGCCAGTAGGCAGGATTTTTTGTCAAGACATTTATTCTTTGCCATGTCTTCTGGGTTCAATTCCTCTTTTTCACATATTTTGTTTTACTTCTGCTCTTAAAGATGATCTCCTGGTATGGTCTTGTTTTCTGAATGACTATAATGGTTGATCCTTCTTTCAAGAGGATTTTATTTAATCTGCAGATTTAGTAATTTTTAATGATGATTCTGGTTCTTTAGCCTTTGCAGCAATCTGGCACACTCATTGGTGCTGTGGTCACCTTCATGGGTTTTTAAAGAAGCTACTATGAATATAGTTTTACTGGAACTTTTCCCCATTGTGGTGACATTTGAATTTTGGGGGGAACAATTTGCTAATAAAAGGATCATTATTCATTCATACAACAAGGGAGTAATTTACGCAATTAATTGTCTCTCTTCTAAATCCATTTTTGTAATCAAATTTGTGCAACTTTTTGTTTTTCTATGCCTGAGATTGAGTATCTGGGTTAAAGCACAATTTGTACCAGGGAAGATGAATGTTGTCGCTGATGCATTATCTCATTTTCAGCTGGTTTGTTTTAGACAACTCCTCTCATCTGCAGATCCAGTGGGTCATGCTTGCCCAAATCATCTCTGGAATTTAATTTAGCTGCTGTTTTATCTGCTATTAGGAACTTGTTTACTCCAAAAACATGGGCCAATTATTCAGTTGCATGGCAGAGATGGGTTCTATTTAATAAGGATTTCTAGTCAATCTCCTTCAGAACAATTTGTCTTGGCTTTTCTCTGTTCTCTGATGCAACTTCAATTTTCTTATAGCCACATTGTAAAACCTTTAGTGGGAGTCTCTTTTTTTCTTTAAACTTTATAATTTACCGACCTGTACTAAATTTTTCTCTGTTAGGAAAGCCCTCAAGGGATATAGAACAACTACAGTTGTTCCTGATATGTGCAGACCAATTTTGTTAAACCAATTGTGTCTTCAAACAACTGCCTGTCCACTTCTGTTGTTTGTCATTAAGAATATAAAGCATTACTTTTTCATACGGCTTTTATCCTGTTTCTTTGCGGCTCTCCATATTTATGAATTCGTTCCGAATAACAGGAGTGGTAAGTCTGGTGTAATGTACGATGAAGTTGCTGTTTTTCATAATAGTATGCAGATCTTCATAAGACAGTCTAAAACTGACCAAAATGATATGGGTTTTTGGCTCACTTTAAATGCCTGTGGCGATCATTTGCCCACACCTTATAATTGGCAAATACTTATCTGTTAGTCCTTATTGTTATGGTGATTTTTTTTTAGTCCATTTGGACCTTTCTCCTCTAACAAAATTTCAATTTTCTGCTATATTTTCTCCCTGTCTCTTCTATCTGGATCTCTTGCAATACAAATTTTCACCTCACTCCTTTTGTATTGGAGCTGCCACAGAATCTGCTAGATTGGGCCTCGGTGGTGCCATTATTATGAAATTGGGAAGATGGGAGTCACAAAGATTCAACCTTTATGTCCACGTTAATCTATCTCTCAGAATCCATAAGTGTCAAGTCGAACGTCTGGATTATTGGACATTCCTATGTATACTGGGCTCATAAACAAGCATCCCACAGACGTTGCTAGATTGGGCCTCAATGATGCCAATATTATGAAATTGGGAAGATGGGAGTCACAAAGATTCGATGTTTATGTCCACCCTAATCTATTGCTCAGATTCCACAGGTGTCAAGTCTAACATCTGGATTATTATATATTCCTATATATACTGGGCTCATAAATGAGCATCCCAGTGTTGTTACTCATCAGTCATAGTTTTTTGTGTCTTTTGGAAGGGAATCCGAGGTCTACAGTGGAATAATCTTTACTTTAGATTTGATCTTTATGATCAAGAGAGATTTGCATCGTGTTAAGCTTTCCTTTCCTAATACTTGCGTGATTTTTTTTCAGAGATTGTGCCACGCCTCTTGTGGTTATGTTCTTATGAGCGTAAACCTCTTGAGATAGTTACGAGACTCTCAACCATTCAATTGAAAAGTTCACTCCTTTACGTTACAGTTTTTCATTTAGTCATATTGATCTTGAAGGAGGTCTTTCTGGTTTATATAGGCAAGATGATGTTCATTTGCCTGATGTTGGCCTGGATATTTTCAGTCTGGGTCTACAAGCTGTATTGAAATGGCCGCGGGCTTGGGGTAGGCCCGTTCTTGTTTTCAACAAGTCTCGGCTGGTGGGAACATTGTGAATGAATATTTATTTTATCTCGCTCAAGTTCTATGACTGAGTGATATGTTTTGAATTTTCAGTATTTATTAAAGTTACTGTATTCTGCATTTCCAATTTATAAACCAATAAAGGTGCTTCAGCCATTTAATACCGTATTCTTTGTTGTTTGTGTATTTATTAATGGTGTATGTTTTGTGATTCAAGAAACAGAGGTGCAGTCTACAATCCAATGTTGTATTCTACAGTTTGTCATCTTGCAAGAACCATAGAGTTGTATTAGAAAAGCCAAGAACATTTTCTGGCTGTTGAACAATGTTAGTCTCAAGCTACATTATAATGTTTATATCAGCTATTGTGTTTTATTTCTCATCACATCCAACACAAATTCAATAACCACAAAATGTAGTGTTTATGTATTTTCCCCAAATTTGTAATGCACACCATGGCATTAACAACATCTTTATCTTTTATACATTTAAAACAAACCATAAAACAAGGTCATGCGTAAAAAAAAAAGCTTTCTGAACATAATGGACCATGGTCAGCAAAGTGCTGCTGAAATTTCCAACGATAGAGAGAATTTCCAGCCCAGTAGTTTGGCTAACGTAGCATAACTGCAGCCTGACAACCCAGACACAACTGCTTGTTAATCAGGTCAACATTTTCCCTATCATGTCAAACACATTTCAGTATTAAAGTGTTACTAAACCCAGGACCCTGCATTCACTATAGCTGGTCTCCCACAGTGCACAGGACATGGAAATGCATTTATTTTAGTAAATGTAAACTGCTAAACACCTTTTCTCACCAGTAGTTAGAGCAGTCTTGTGACTTCTATCATTGTCCAGCTGAGCACTAGTTAAAGCTTGTAGGAGGAGTTTTCATCCTGCTCTGACTGTTCTATGAAGCTGTATAACCTCTGACCCTCTGAGGTTTCATTCTCCTCTCACTACCCCATGAGATTGCATAACCCTGACTCTCTGTCTGGACAGTGCTGATTGGCCCTGTGCTAATCACATGCACCCTCTCAAGAAAAAGAAAGAAACCCTCTAGCAGTACACACCAAACTGAGCATTTGCAGAGTGTCCCTGAGGCTGTGTTTTATCAGGAGATAAAATGGGGAATGTGGAAGTAGGGGAGACTCAGAGAAGACTGGATCAAACATCCTTTTTACACAATGCAGAGGATTAACACCTTAGGTTCCGCAGTGATTATAACAAGCATGCTTTACTGCATATACAGACTGATTTTACTGTTATGGGTTTAGTAACACTTTAAAGGTATAAGCCACCAGAACACTCAGGAAGGAACTCTTTGTTCTTATCTACTGCTTCAAACTTATGTGGGTATGCTGTGAACATCCCTCACCTTCCTGCTCAACAAATCAGTACAGATATGCAGAACTAACATTTTAGGTCTCTTACAACATCTAAACGACATTTTTTTTTTGTATGGACACCAATTAAGATTTGAACACCCAAATGCAGAAATGCTACAGGGAAAGCAGTTACTGTTCTAAAGAAATATTTTGCTTTGAATAGGTAATGATGTTTATCATAGTACTTCAGGAGGCTTCTGATCCACCTCTCCATAAGTAGTCTATCTATCCTTTCTTGGTACTTCTTGGTACAAGCCTTACTCCATAAAGCCATGTTTTTCATATCTTACACCTATGGTGGTGTGAAACAGCAATATGCAAGCATGGCGGTGAAAAAGGAGCATTTGGTTGTGGTATAAAACAGTGGATAAAATGATTTGCATGACTCCACCTAACTGTAAAAAGGTAAATTAAATCTAGATTTGTAGGTTTATGTTTAAAGGCATTAAGTCAGCGTACCATCCCTTTCTGAAGTCTTTTACAGCATACAGCCCGACAGTCTCTGCCAAATCCCAACAAATTAAACCTACGTTTTTACAACCCAACGATCTTTGCCAAATCCCAGTAAATTAAACCTAGATTTTTAGGTTTGTGTTTTAATTCATTAAGTCAGAACACTGTCCCTTTATAAAGTCTCTTACAGTATACAGCCCAGCAGTCAAGTGGTTGTAAAGGCTCGAGGCTCTACAACCAGTTTGAAATAAAACAGTGTGTGCAGGAAATGACATGGAGATGACGGTGTGTAGAATGGAGGTGACATGGAGATGACTTTGTGTAGGATGGAAATGACATGGAGATGACTGTGTGTAGAATGGAGGTGACATGGAGATAACTTTGTGTAGGATGGAAATGACATGGAGATGACTGTGTGTAGGATGGAGGTGACATGGAGATGACTGTGTGTAGGATGGAGGTGACATGGAGGTTACTGTGTCAAGTCAACAAAGTCCTCTCACTCTGGATGGGTTGTTTTGCCCACTCAGGCTGGCTATGCTGGCCTTCACTGACTGCTTTGGGTGACCGCTGGCTGGCTCTGGCCTACACAGTCTGCTCTGGGTGACGGCCTAGACACAGTCTGGTCTCTTCCACACTCACTCCAGATTTGTCTCCTGCATCTGGTCTCTCTCTGTTCAGCTCTGTGTCTTAGTGACAGTCTGTCCCTGCACCTCCTTGCTCTGGTCGGAACCCTGTTCCTCCTTGCTCCAGCCAAGTCTGCAGCAGCTGCTCTTCACACTTCCGGCTGTGTGGTCCTTGTAATTGGTCCACTTTTCAGACAGAAAAGCTACATCCTCCTCTATCTCCCCACGTGCTCCCACATTTGATCGGCTCAACACTGGCTGGTGTCCCTCAGGTAGCCAAACCCCTTCACTCAGCACAGACAAGTCAGCAAACAGGGAGGCAACACCTGACTTCCTAGAGGCAGAGGAGGTAGGGGCAGGAAGCTCTCTGACTGTGTGTCTGTTTTGATTCGCTTGGGCACCACAACCATTTTAATTTTAACCGTCATGTCAGAGTTGTCCGTGAGTCGCGGCTGCCCAGTTCGCCTAGTGGTAGCATCGTCCCTGTATGTGGCTATTAATAAAGCTTACTACCAATGGTGGGTCTTTGATAAATAGGTTTTTACTGGCATTTTTTTGCTGGCTGATAGCTAAAAAGAGTGGGAAATTTGAGTGGAGAGGGAAAAAGTTTACTTTTGACTGCTGGTGATTGCTGGTGCTTGTAGTTGTTTTATTTTCTTCTTTGGGTCTTGCTAAAAGCTTTTACTTTTATAAAATCACTTTTTCTGTCACTTTTTAAATAGCATTTTTTTTTCTTCCTTTCCTGGCTTTCCTTCAGTCTGCTAATTAAGGGGGGGTTTATTGGTCATAGATGATACAGGTACTATGTAACTTGCTGTAGAGCTCACTCATTCTTGAGCTTGCCTGTATTTTGCTTGCTGGACCTTTGACCAAGTGGACATTTGCAATTTGATAAGGGGAGTTAAAAAACCGGAGTTGAAAACAGGAGATTATAACAGGAGTCTACTAACCTGTAAGTGACAACTGATATTTCCTATTAATATTGTAACTGGGATAATGTGTGCTAGCAGGGTTGAAGGTGTTGTGCAGTGCATGTATACAATAATGGAGCAAGCTCCAGGATGGATACCGCTGCGACAGATGTGAGCGGGTTGCTCTTCTGGAAACTCACATTCGAGATCTGGAGGAGCAAGTTTTAAAACTGGGCAGAACCGACAACCTTGAAAGGGGTCTTCTGCTCTCTGAGCAGGTAGCTAATGGGATTGATGTGGAGGGCGGAGGGGCTATCAGGTAGGAAAATAGGTTACTGTAACGAGAGGGAATGGTAGGGGCTCACAGAAAAGGAAGGCCGGCCCTGGGTTTGTGCACCAAAAAGATTTTCCAAGTTGGGTGAAGATGTGGGGGTGGCAAGCTCAGCGGTGGCAGCCCTGGATGTCATTGCTATCCCTAACATCTGGGAGGTGTGGTGAGGGTAGTGCAGGAAGGCCTAGACAGCTGATGGTAGTAGGGGATTCTATAATCAGAAGGACTGATAGAATAATTTGTTGCCAGGATCGCCTCAACCAAATGGTTTGCTGTCTCCCTGGTGCCAGGGTTCTGCATGTGGTTGACCGGACTGATATATTACTGGGAGGGGCTGGGCATGACCCAGCTGTCTTGGTCCATGTTGGAATCAAGGACAGAATACATGGAAGGTGGAGGCTCCTCAAGAATCAATTTAAAGAACTAGGCTGCAAGTTGAAGGGAAGGACCTCCAAGGTGATATTCTCTAAAATAATACCTGTGCCACATGCAACTCAGGAAAGACAGGGGGAGATTAGAGAACTCAATGCATGGCTAAAGACCTGATGTAAGAGGGAAGGATTTGGGTTTCTAGAGCACTGGGCTGACTTTTCATTAGGTTGCCACCTATATGCTAGAGATGGTTTGCACCTAAATGGAAGGGGGTCTGCTGTGCCCGGGAGAGAGGTTTATGGGAAGGCTGGAGGAATATTTAAACTAGGATCGAGGGGGGAGAGAGAATTAGAATATAATGAGGTAGACAGATCAGAAAGGGGTCAGTACTTATTGGTGGGTAGAATGGGGAAAGATGGGGGGAGAGCTATGGCAGATGATAAGAAGATTCCAATGTTACAAACAACCAGTGGAATAGGTACTATTTGTATGAAAATAAAAAATATGCAAAATACGTGTGCAAAAGGTGGCAATGAATTAAAGTGTTCACCAATTCCAGAAGTCTGCCAAGCAAAATAGGGGAGTTGGAAGCTTTGGTGCATGAACAGAACTATGATTTAATTGGTATTTCTGAATCTTGGCTTCAACCTTCAAATTACTGGGCCATTAATATTCCAGGCTGTGTGCTCTTTCGGAGAGACAGGATAAATAGGAAAGGTGGTGGTGTCTGTCTCTATGTGAGAAGTGATCTCAGAGCGGTGGAACTGCACATGTGGATGCGTACTACAAAGGTAATCACTGGAGTTTGCTATAGTAAAATGGGATGAAAGACGAGCGCTTGGTCTGAGGGATTCAAGCTGCTAGCATGAAGGTAAACCTCGTATAACCTCCTCATAGACAATAAAAACAGCAAAAATGCAGCGCTTGAGCATGTAGTAAGAAGAATTGGCGTGTGCACATCAGAATTAAAAGAAATACATTGAAGGTATAACATGCACCAAATTAAACGTACAAATTAATGTAAACAATGGACGGGTAAGTATTAATTAATCATCCGACTAAACAAAGTGCATATAGTGATAGGGATGTTAGAGTCATTAGAAGTACATCCGTGTGCCAATCAAATTCGTGACTTCGGGATAAAGATACCTCTCATACCACTTGTTACCCACATGGTCCATGCATCTGACTATCGGCCATCTTTTTGGATTCTGTGAATCAGCTTTTCTGGATATCATTATGTAAGTGTGCTACTTGTTCTTTAGCAATCTCTTGAATAAAAATTACTACACTATCAAGATTTCTCTCTTTTGGGTCTTATTGCTGAGTCCCTAAGGTGATCTCCTGATATGAAAGCACACCACCCCTGGCGAAAGACGATATAAGGCAAATTCGTGTTACTGTAAGGAGGCGTACTCCCCCTGGTGGTAGGAGACGGCATGATTGATGCAAAGGTGTTCCTGAGGTCCCTTCGCTGATGATCTTTTGGCTGTGACCAGGAGTAGGTCATTATACTCCAATGCGCTTTTTCTTGCGCTATCTGGTTAGTGCGTTTTGCAGCTATTCTCCTATCACGGAAGTCACGAATTTGATTGGCACACGGATGTACTTCTAATGACTCTAACATCCCTATCACTATATGCACTTTGTTTGGTCGGATGAATCATTAATACTTACCCGTCCATTGTTTACAACCCGGTAATTGACTGGAGTAATGGTACTACAGGAACAGTTAAAGGGCAAACATTTTTAATCCTACTACATGACAATTTTATGGTACCATTCATAGAGGTCCCAACTAGGAATGATGCTCTGCTGGGCCTGGTAATCTCAAACCATGCAGAGCATATTACGAATGCCCATATAAAAGAACATTTGGGTAGCAGTGACCATAACATGATTTCATTTATTGTCAGCAAGCACATACGGGAAAAATAAAACCGCTCAATTTTAAGAGAGCTAATTTTCCAAGGCTGAGAGCTACTCTCCAAGACTTAGACTGGGAGGGAATATTGGCATCGATGAACACAACACAGAAATGGGAGTTCTTCAAAAAGACTGTAGGTGAACACACTGCAAAATATATTCCCATGGACAACAAATTTAAAAGGCTAAAAATCAAGCCTATGTGGCTTACGGCCAAAGTTAAAAAAAATTATAGATGATAAGAAAAGAGCTTTTATTAAATATGAAAATGATGGAATGCTATCATCGTTTAAACAGTACAAAGAATATAACAAAATATGCAAAAAGGAAATAAAGGCCGCAAAAATTAAAAAACGAACAACAGATTGCAAAAGCTAGCAGGACTAACCCCCAAAGATTCTTCAAATATATTAATAGTAAAAAGGTCCGGTCCAAGCATGTACTCCCTTTACAAAATAATCTAAAGTGGGTAACTGGGGACAAAGAGAAGGCAAATTTATTAAATACCTTCTTCAGCTCTGTGTATACAAAGGAGCATGGAGAAGCTCTTGTCCATAGTGGGCATGGTATTGACACAACTCCAGATGATCCACATCGGCTCACGATTTATATGATCCAAAAATATTTAGACAGAATAAAGGTGCATAAAGCACCTGGACCGGATGGCATACACTCACAGGTCCTTAAAGAATTGAGCTCTGTCATTTAAAAGTAGTTTCTAATTTTTAGGGACTCTTTAATGACTGGCATAGTACCATTGGATTGGCGTAAGGCCAATGTGGTGCCAATATTTAAAAAAGGGTCAAACTCTTTACCAAGTCATTATAGACCTGTTAGTTTAACTTCTATAGTTAGGGAGGTACTGGAGAGTTTAATAAAAGATCACATGAATGAGTTCTTGCTGGAAAAAAATATTTTAAGCAACAGACAGCATGGATTCATGAAAGACAGAAGTTTTCAAACAAATCTGATTTTTTTTTATGAGGAGGTGAGCAAAACCTTGGACAGAGAGGTGGCGGTGGACGTGGTATACTTTTTTTGCAAAAGCATTTGACACAGCTCCTCATACATGGCTAAGGTGTAAGGTAAAGTCTACAGGCTTGGAAAAATCTGTATGTAAATGGATAGAAAACTGGCTAAAAGATTGTATTCAGAGAGTAGTGGTTAATGATTCATACTCTGAATGGTCTAGGGTTGTCAGTGGTGTACCCCAAGGTTCAGTTTTGGGACCCTTACTTTTTATTATATAGGGTCTGGGATTAAAAATCAGTCTTTGCAGATGAAACCAAGCTGTGCAGTGGAATAACCTCCTTATAGGATGTCTCCAATTTACAAGCCAACCTCCATGCACTGTTTAATTAAGCAACTATGTGGCAAATGAGGTTTAATGTTGATAAATGTAAGGTTATGCACTTGGAGGCTAATAATATGCATGCATCATACATACTAGGGGGAGTACAACTGGGGGAATCAATGGTGGAGAAGGATCTGTGAGTTCTGGTAGATCACAAGCTTAATAATGGCATGCAATGCCAAGCTGCGGTTTCTAAAACAAGCAAAATCCTCTCTTGTATTAAAAGAGGTATAGACTCCAGAGAGAGAGATATCAGTTTACCCCTGTACAAACCATTATAGCTCATCTGGAATATGCAGTTCCATTTTTGGCACCAATCACAAAAAGAACATTTGGGAACTGGAGAAAGTACAGAGAAGGGCAACCAAACTGATAAGAGGCATGCAGGAGCTCAGCTATTAGGAAAGATTAGAGGAATTTAATTTATTCTCTCTTGAGAAGAGGAGATTAAGGGGGGGATATGATCAACATGTATAAATACATCAGTGGTTCATATAGTGAACTAGGTGTAGAGTTATTCACCCTGAGGTCATCACAGAGGACAAGGGGGCACTTTTTACGTCAGGAGGAAAAGAAATTTAATCTCCAAACATGGAAAGTTTTCTTCACAGTAAGAACTGTGAAAATGTGGAATAGACTCCATCAAGAGTTGGTTCTGGCCAGCTCAGTGGATTGCTTTAGGAAAGGCCTGGATTCTTTCCTAGATACACAGAATATAACTGGATACTAACATTTATAGGTTAAGTTGATCAAGGGAATATTCTATTGCCTCTAGGGGAATCACGAAGGAATTTTTTCCCTGCAGGAGCAAATTGGATCATGATTTGCTTGTTTTTTTGCCTTCCTCTAGATCAACTGTGGGTGTAGGATTATAACTTTTTTTTTTTAATAGTTGAACTGAATGGACTTTTTTATTTTTTCAGCCAAGATCCTAATACAGCTCATGTATCTGACTCTGCCTTTACTATGTATCACTAGGTATTTCTCCCCATCATCTTAAAGCTGGCCATACACAGCTCACATTTTGTCTGAGCTAGCAGAAATCAGCTGAAATTTGAGCAGTGTATGGCCCTGCTGGCACAGCTACATTCTACAAAAGTTTGTTTCATTGATTTTTGTTCAAAATTGTTTGCCAAACAGCGCCTGCAAACAATTGGATACAGGTACTGTTTATGTATTCTTTAACCACTTGAGCCCCAGAGGATTTACCCCCCTTAATGACCAGGCCTTTTTTTGCTGTTTGGCGCTGCACTAATTCAAATGATAATTGCGCGGTCATGCAATGCTGTACCCAAACAAAATTTACGTCCTTTTCTTCACACAAATGGAGCTTTCTTTTGGTGGTATTTGATCACCTGTGCGCTTTTTATTTTCTGCGCTATAAACAAAAAAAACACGAAAATTTTGAAAAAAAACAATTTTTTCTACTTTCAGCTATAAAAAATATATCGTAAACTCAAAGTTAGTCATAAATTTCAGCCAAAATGTATTCTGCTACATGTTTTTGGTAAAAAAAATCCCAATAAGTGTATATTGATTGCTTTGTGTGAACGTTATAGCGTCTACAAACTATGGTATAGATACTGTAATTTATGCCTTTTTTTGCTATACAGCGCTGCACTAATTCAAATGATAATTGTGCGGTCATGCAATGCTGTACCCAATCGAAATTTACGTCCTTTTTTTCACACAAATAGAGCTTTCTTTTGGTGGTATTTGATCACCTGTGCGCTTTTTCTTTTTGGCGCTATAAACAAAAAAACACGAAAATCTTGAAAAAAAAAACAATTTTTTCTACTTTCAGCTATAAAAAATATATGGTAAACTCAAAGTTAGTCATAAATTTAAGCCAAAATGTATTCTGCTACATATTTTTGGTAAAAAAAATCCCAATAAGTGTATATTGATTGCTTTGTGTGAACGTTATAGCGTCTACAAACTATGGTATAGATAATTTGAAATTTACACAGCTTTTACTTTCTGACCGCCCATCACATCTCTTGAGGTGCTAAAATACCAGGATAGAGCAAACACCCCCAAATGACCCCTTTTTGGAAAGCAGACACCCTAAGCTATCTGCTGAGAGACATATTGGCCCTGATTCACTAAGATGTGAGTGTAATAGCAGAGACTGACCATTCAGGCAGACTCCGGTCAATCAATCAGTCGTCTGACCAGCGTCTAGCAAGCTCATTGACGAGCGTCTATTGACTACTTTGCTATCACTGGCACATTTTTAGGTGCAATACCGGATATGTTTGCTAGATGGCGCACAAGCGCGGGCTTTATTAACATTGGCGTTTTCATGATGGCAAAAGAATTCGTAGAATGTAATAAATACACCTGTATTAGAATTTTCTATTTTCTTCTATTTATTTTCTTGCTGTGTCTCCAAAATGATCAGGAAACTAATGCATTTACTAATGAATGTCATACATTCTGTACTCAAATATTAAACATTTACACACTTATATCTCAAATAATTTATATACTTCTAATTTCCTAATATAATTATATATCTTCATTCTCTTTAATCACGTAACTATTCTATGGTAAAGACAAGTGCAGCGCTATAAATGCATGTGATCAATAATGAACGCATGTAAAAACCAAAAAGTGCAAAGAATTGCAACAATGATGTAATATTGTAAATGGTGCTAAAATAAGTTCATAGAATCATTCCTGAATAATGGAATGTCCTTGGTGTGAGAGTACCAACTCAGAGAGTGCCTATGAATGGCACGTGTGGTCTCTCCGTGACGGACAGTAGTGCATGAACTTGTGAAAGGTAAACCACCCTTGGGACTGGTCTACACTCACCAGAACAAAAGTATTAATGTGCATGGGTTATACACATCACACATCTGGGGGTGCAGCGGTATGCTGGCAGTTATGGGTTAGTCATCCAGCTCCATCCATCCATCAGGGTGGGTGCCCAAATGGTCCTGGGGAGGAATTAGCTCAGCCACAGGAGCCAGAAAGGTGCTCAATAGTGTAGTACACTGTCACAGGGGTGGATGACCTTTCACGAGTTCATGCACTACTGTTCGTGGTTATATTTATCTTGTGTAATACCATTTTACTAGTCTATATCATTTGACCAGCGCTCGCTCTATCATTTTCAAACAATGGAACTATTCTACATTATAACTCAAACTGTGTCTCCCACAGTGGTTTAGTGGTTAGAGCTCAGAACTTACAGCACTTGGGTCATGGGTTCTAATCCCGGTCATGGCTACATCCTAAAAAATGGAGATCAATTTTCTGGGTTGTGTCAGTGCCAGGAATATTGATCAAACAATTATGATTTTGCCTAATGACTAGAAAATGGATGAATGTACTCTTCTGCCAATTAGGAAATGTGCAAGTTTCATGCCGTGTATATTTCATTGTAACATTTTTCTCTTTTAAATCTGTCTCCTTATACAACTTGACCCCCTCCCCCACCCCGTCATCACCTGTCCCATATGCAAATCTATGGATCACCGCCCCACTCTTTAACTATCTATTTACTGATCAAGTGAATGTGTCTCATTTTCTATCAGCTACAGCTCAGATCTCACATTATTATACAATTGCTGATTGTATCTCACCACTAGTCTGATTGAATTCACAATTCCTGGTCAGTCCCGTTCCCTGACCTCTAATAAACTTTAGGGCCAGTTCACACTACATGTGTTTCAGTTGCTTTTTTCGGCATCACAAACGCACAGAAAGAAGGTTATGTGGTTGTCAATGTCATAGTTCACATCAGCGCTTGCATTTTCAGTGCATTGCAGGTGCTGTAAACAAAGTTGACCACGCTGCATTGTTTCTGCACAGAACTGTACTGGAACACATTGAAACGTCCTTGAATGTACTAAAACGCACATGTCCCTAACTACATTGAATACAAAGAAAATAGAAAAAAATAAGTGGAAGGGATATAAAAATGCAATGTAAACATGTCCAAAACGCATTCAAAATGTACTGGAACACACTAAACATGCATGCCAAAAGGGCATGAAAAAAACCCATCAGGAACACATCTAGACTGTTTCTATAGTGTGAACCAGCCCTTAGGACTTGTTCACACCATTGGTGGTGCAGAAACGCATGCAAGAACACACATTTTCCAGCACAGCAAAGAAATGCAATGCCCTATGTAGATGTGCGCAGGTACCATGATGAAAACGTTGTTGCACCTACACACATCTATTAAAAACAGCCCCATTCCCAGCCACAAATACGCATGGCACCACACTACTGTGCGGTTAGGTGCGACACACTTGGAAAATAACATAAAAATAAGCCAACATGGCTAAAACATATCTTGAAAATATGGGGACTCTGATATCCGGCGACAGTCCGTTCACGAACGAGAAGCAATTCTGCACCCCTAAAACCAACATAGAGGAAAGGGATGGTCAAATTGCTGTGCTGCTTCCAAACCACCTCTGGCATGCCAGGGTCATTATGCAGGTCCTCGATGCCAGTTCTTGCCTGGGGCCACAAAATATCCACTGGCCACGAGTGAAGGTGAGTGGAGGACGTGAAGGTGGATTTCTACCAGCTTCAACCGCAAGCAGTACCACTCCTGAAAAATGAGAGCAAATAATCATTGACACGTCATCATGACAGTCAATTCTCAGTGCAGGCTATCTAGAGTGTCTTTCCTTTTTAACCATTTCAAGAGTTCAAGGAAACATTCTTGGAGCATCTACTGTGTTTGGAAAGGCCAAAGGTCCCCCCCTCCCCCAGGCACACTCTTGCTTATGCAGGCCATAGACGGGGAGAAAAACGGCCGATTTTTCTTTTAAAAAATGAAAAATTGGTTGTTCAAGCGGCCGACGTTACCAGCAATGGTAAAAAAAAAAATCGGCCGATTTTCATCCCGTCTACAGCCGGCAAAAAGTGTCTCTGCAGAGAGCTCCGCTATTTCTTTGACAGTTCCTTGACATTTACAGCGGTTGCAACAATGTATCTATTTGTATCCATTTAGGATACAGATGTTTTTATTCGGAAACAAATAGATACAATGTTGCAACCGCTGTAAATGTCAAGGAACTGTCAAAGAAATAGCGGAGCTCTCTGCAGGGACACTTTTTGCCATACTGGAATTCCTCTCATTTTTCATCCTTCTTCTTCTTCATCATCATCCTCTTCTTCTTCTTCATCATCATCCTCTTCTTCTTTTTCATCATCATCCTCTTCTTCTTTTTCATCATCATCCTCTTCTTCTTCATCCTCTTCTTCTTCATCATCTTCTTCTTCATCCTCTTCTTCTTCATCATCTTGATCATCATCATCCTCTTCTTCTTCTTCTTCTTCATCATCATCGTCTTATTCTTCATCATCATCCTCTTCTTCTTCATCATCATCATCTTCTTCTTCTTCTTCATCATCTTCTTCTTCTTCATCATCATCCTCTTCATCATCCTCTTCATCATCATCTTCTTCTTCATCATCATCATCCTCTTCATCATCATCCTCTTCTTCATCATCTTCTTATTCTTAATCATCATCCTCCTCTTCATCATCATCCTCTTCTTCTTCATCATCATCCACTTCATCATCATCATCATCCTCTTCTTCTTCTTCTTCTTCATCATCCTCTTCTTCTTCATCATCATCATCATCATCCACTTCTTCTTCTTCTTCATCATCATCATCCTCATCTTCTTCTTCTTCATCATCATCCTCTTCATCATCCTCTTCATCATCATCTTCTTCTTCATCATCATCATCCTCTTCATCATCATCCTCTTCTTCATCATCTTCTTATTCTTCATCATCATCCTCCTCTTCATCATCATCCTCTTCTTCTTCATCATCATCCTCTTCATCATCATCATCATCCTCTTCTTCTTCTTCTTCTTCATCATCCTCTTCTTCTTCTTCATCATCATCATCCTCTTCTTCTTCTTCTTCTTCTTCATCATCATCATCATCCTCTTCTTCATCATCATCATCATCTTCTTCATCATCCTCTTCATCATCATCCTCTTCTTCATCATCATCATCATCCTCTTCTTCTTCTTCATCATCATCATCATCATCATCCTCTTCTTCTTCTTCTTCATCATCATCATCATCATCCTCTTCTTCTTCTTCTTCATCATCATCCTCTTGTTCTTCATCCTCTTCTTCATCATCTTCATCCTCTTCATCATCATCATCATCCTCTTCTTCATCATCATCATCCTCTTCTTCATCATCATCCTCTTCTTCATCCTCTTCTTCTTTTTCTTCTTTTTGTCTTCCTCTTGCAGGTCACTGCTCATGTGCAGATTTTTTATCAGTAAAAAATCGGCCAATTTGCCCATCATTGCCGCGAAAATCGGCCGATCGGCAAATTCGGCCGTTTTTTTCCCCAACTTTACCGAAAAAAAAATCTGCCAAAATACCGAAAAACGGCCGAACAAATAGCCCACTAACGATCCGAAAATCGGCCGATTTTATTTTCGGCCGAAAAATCGGCCAATTTTCGACCCATCTATGGCCTGCATAAGATATGGTGTGGCCCTAGGGTCAATGTGTGTTTAGAATACTTCCAAAATGCACATACAAAAACACTCCATCCAAATGCATGTTGCATTTCTATAGCATGTTAAACAGAAAAAAAATGCACTTACATAATGTTAACATACGCAAGTAAAAGTAGACAAAATCCACATCCTTTTATTCTGGCTTCACATACATGCATTGTGGTCTAACACCGCACTCCTGGGCAAATCACATGCAATTTATGTGCGTTGCAATTAGAGACAAACATTTTGCACACCTCAAATTGCACCGCATCCGGGCCAAAAATGTGCAGGACCCTTTTTCAGGGAAAGCACATGTATTGTACTGTCCAAGGCATTGCACACTAACGCATTGCACACTAAAAATGTCAAATGCGTTAGTGTGTACAGTGCATGAGTGTAAAATGCTTTAGTGTGTACAGTGCATGAGTGTAAAATGCTTTAGTGTGTACAGTGCATGAGTGTAAAATGCTTTAGTGTGTACAGTGCATGAGTGTAAAATGCTTTAGTGCACACTGCAGTGAACAACGCATTGCACACTGTAATACACTGTAATACCGTGTACACCCACACATTGTAGACTGTAATGCACTGTACACTGTCATGCAGGATGGAGCAACGCATTGCACACTGTAATACCGTGTACACCCACACATTGTAGACTGTAATGCACTGTACACTGTCATGCAGGATAGAGCTACGCATTGCACACTGTGATACCGTGTACACCCACACATTGTAGACTGTAATGCACTGTACACTGTCATGCAGGATGGAGCAACGCATTGCACACTGTAATACCGTGTACACCCACACATTGTAGACTGTAATACACTGTACAATGTAATACCGTGTACACCCACACATTGTAGACTGTAATGCACTGTACACTGTCATGCAGGATGGAGCAACGCATTGCACACTGTGATACCGTGTACACCCACACATTGTAGACTGTAATGCACTGTACACTGTCATGCAGGCTGGAGCTACGCATTGCACACTGTGATACGCTGTCCACTGTCATGCAGAATCCAGCAACGCATTGCACACTGTAATACCATGTACACCAACACATTGTAGAATGTAATGCATTATACGCAGTATACATGTCCAGATATTCAAAGATTAGCCATGAAGGCCTAGCTGGTTACCTATTGGGCGACCGCAGATAGCCGAATAACGCTACACTGCAACCAGGCAGCTCTGGGAGGGTGTCATATGACATCCTGGCAGAACGCGCTCTCCGTGATTGCTGTGTCTTAAGGACACAGCTGATCACGTGATGTGGTAAAGGCCAATCACAGCGGCTTTTTACCATGTGATCAGCCATGTCCAATGACACGCTGATCACCGGGAAATGCATTTGCCAGGTCTTGGCTGCACTTTCATCACGCTATCAGAATGTGTGGAAAGTACTGCCGAGAACCAGCAGTTATCAAAGCAGGGGTCGGCCCCGATGATCAGTGCCCACCAGTGCCACCCAACAGTTCCGCCCACCTGTGGCCAGCAGTGCCACCCACCAGTGCTGCCTCATCAACGCACATCAGACTTTTATTCATTATGAGCTATTTTGTGGTTTATCGAGCAAAAAGTAAAACTCACAGCAGCAAGTCAATACCACCCAAAGAAAGCTCTATTTGTCTGAAAAAAACTGATATAAATTTAAGATGGGTACAATGTGGCATGACCGCACAATTGTCATTCAAAGGGTAACAGTGCAGAAAGATGAAAATTGGCCGGGACAGGAAGGGGGTAGGAGTACCCAGTAGGCAAGTGGTTAATATCATTGACCCATCAATACCCAGGAGCTAATGTACAGATAAGTAGCATGTGCCAAGTGAGATTCTGCTAGGCCCCACCCACAAAATTGCAATTACCTGTCCCTCACATGTTATAAACATATTTGCAATGGCCACACTTACTTTACATATAAGGATCATCTCCTCAGTTGAGAACTGTGCTCTCGCCATGTCCAAATGCCAATAAAGTTATCAAAATTTTCAACCAACACAAAACCTCCAACCACTTGTCATCCACTTACACTCCCCACAACCACTTCCGGGTGCGCGCGCACGTGATGATGGACTTCCAGGATAGCCGTTCATGCTCCATGCGGACACCTGTTTGGTGCTTATTTGTTTGCAATCGCGCATTTTTATGTGCGGCTATGATAGCTTTCGCAAATGTGTGTTTCTTATTGATTTGTTTTTTTTAACCTTGGCTAATATTTGTTGCCAAAGGCCAAAAATCAACAAAGTGTGGACTATTTTATTACTGTAAATCGAATTGTAGAAAACCTGTAGCTGGCTGCACAGTGAATGTGACATATTCATTAGTACATAACAATATTGTGGTGCAAGTGGGTTTTTTTTTTTGGTTTTGAAAAAGCCAGTTTGCACCCACTTGCATATTCACGCTCTTACAAGATACATTTGAGCAGATTATATAAGTATACAAAGTAACTATTAAGGTTGTTCATATATTGAACATAAAATAAACACAAAAACATCGGTCAAATATTTATTGATCAAATATATCGTCATTTATTTGGTCAGCAGGAACAAGTAGGTACAGTCAATATCTTGGTGAGTCACAAAAATAGGATTGATGTGGCAAAAAGAAAACACTCCTGCTCATAAGAGCTTACAATCTAAAGATACTTCTAGTGAACTGTGTGTGCTCAGGTTATAGCAGGAAACACAGGGGAAGATGAATCAAGTAACATTTTCATGCACATAGGATTTACTTACACAATCACTTAGTATGAAGATCCATTCACAAAAAAAAGTCTTCAGATCAAAATATCAAGAAAACAAAGCATGTGAAAAAAAACCCTCCCACCTCTACAAATCCCCTACACATACATTTGTCAGCAGGTTTGTCAGAAAAATGCATTGGAGTCTAAAAATTAAAACAAGGGCAGATTTTAAACAAAACGATTGACATGTGTGAGGCTTTCAATGCAAAGAGAAAAAACACAATCATTGTGCAATAACACACAAACACACTTTACAAGGCCAAAATTATGCAAACATTTCCAGCCCACTTCCAAACACAGCCTGAGTGGTGTCTGGGGCAATTCAGCACAAAATCTCTTCTTCCCCCAAACAACTACAAGCAAGGACTTAGTCACAAACCACCCGGCCTAGTAACAGGCCAAACCACTCCCTACTGCACATCTTTATATAAGCTAGGTTGTATTTGGAGCACACCAAACAAGGCCCCACACCCAATGAAGCCACACCCACCACTGACCTTAGTTTGGTCAGTGAAAGTGTTTTCACCTGATGAATCCGCTTCCTACCTGCATTAACCCTTGGTATACAGGCCCCACAAATCAGAAAGAAATATACAGTGAAATGTACGTGTGCAGCATACAACAGAACATTGATCAGGGATGTGAAAGGGAACCCCAATTGGAACCTTTATTGCTACTATGGTCACAATTCCCTCCAGATTCTCGCATGAGTTAAGACAGTCACATGACCACATCTTGTATGCAATACTGAAAATGACAAATCGATTTGACTAGTATGGTGAATTTCCCATCAATTGGCAAAACACTCCAGAAATCAAACATCACCAAACATTACACTCTGGGCAAAGCTGATTTACAAATCCTGCGACTTACAGTAAAGTTGACCATTTTAATGCAATTTTCAAGACATCTGACACAGATCTCTATGCAAATTGCCACTAAAGTAGTACATGTACTACTATAGAAATCAGTGTTTGAAACGCACCCATGTGGTCACTCTAATAGCAGACAATAGGGTGCGACTTTGCAGACGATTTACAACTTGCATGTTGTGCAAATCACATGCCAAGTCCCACTCAATGTGCACGCTATTGGAGCGTTCATATTGTTGTGGTTCAAACTTGGTTGGAGCCGCAAGTAATAATAGAGTAATGAATACACTACTTTTCATGCAATTTGCTGAGAGATCGGTGTTGATTGTCTTGCAAATTGCAGTTGAAATCACCATGTACCCTAACTTTGAAATCATGCAACTTCTATGCAAGTCACATGATGTGACTGTGGTGTCAATAACACCACTTAAAAATCTGCTTTAATGTGACCGGGTAGCCCCCAGTAACATTGTTTGCGATTGCCATGCAATTGGCATTACAGGCGACTTGCAAATCGTAGACCAAGTCGCACCCTATTGGCCACTGTAGGCTCTGTTCACATCCAATTGGATTGTGAACTCGTGCAACTTCACTGTAAGTTGGGCAATTGCCGCATCGGATTAGATGTGACAGTGGTGTTAGCCCCCAGTAACATTGTGTGCAATTTGCCATGCAAAGGGCAAGTTGCTGGCCATGCCAATCGCATGACAAGTCGCATCCAGGGTGTGCAATTTCAGGTGCGATTTGTGAATTGACATGGTACCTGATATTGGATATAATGAATGTGAATGTGAATGTATTAACGTACGCCATTTGTTGCAGTGAGAGTTCAAAGGTATTTGAAGATTTTGGCCATTTATTAGCAATTTAACATCTAGACTCAAATAGAAATCGCAATGCTACACACAATTGAAAACACAACTAGTTAGTAATTCTCTAGAAAACACAGTAAAATTGGCAACTTAAACAGTAATTTTCAATTGCATATAGTGTGAACGAAGCAGGAAAATTAACAAAGGAAATAAATCTTTGAAGGCGTGCGGTCTGCTTTGCATTTGGTGGAAAAATCCATACCAGTATTTGTGACAAGTTTGATGTGTGGATTCACCAACCAAGTCTTTTCTCTCTCGCTCACTCTTCTTTGTCTCACTGGCTCGCTCTTCTGTATGTCTCTCTTTATCACTCTTCAGTATGTTTTTCTCGCTCACTCTTCTTCATCTCACTGGCTCGCTCTTCTCTCTCTCTGTCAGCTCTTTGCTTGCCAAATCCTTCACAAAAGTGGGTTGAGTGTAAACCATCATTATCAAATCTATTAGTGCTCCAGGCTCTTATCTTACCCCATTGTATGACATTCACATAAGGTGCAGCTTTGAAGGTGTTTCAACAGACAAGGCCTCATTCTAATTCACATTTTAGGGATCACTTAGACAGAAAGCAAAGATGTTGCCAGAACATCTATTTGAAGACAGCCACACACGGAGATCATACTACTTCCTTGCCGTGGTTGGGATTCAAACCGACAACCCTAGAGTTGTGAGGCAGCAGTGCTAACCACTAATCCACGGAGCTACATTGCTAACCCAGCCTGTATTTCTGTGCTGTGAATCAATCTTAGGTCCCTGGGCAAGTTCAGTATAACTAGCCAGATATCTCCAATGTGACACAAATGTTGTGCTATGTTGCCAATTCAGATGTATGTTGGTTCTATGTATCCCAATACAAAGGATTGCAATACTAATACAGGCGTACCTTGGTTTACCAATGCCTCAGGGAACGTCATATTTGGGGTACAAATGCCAAACCATTTCAGTTAATTGGTCTGTTTACAAATGTTTGAATAATTTGGTATGGGCATGTGGCCTGGTATGGTTCAGGAGGGGGGGAGGCGCTCGCTTGTCCCCCCCCCCTTTCCTGACCTGCTGGGCTGCATGCTCAGATAAGTATCTGTTATGGATTTTGGGGGGTACCCCATGCTGTTTTTTATTTAATTTCAGCGTGGAGTTACCCCTTAACATCCATACGAGACCCAAAGGGCTTAGTATGGATGGGAGGGGGGACCCCACGCCGGGTTTTTTACAAATTGTTTATAATTCCCTGCAATACTTTTACATCAACTGTCAGTGGGGAACTCCGCCGACAGCTGAAACATGAGCGCTGCATTGGTTTTCACTACTAAAATGCTGCATGAGTTGATAACATAACTCATGCGGGATTGTAGGAGCGACAGCCATGTGTTAATGTTTCAACTGTCAGCGGGGTTCCCCACTGACAGCTGAATGTAAAAAAAAAAAAAAAAAACGTGGGGTCCCCCCTCCCATCCATACCAAGCCCTTCGGATCTGGTATGGATATTAAGGTGGAACTCCACGCTGAAATAAAAAAAAACAGCTTGGGGATCCCCCCAAAATCCATACCAGACCCTTATCCGAGCATGCAGCCCGGCAGGTCAGGAAAGGGGGGGGGACGAGCGAGCGCCCCCCCTCCTGAACTATACCAGGCCACCTGCCCTCAACATGGGGGGGTGCTTTGGGGAAGGGGGGCTCCCCCCCAAAGCACCTTGTCCCCATGTTAATGGGGACAAGGGCCTCTTCCGTTATTGGGATAATTGGTCAGCCATTTTTTGGGATTTTAGCATATTTTGTTTACCAGTAAAGTTGAAAATTTTTTGTTCCAAATTTACTGATAAAAAAAATGTGCCAAAATCCCGAAAAACAGCTGACCAATTAACCCACTAACAGCCCGAAAATCGTTCGATTTTCTTTTCGGCAGAAAAATCGGCCGATTTTAGACCCATCTATGGCCTGCTTTACATGGGTCTAAAATCGTCCGCAAAAAAAATTGGCTGATTTTCAGCCCGTTAGTGGGTTAATTGGTCAGCCATTTTTGGGAATTTTGCAACTTTTTTTAATTGGTAAATTTGGATAAAAATTGGCCGATTTTGCAGATCGGCCGATTTTAGCTGCAATGATTGGCAAATTGGCTTATCTTTTAACAGATAAATAATCTGCACATGAGCCATGACCTGCAAGAAAAAGAATAAAAAAAAAGAATAAGAAAAAGAAAAATGCAGGCCTTAGATGGGGCGAAAACTGACCGTTTTAAAAAAAAAAAATCGGTTGTTCAATGGGCCGACGTTACCACCAATGGTAAAAAAATTGTTCGATTTTCGCCCCATCTACGGCCTGCAAATATAATAGCGAAGTAATTACTTCTGTCCCTGCAGAGAGCTGCGCTATTATATTTGACATTAAAAAGTATAAAGGTTGCAACATTGTATCTATTTGTATCCGAATAAAAACATCTATATCCGGAATGGATACAAATGGATACAATGTTGCAGTCTCTATACTTTTTAATGTCAAATATAATAGCAGAGCTCTCTGCAGGGACAGAAGGAATGTTTCAGCTGTCATCGGGGTTTCCCACTGACAGCTGAATTTTAAATTATTTCCGTGAATTAAATAAATAATAAAAAAAACAGCATGGGTCCCCCCTCTCATCCATACCAAGCCCTTCAGGTCTGGTATGGGTATTAAGGGGGAACTCCACGCTGAAATTTAAAAAAAAAACAGCGTGGGTCCCCCTCAATATCCATACCAGACCCTTATCCGAGCATGCAGCCCGGCAGGTCAGGAAAGGGGGGGGACGAGCGAGCTCCCCCCCCCTCCTGAACCATACCAGGCCACATGCCCTCAACATGGGGGGGTGCTTTGAGGCAGGGGGGGCTCCCCCCCCCCAAAGCACCTTGTCCCCATGTTGATGAGGACAAGGGCCTCTTCCCCACAACCCTGGCCGGTGGTTGTGGGGGTCTGCGGGCGGGGGGCTTATCAGAATCTGGAAGCCCCCTTTAACAAGGGGGCCCCCAGATCCCGGCCCCCCCCCTACGTGAACGAGTCTGCGGTACATGGTCCCGCAGACTCCTTCACAAAAAAACTAAGTGTGGTGTAAAAAAAACACAGTACAGGGTCTTTGACAAGTCCTTTATTAAAACAATGTCCCCCGAAGTAGATCCAACGTCAATCACGGCGGCGGCGGCAGGGACCCGAAAAAAGAAAAAAAAAAAAAGGTTCCGCTCCCGTCGGAGGCTTCCAGCCTAGTGAAGAAGAGGCTAGCTGACAGTTCTTATATAGGTATGGGGCGGGGCCAGCCGGGCACATCATCCCCGCCCCTTACCTATTTGAGAAATGTCACCCTGTCTCTCCACTGAGGCTAACTAGCTGAATGCAGGAGACAGTCTGACATTTCTTATATAGCTATGGGGCGGGGCCAGCCGGGAACAGCAAGCATGTGACATGGGGCGGGTCACTCGGATGATGTCCCCGGCTGGCCCCGCCCCATAGCTATTTAAGAAATGTCAGACTGTCTCCTGCATTCAGCTAGTTAGCCTCAGCGGAGAGACAGGGTGACATTTCTCAAATAGGTAAGGGGTGGGGATGATGTGCCCGGCTGGCCCCGCCCCATACCTATATAAGAACTGTCAGCTAGCCTCTTCACAAGGCTGGAAGCCTCCGACGGGAGCGGAACCTTTTTTTTTTTTTTCTTTTTTCGGGTCCCTGCCGCCGCCGCCGTGATTGACGTTGGATCTACTTCGGGGGACATTGTTTTAATAAAGGACTTGTCAAAGACCCTGTACTGTGTTTTTTTTACACCACACTTTTTTTTTTTGTGAAGGAGTCTGCGGGAGCATCTACCGCAGACTCCTTCACGTAGGGGGGGGGCCGGGATCTGGGGGCCCCCTTGTTAAAGGGGGCTTCCAGATTCTGATAAGCCCCCCGCCCGCAGACCCCCACAACCACCGGCCAGGGTTGTGGGGAAGAGGCCCTTGTCCTCATCAACATGGGGACAAGGTGCTTTGGGGGGGGGAGCCCCCCCTGCCTCAAAGCACCCCCCCATGTTGAGGGCATGTGGCCTGGTATGGTTCAGGAGGGGGGGGGCGCTCGCTCGTCCCCCCCATTTCCTGACCTGCCGGGCTGCATGCTCGGATAAGGGTCTGGTATGGATATTGAGGGGGACCCACGCTGTTTTTTTTTTTAAATTTCAGCGTGGAGTTCCCCCTTAATATCCATACCAGACCTGAAGGGCTTGGTATGGATGAGAGGGGGGACCCACGCTGTTTTTTTTATTTTTTTTTTTATTGTGGACCTTTATTTTTACATTCAGCTGTCAAAATAAATATTATCTAGACCTTTGAAATAAGTAAAATCATTACAGAAATAATTATAAAGGATAAGAAACAAAAATAGAATCACTAGAACTAAGGAAATCTAGTTAGATTACATGAAGATATGCCGAGTGCTGTTTATTAAACACAATAGACGCGAGCGAGTACCGGCTCTCAGAGGATTCCACAATCAGATTCACTATTAGTCAGTGGCTAAAAGGCAAACGCCCATGGCAGAAGTCTAAAATGTGTTCTGCACATGCTCAGTTGTATCTGCCAAAGACACTGCACGGGCTTCTAGATTTTTACTGTGTCGATTTCCTTGAAAAAAACGATTTTTAACACATTTTTAATTTTTTTGGAAATAGCAGATATTGTTTAAAGTGAAGTCCTGATATTTGGCAAAGCAAATTTCTAAGTGAACATGTCTCTGCAGTGATTTTTCATGGTTTTAGACTTGCTTCTTAGCAAGTCTGTTTTGTGAGTCTGATTTCGGGCGTGTGTCCTTTTGTGAATTAGATTGGGCATCTGCTTATGGGCTCTGCTCAATAGTGAATTAGGTTGCAGGGTAAAAAATGACGGACGCCCATGAAAATTGGGCTTAAGCCCATAAATATGCGCCCACGCCCAATAGTGAATCAGGGCCATTGTGTCCATGGAAGATTTATTTTTTTTCCACAAGTTTCTGGAAAATGACAAAAACTTTTTTTTTGTTTTTTTTTTTTACACAAAATTGTCATTTAAATGATTTATTTCTTGCACAAGCCATGGGTATATGTGGAATTATACCCCAAAATACATTCTGCTACTTCTACCGAGTATGAGGATACCACACGTGTGACACTTTTTGGGAGCATAGCCACATACAGGAGCCTGAAATCCAATGAGCACTTTGAAAGCCTGAAGGTGCGTAACTTCTTCATTTCACTTCCCCACTACCTATCACAGTTTTGGAGGCCCTGACATGCCAGGATAGCACCAAACCCCCCCAAATGACCCCTTTTTGGAAAGTAGACACTCCAAGGAATTTAAAAAGAGGCATGGTAAGTATTTTGCAGATCTAATTTTTTCTCACAAGGTTTTGAAATATAAAAAAGAAAAGAAAATATATATTTTTATTTTCTTTCTTCATTTTCCAAAAACTTGTGGTAAAAAAATAAATTCTTCTATTGATTCAACATGCCTCTCAGCAAATAGTTTGGGGTGTCTACTTTCCAAAAAGGGGTCATTTTGAGGGGTGGGGGCATTTTATGCCCAGCATTAGAGGTTTATGCCACACATCACTCACTCTTCTAACCACCTGAAGACCAAGCCTTTTCTGACACTTTTTGTTCACATTAAAAAAATCTGTATTTTTGCTAGGAAATTAAAGTGAACCCCCAAACATTATATATTTTCTTAGAGCAGACACCCTAGTAAATAAAATGGTGGGTGGTGCAATTTTTTATCTCACATATTACTTACACAGCGATTTTTCAAACGCAATTTTTTTGAAAAATATACACTTTTTTAATTTTAATGCACAAAAACACAATATATTGGCCAATTATTTGGTATGATATAAAAGATGATGCTATGCTGAGTAAATAGATACCAAACATGACATGCTTTAAAATTACGCATGCCCTGTGCAATGGCGACAAACTGCATACATTTTTAATATCTATAGGCAACGCTTTAAAAGCCTTTACAAGCTACCATTTTAGATTTACAGAGGAGGTCTAGAGCTATAATTACTGCCCTTGTTCTGACGTTCGTGGCGATACCTCACATGCATGGTGCAATCGCTGTTTCCATACTGGGAAAGGGTCAACGCTCACGACCGCAGGTGTGCGCGTGCGCGGATGGGCGAGGGTCCTTTTTTTTTTTTTTTTTTTCTTTTTTTCTGATTTATTTAATTATTTTTACACTGTCCCTTTAATTTATTTTTTTTTTTTAATCACTTTTAATGCTATCTCAGGGTGGGGGAGGGGGGGCCATTTTCTCCCGCTGCTTGTAAAGGCAATTCTGCAGCTAATTAACCACTAGGAATGCTTTTACATGAAAGCCCATTGCCGGCTGAAAAAAATAAAACCAGGATGATGCCTGCAGCTGCAGGCATCACCCTGGTATAACCATTCAAAGTCCAGTGATGTACCAATACGTCACTGGTCCTTGTTGGGTGTATATGCTATGTTCTTTTTTTCTTTATGCAGCCTGTGGGCTGAATGGAAAAAAAAGAGAAGAAATCTCTGCCAGAAAAAGTGTGTGGTATGCCCACCATTAGAAACCTCCCTCAATCCACCCACTTCTAATGGTGGGCACATTTGAAATGTGCCAACAAATATAAAATATATATGCCGAAGCATGGGGGCCATCCACCCACTGGCCACCCCAGGCCCCCATGCTTTGGCATATATTCTCTTTTTTTTAACTGCGGATGAAAAATCTCATCCGACAGCACTGCACACACCTACTTATGTCTATTCTGAAAGCAAGACCCTGTTGCTGTCAGAATAAACAGGTCAGTGCTGCAGTTTGACGTTCCTGCAAAGAAATCAACAATGGTTAACAATAAAACATAAACTCAATAAAACAACTTTATAAGGAAAAGTGTGTGGTGGTATGCCCACCATTAGAAACCTCCCTCAATCCACCCACTTCTAATGGTGGGCACACATGAAATGTGCCAACAAATATAAAATATATATGCCGAAGCATAGGGGCCATCCACCCACTGGCCACCCCAGGCCCCCATGCTTTGGCATATATTCTGTTTTTTATAACTGCGGATGAAAAATCTCATCCAACAGCGCTGCCCACGCTGACTTATGTCTATTCTGAGAGCAAGTTCCTGTTGCTGTCAGAATAAACAGGTCAGCACTGCAGCTGAAAGCATTCCTGCAAACAGAAATGGTTAACAATAAAACAACAATAAACCAGTGAAAGGCGAACAATCACAAAAATGACAACAACAAAAAAAACTATAACTATTTTTGGTTTTTACATTTTTTTATTTTTTTGGGGGGTATTTGTACTTTTATTTATTTATTTTTATTTTTTTAACTTTTTTTTTTCCAAACTTCAAACATTTAAACAGCTGGTAGGGTCTCTCCAAATGCGATAGCCAGTTTCCTGACTACCTAACATCTTTTGAGACCCTGTGTAAATGTGCCCTGATCTGTGCCGTGCTGTACCCTATACTAATAGTTCACTAGTGTATGGTAGAGGCGGAAGCAGGGCTTGATGCAGAGGTCAGGTTGGCCAGGACAGGAGGGACAACAATAGCGGCTGTCACGCCTAATTCCACGTTTGCTGCAGACACGACATCTTTTTTGGGGTCTTCTTTGGGTTGGGGTACCAGGAATGGTATCGAGAAAATGTCTCTCATGCAGACGGCTAACTGCATCTGGGAGAGGGATTTGGGGCGCAGCACCTTCTGGATACAAAAGGGCCCTGATGTTCTCTAACTGGAAATTTAGGTATGATCCACTATGTCCAGTTGCTTTTATAGAGAACAAAAGCATTATATAGAGCCAATTGAAATAAATAAACTGACACTTTTATGTACCAGCGTTTGGATTTTCGGGAAACTAAATACGGCTGCATCATCTGGTCATTGAAGTCCACCCCTCCCATGTTAAGGTTATAATCGTGGACACAGAGGGGCTTCTCAACAACACCAGCTGCCGTGGTAATTTGGACGGTCGTATCTGCGTGAATGGAAGACAGGAGGTAAACATCCCGTTTGTCCTTCCACTTCACTGCGAGCAATTCTTCATTTCTCAAGCAGGCTTTTTCCCCCTTTTTAAGACGGGTATTTACAAGCCGTTGGGGGAAGCCTCGGCGATTAGATCGCACAGTGCCACATGTGCAAATTCCCAAATTGAACAAATGTCTAAATAGTGGCACGCTTGAATAAAAATTGTCCACGTATAAGTGGTACCCCATATGGAAATAGGATGACGCCAAGTCCCAAACTATCTTGCCACTGCTCCCCATGTAGTCTGGGCATCCGGGGGGCTCCAAGTAACTATCTTTTCCCTCGTAAATCCGAAACTTACATGTATAGCCTGTTGCCCTCTCACAGGTCTTATACATCTTGATCCCATATCTGGCACGCTTGCTGGGGAGATATTGTTTGATTACAAGGCGGCCAGAATATTGAATGAGGGACTCATCGATGCAGATGTTTTTCTGGGGAGTATACACATCTGCAAATTTTTGGTTAAAGTGATTTACGAAGGGCCGAATTTTGTGGAGCCGGTCAAATTCAGGGTCACCCCGAGGACGACTGAGTGAGTTGTCGTAGAAGTGCATAAAACGCATTATACTCTCATATCTATGCCTGGCCATGGCAGCAGAGAACACGGGCATGTGAACAAGAGGGTCGGTGGACCAATACAACCGCAATTGATTTTTATCATTAATGCCCATGTTGAGGGTTAGGCCCAAAAAAACTTTAAATTCGGAAACCGTAATGGGTTTCCATGCGAATGGTCTGGCAAGGTTTGAATTTGGGTTGGCGGCGATAAATTGGCGTGCATATAAATTGCTTTGATCCACAATCAATGCATAAAGATCTTCTGTGAAAAACAGCTCAAAAAAATTAAGGGGAGTATTTAAATTTGCTGTTTCCACCTGAATTCCGGGTTGGGCAGTGAATGGGGGAAGTACGGGTGCTGCAGAATTTGTGGGCTGCCAATCGGGATTTGCAAGCACATCCGGAAGGACACTAGGGGCTCTACGGGCCTGTCTGCGAATTCTTGGTGGCCGCGGGACACTACTTGTGCTCGCCACCGCACCAGCTTGTACTGCACTTATGGGACTCGCCACGTTACCAAGTGATACTGCAGTGCTGGTATGCCTACGACCAGGACGTACTAGGCCGTTGGTGCTCGCCAGTTCACCAAAAGATACTGCGGCACTAGTACTGGCACTCTGCTGCATATGAGAGTCATCATGCATTTGTACCACCTCAGCAACCTGTGAATGGGATCGGGTACGCCTGACCTTAGCAGGGACCACTTCCTCGTCGTCTGAGCTAGCTGTCAGGGTGCCGCTGCTGTCTATAGGTTCGTATTCTGAGCCTGGTTCTGCCAGTGAGTCTTCCCCTTCGCTCTCACTTGACATGCTCAGAATCCTATAGGCCTCTTCACTAGTGTACCTTTGCTTAGACATTTTGGCCACTAAATTTACAGGTACCTAGTGCGACTCACGGGAAAAAGAGCGCCTGGCTGTCAGGGACTGCTTGAACCGCTACAAAAAATTTACCGACAAGTGCTAACAGATATCAGGCCTGATTCTGTGAACACTGCGGTTTTGTGTGTAATATGTATCAAGTGACAGTTATCTACTGACACTGCACTTGCCGGGGGAGAAGGGGGGGGCGCAGGGGCTAAACGCAGGTGCTGGCAGGTGTTGGGGCTGATCCCGCTAACACTGCGTTTTTGGGGATACTAAAGTAATGTGAATGCTGGTATAGCGCTGATCTGATCAAAGATATTGATCCAATCAGACACTATACTAGCAATGAAGGTTTAGCGTGCAAGTAAGCGTGTTCCTGGCAATCAAGGGGTCAAATGTGATTATTTGTGTACTAGCGGGCAAACTGGTGCTATCTGGGAGGGGCGCTAAAACTATCGGAAGTCACCAGTACCAAGTCACCAGTACCAATACAGTGATCAGTAAAAATCTGTTCACTGTAATCAATGACACTGGTGACAGGGCAGTGAAGGGGTTAACTGGGGGGGCGATCAAGGGGTCAAATGGGATTACTGATGTACTGGCGGGTAAACTGGCGCTATCTGGGAGGGGCGCTAACACTAACGGAAGTCGCCTGCGACACTGATACAGTGATCAGTAAAAATTGGTTCACTGATCAGTGACACTGGTGACAGGGCAGTGAAGGGGTCAACTCGGGGAGGGGGGGGGGCGATCAAGGGGTTAGACGGGACTACTGGTGTATTAGCGGGCAATCTGGCGCTATCTGGGAGGGGCGCTAACACTAACGGAAGTCGCCAGCGACACTGATACAGTGATCAGTAAAAATTGGTTCACTGATCAGTGACACTGGTGAGAGGGCAGTGAAGGGGTCAACTCAGGGGGGGGGGGGGCGATCAAGGGGTTAGACGGGACTACTGGTGTATTAGTGGGCAATCTGGCGCTATCTGGGAGGGGCGCTAACACTATCGGAAGTCGCCAGCGACACTGATACAGTGATCAGTAAAAATCGCTTCACTGATCAGTGACACTGGTGACAGGGCAGTTAAGGGGTTAACTGGGGGGGTGGGGGGGAAATTAAGGGGTTAAATGGCTTTATTGGTGTACTGGGGGGCAAACTGGCGCTATCTGGGAGGGGCGCTAGCACTATTGGAAGTCGCCAGCGACACTGATACAGTGATCAATAAAAATCGCTTCACTGATCAGTGACACTGGTGACAGGGCAGTGAAGGGTTAACTGGGGGGGGGCAATCAGGGGGTTAAATGTGTAATAGACTGTGTTCTAACTGTCAGTGTGCTGTTTTACTCACGTTTAAATGTCTCTTCTTCTCTGTCTGGAACGGAATGTGTCCAGGCAGAGAAGAATGACATCATATCCTGCCCTGTGTAAATATCAACACAGGACAGGATAGGACAGGGACCGATCATCCGATTTCAGCCAGAAATCACTGGCTGAAATCTAATGATTGATCCCTCCTGGATCGAATCGGATCACCCGCGGGTCGACGGGAGCGCGCGCGCGCGCCCCCTGCCGGCGAAAGTGTCGGGAGCGCGGAACCCGTTTTTAAACGTGGTTTTGCGCTCCACTGCCGCCCTGCACACGTATATACACAGTGGCAGGGCGGCAAGCGGTTAAGCTGGCGGTGCCTGCTGTCAGAATACAGTGGTCCATCAGGGAGGAGAAAGAAATCGGCATATGTATGGCCAGCTTAAAGTGGTATTAACTTCTTGCCGACCAGCCACTGTAGAAATACGGTGGCAGGTCGGCACGGCTGGGAAAAACCACGTTTTAAAACGTGCGTTTGCAAAACAGGTAGGGGCGCGTGCCCACCCTACCCGTCCCGCCGATCGCAGCCGCGGGTGTCAGTCGCCGGGTCACGGCCGGTCATTACCTACTGTGTCCCGGCGATTAGCAGCAATCACTGACAGAGAGGATGGCTGCAGTGTTTACACTGCAACTGTGCTTTCTGTCAGTCCCCTGTCAGCTCCTGATATGCTGATCCGGAGAGAAGAGTTTATCTCTCCGGATCAGCGTGTTCCTGTGCAGTACACACCCCCGCCCCCTAGTAAAACACTCCCCTCACACAGTTAACCCTTTCAGTAAATAAAAAAGTTAACCCCTTCCTCCCAGTGCCATTAGTACAGTATGAGTGTTTTTTTTTTTTTGCACTGATCACTGTATTGGTGTCACTGGGGATGTTAGTGACCCCAAGTCAGTTCCCCCCCCAGTGTTAGAATGTCCGCCGCAGTCCTGCCATAAGTCACTGATCGCCGCCATAAGTCACTGATCGCCATTATTAGTAAAAAAAATTAATTTAAACGTATTGGGTTTTTTTTTTAGCAAAGACATGTCACAGAATACATTTTGGCAGAAATTTATGACTAAATTTGATTTTTACATTTTTTTTTATTGGACATGTTTTATAGCAAAAAGTCCAAAATATTGTTTTTTTTCCTCAAAATTGTCAGGCATTTTTTTTGTTGTAGCGCAAAAAATAAAAAACACACAGGAGATCAAATACCACCGAAAGAAAGCTCAATTTGTGGGAAAAAAAGGATGTAAATTTAATTTATATACCGTATTGCATGACCGCGCAATTGTCCGTTTAGCTAGAGCAGCGCTGTATAGCAAAAAAATGGCATAAATTGCAGTATCTATACCATAGTTTGTAGACGCTATAACTTTCACACAAAGCAATCAATATACACTTATTGGGATTTTTTTCACCAAAAACATGTAGCAGAATACATTTTGGCCTAAATTTATAACCAACTTTGAGTTTACTATATATTTTTTATAGCTGAAAGTAAAAAATATCGTTTTTCTTTAAAATTTTTGGTCTTTTTTTGTTTATAGTGTGAAAAATAAAAAGCGCACAGGTGATCAAATACCTCCGAAAGAGAGCTCTATTTGTGTGAAAAAAAGGACGTAAATTTCATTTGGGTGCAGCATTGCATGACCGCGCAATTATCAGTTGAATTAGTGCAGCGCCGAGTAGCAAAAAGAGGCCTGGTCATTAAGGGGGGTAAATCCTCAGGAGGGCAAGTGGTTAAATCTCAAAAAACAAACATTTTATTATATTGCAGTTTTCCAGTTCTTACTTGTGATGGCTGCATTGTTTTTTATTATCAGCTTTTCTTTGTTTTACTTTTGCCTGCCGATCCAGCCAGTAAATCTATTTTTTTTTTGTTTTTTTTCAAAAGAATGCGCTGTCCTGCAGATGAGCTATTAAAGGGTTTAGACAAACTACCACTGACAGCGGTGCTTACAATGATCAGCTTTTATTCATTCATGCATGTAAAACCTTCATCTTAAAAGGAAATAAAACTGTTTTCTGTAATGGTTTAAAAAAATGTATCTGGAGTTTGGCTTAAATTTGTCAGTGTGTCTAAGTCTGCTAGTGCATCTAACATTATCCTCCCCAACGACTGACAATGCTGCTGTCCAATGGTGTCTCTGTTGCTCCTTAGGACTCATGTACACGGGGCATTTGGAAAACTCTTCTGAACGATGGAAACTGACTGCTGGAAAACGTAAGTTAAAAAACGTCAGTTTAGCCACGTTTGCATACCGCATTTATGCGTGTTTGTCTTTAGAAGCGTTTTTAAAAGATAACCTCAGGAGACCTTCCCAAATGCCCAGAATGCGCTGAAAAATAGTAAATAATTAACTAATTCAGACATTTTTTGAGAAATAAAGAGAGCAGAAGCAGAGAGATCAGTATGTGTTGAGATGACCTGTCTTTTCACTATGGATCCCATCATGAGCATAATGCAGCGTGTTCTACCATTTTTTCTTTCACGCAAAACCTGGAACTGATTGCACTGGTGTACCGGGTCCTATTGAATACATGGAGAACGCTTTGCATGCATTTCTGATGATGAAAAAAGGCTCTGGACAGCATCTGGATATGGAACAGTTAAAACACGCTTATAAATGCAAACGCTTATAAACATGGTTAACCGCGTTTACAAGCGTTTGGCATTTGAAACACCGGTAAAATCTACTCCTGAACACAAGCTTGGTGATTAAAAAAAATGACTGTAAACTCAACTGACTGTAAATGACATAGTGTACATGGACACATAGGAAAACATTAGGGAGAGTTCAGGGGCTGCTGAAAAAAACAGCTCCTGAACGTGAGATTATCAGCTGCAGTGTACATGAGCCCTTAATCCAAAGTGAGAGCACTCTAATACAGGAGGTGTGATACTGACCAGATTACCAGGTGAAAACAAAGGGAAAAAGCCTAAAAAGAAGAAAACGAATGCAGCCACCACATCTAATGATTGGTAAGCTGCAATATATTACAGTTGTGGTTTTAATATCGCTCTAAGCTCTTAGCTGCTCTGATTAGACTAGTTTTACTTCAGAGAATCTTTGCTGACATATACAGTTGCAAGAAAAAGTATGTGAACCCCTTGGGATTACGTGGAGTTTTGCATGAATTGGGCATAAAATGTGCTCTGAACGTCATCTAAGTCACAACAATAGAAGAACACAGTCTGCTGAACATAATACTACACAAACATTAGATGTTGCCATGGTTTAATTGCACATAACATGTAAACATTCACAGTGCAGGGAGGAAAAAGTATGTGAGGCCCTAGCTTAATGACTTCTCCCAGAGCTAATTGGAGTCAGGAGTGAGCCAACCTTGACTCCAATCAGTGTGATGATATTGGATGTGTTGCTGACAGCTGTCCTGCCCTTAAAAAACACACACCTGTTTTGGGTTTACTGGTTTCAAGAAGCACTGTCTGATGTGAACCATGCCTCGCAGAAAAGAGCTCTCAGAAGACCTATGATCAAGAATTGTTGACTTGCATGAAGCTGGAAAGGGTTACAAAAGTATCTCCAAAAGCCTTAATGTTCATGTGTCCACGGCAATACAGACTGTCTACAAATGGCGAAAGTTTAACACTGTTGCTGCTCTCCCTAGGCGTGGTCGTCCTGTAAAAATGACTGCAAGAGCACAGCGCAGAATGCTGCATGAGGTAAAGAAGAATCCCAGAGTGTCACCTAAAGACCTACAGAAATCTCTGGCACATGCTAACATTTTTGTTGACACATCTACAATAAGGAAAACATTAAACAAGAATGGAGTACATGGGAGGACACCACGGAGGAAGCCTTTGCTGTCCAAAAAGAATATTGCAGCACGTTTGAAGTTTGCAAAAGAGCACCTGGATGTTCCACAGCACTACTGGCAAAATATACTGTGGACAGATGAAACCAAGATTGAGTTGTTTGGGAAGAACACACAACACTGTGTGGAGAAAAAAAGGCACAGCACACCAACATCAAAACCTCATCCCCACTGCAAAACATGGCGGAGGGAGCATCATGGTTTGGGGCTGCTTTGCTGCCTCAAGGCCTGGACGGATTGTTGTCATTGATGGGAAAATAAATTCCAGAGTTTATCAAGACATTTTGCAGGAAAACATACGACCATCTGTCCGCCAACTGAAGCTCCGCAGAGGATAGGTGATGCAACAGGACAATGACCCAAAGCATACAAGTAATTCAACAAAACAATGGCTGCAACAGCACAAAATACGCCTTCTGGAGTGGCCCAGTCAGAGTCCTGACCTCAACCCGATTGAAATGCTGTGGCATGACCTTAAGAGAGCGATTCACACCAGACATCCCAAGAATATTGCTACACTGAAACAGTTTTGTGAAGAGGAGTGGTCCAAAATGACTCCAGATAGTTGTGCAGGTCTGATCTGCAACTACAGGAAACGTTTGGTTGAGGTTATTGCTGCCAAAGGTCAACCAGTTATTAAGTCCAAAGGTTCACATACTTTTTCTTCCCTGCACTGTGAATGTTTACATGTTATGTGCAATTAAACCATGGCAACATCTAATGTTTGTGTAGTATTATGTTCAGCAGACTGTGTTCTTCTATTGTTGTGATTTAGATGACGTTCAGAGCACATTTTATGCCCAATTCATGCAAAACTCCACGTAATCCCAAGGGGTTCACATACTTTTTCTTGCAACTGTACGTGTGCTGTTTGGTGATCGTACAGTATATGTTCTGTGTACTCCCGCCCCCTCTCACAGCTGTATTATCCATTCTCAACCTAGGAGTGCTCAGTACAGTTTTTGTTACGTGTTAGGAGTAGTTTGTACCCATCTGCAAGACAAGTTAAAGTGACTGTTTAAGGGGCATTTTACTGTTGCAAAGGAGGCCCTTTGGATTCCCCAGCAACAGGAGTCATTTACAGCCTCTGCGACCCCCTATTCCTATAACACTGGTTACCTTGTTTATAGACCTAACACTGGTATGAACATTAGACTTCTAAGTTTGTTTTATGGTAGAGACTAATGTCAATTATTGTGGTTTCTTTAAATAAAGAGCTGCGGATTTTTATTTTTTGTAAGTGAACATATAAATCATCTATGCTCAATTCTTTTTTTAAATCAATGCATATCTAAAACCCAGAGTTTTCATAAAAGCTTTTGTTCAGATGACTCCATTGATTCTTCCTTAGCACTAATCAACAGTTGCTATACCTGGTAGACAGCTGTTCAATTAGCTAATTACCTACTGCACTCCCTGTGCCCTTTTTAAAACTCCTAATGTCTGTTTAAAAGATTTTTATGCCTTTTAGACAGTCTCAGAAAGGATAATGTCATTTTTCCTGCGTGTTTAAATGAGCGGACTGTAATTATGGCTGCTGATGGGAGAGACTGAATCGTAAAGATTAAAACTAATATACTTTTACTATTACTGTTTAGGCATCTTGCCAAAAATGGGGCACAAGGACAGACAGGGACTCATGGGAGCTAAGTAAGCAAAGGGAAAGTTAGGACAGCATGATCTTCATGTAGAAGTAAAGTTTCTTGCTTAAACTGAAATAATACATATATTCTGGACATGTCCCCTTATCCACCCCTTTTGGGATTCAATCCGGGGCCTCGTTTTTTAAAATGACGAGTACACTTCGGGAAGATAAGCCTGAGACATGTTTACTTCATTTAACTCCACTCTCGTGGTGTAGATACAAGAGATACCTCTTGATCCACTTACTAAATGATGTGCAAAAATTTCCATTCCGCAAAAATGGAAATGCGGGTTAGTGGGTCACTGTGGTGAATTAAATCACTGTAATGGAGCACTTGACGACAGCTTTGAAGTAGAATGAGGAATGGTTACATAAAATGAGGTATTACTGGCATGATTTCCAATATTCTACACTTATGTGTCCTCCACACACACCTAGCAAACACCTCAGGAGAACATGCTGGTCTAGAATGACACATGTGAATTATATGGGTTGATTTGTGGTGGTCCTGACCCAGGGGTCCCAGCTGTACTGCTCCCTGACCCCCCCCCCTTTATTTATGTTTTCTCTGTATTCTTCTTGATCACTTTCCTTTTTCTCGCAATCTTTTATACCTACTTTATTGGTCTTAACACTTGGCATATTCCAGTCAACGTATTAATGTAAGCTCGCACAAGAGACATATCAGAGTGTTACCATATAAATTCTTCGTTTAGTAAGTTGGTTTATTCTTGGTGATTTCTTTTTGGAAAATAAGTACAACAGCAAGGCAATGACTGGGAGTTATAATACACTGCTCAAAAGAATGAAAGGAACACTTTTTAGTCAGAGTATAGCATCAAGTCAATTAAACTCTTGGGATATTGATCTGGTCAGTTAAGGAGCACTGCCAGAGCCCTACAAAATGACCTCGAGCAGGCCACTGGTGTGAATGTCTCTGACCAAACAATCAGAAAAAGGGTTGTCTGAGGGTCCATCGTCCTCTACTGAGCCCTGTGCTCTCTGCCCAGCACCATAGAGCTTGACTGGCATTTGCCATTGAGCACCAGAATTGGCAGGTCTGCCACTGGTGCCCTGTGCTTTTCACAGATGAGAGCAGGTTCACCCTGAGCACATGTGACAGATGTGAAACGGTCTGGAGAAGCCGTGGAGAATGTTATGCTGCCTGTAACATTGTTCAGCATGGCCGTTTTGATGGTTGGTCAGTGATGGTCTGGGGAGGCATATCCATGGAGGGACGCACAGACCTCTACAGGCTAGACAATGGAACTCTGACTGCCATTAGGTATCAGGATGAAATCCTTGGACCCATTGTCAGACCCTACGCTGGTGCAGTGGGTCCTGGGTTCCTCTTGGTGCATGATAATGCTCATCTTCATGTGGTGAGAGTATGCCTGCAGTTCCTGGAGGATGAGGGAATTGATACCATTGAATGGCCCCCACGCTCGCCTGACCTAAATCCAATAGAACACCTCTGGGATATCATGTTTTGGTCCATCCAACGCCGCCAGGTTGCACCTCAGATTGTCTAGGAGGTCAGTGATGCCCTGGTCCAGATCTGGGAGGAAATACCCCAGGGAGATCATCCATCGTCTCATTAGGAGCATGCTTTGACATTCTAAGGCATGCATACAAGCACATGGGGGCCATGCAAACTACTACCATTCTGAGTTGCTGCAATAAAATTTCAGCAAAATGGACTAGCTTGCTGCATCATTTTTTCACTTTGATTTATGAGGTGTCTTTGAATTCAGTCCTCTGTAGATTGATAATTTTCATTTCCATCAAACGATGGGGCATCCTTACGTTCTGATCACATTACCCAGTCCATATCAGTATAGATATCTAGCATGATATTTTTCCCCATTGAGATCTGATGTGTTTTCAAAGTGTTCCTTTAATTCTTTTGAGCAGTGTATATATTCTTTGTAGTGTCAAAGAACTTTACAAATGCGTATCCATTTTTTGCCGATGTACCAGGTTTGCCTCCAAAGAGGGAGCTGCTACTTGGTTGACTTCTCCGTATTCATATTTTCTTGTACTGGATACTGTGAATATCCTACCTCTACACTTTCTTTTAGATATGGAAATGTATGTCCTGCTGTACACAATACAAAAAAAAACTAAAATTGGAAACTGAAATATTAAAGTGTATATCAGAGCAAAAAAAAAAACCACACACACATTTTCCATGTTTTTTTCCATTTACAGACCCTTTAAGTACTGAAAAACACTGTTGATCTTCCATAAATGCTCTCAGCTCCGAAGGAATTTTTGTGAGCTAAAATCACAAAGGATTTATATGGACCAAGTGTTGTGAGCCCTGCCCAGTTTTCTATTGCCAAACTACTCTGATCTACCTACTGTTCCATATCCTCAACATCATTTTGTCAAGATTAGGATGCATAGTTGCCAACAGTCCCGAAATGCTCGGGACGCTCACAGCTGGGGGAGAGGTTATGCTAATTTTCACTTAATTCACAAACACGTTCAGGATTTAGCCAGTCTGGGTTCCTTTTCCTTTATAAATTACCTGTCATTTATAATTTACCTAATTACATAAAATGTGTCTCTTAGATTGTGTTCCAATATACCTGAACTTGATTTTTCAGGTAAATCTTCCATTAGTACTAGGTGCAGTACTCGAGGTAGGTGCAGTATGGAGGAGGTGGGTGCAGTACGGAGAAGGTGAGTGAAGTACGGAGGAAGTGGGTGCGGTATGGAGGAGGTAGGTGCAGTATGGAGAAGGTGAGTGAAGTACGGAGGAAGTGGGTGCGGTATGGAGGAAGTGGGTGCGGTATGGAGGAGGTAGGTGCAGTATGGAGAAGGTGGGTGCAGTACGGAGAAAGTGGGTGCAGTGCGGAGGAGGTGGGTGCAGTACTGAGGAGGTGGGTGCAATATGAAGATCCTCGGTGCAGTACAGAGGAGGTAGCATAGTTGCCAACTGTCCTAATTTTGCCGGGACAGTCACAAATTTCAAAGTAGTGACTTTGTCCCCGGCTGCGTCCCAGAAATGATTGCCGATCATGGGCAGCAGCAGTGCAGAGTCACATTGGGACACTCAGTTAGGAGCTCACGTGTGTTGCCAAGCAGGCAAGATACAAAGAAGATCATAAGATTGCCGGGGACCGAGATCCCCTTCCCTGTACCTCTTCCCGCAGCAACTGAGGAGCTCTTATCGGGGAAGCACTCACTTTGAGCATCAGTGAGGGGCAGAGCCTGCGAGCCTTGAGTTTGATTTAGCAGAACTTGGGCAGCCAACCTAGGAGATGATCGTGCCCATCTTGGTGCATGTGAGAGGCTGCAGACTGTGAGAGGAGGACATGTTAGGAAAGGGAGAATAGAAAGTAAGAAGAGGAGCAGAGAGAAATGGGTGAGGTAAATGAATATGGAAGTGTCTGTAGACTTCTGTCAAGTCCTGTCAGCTGCAGACCTGATTTTTACATTATCTAAAGAGCAGCCGGTCAATCCCTATAAAGTCATTAACACTTCTAGACCCTGTCTCCATCAATCTTCAGTCATCCAATGACAGGAAAAAAACATATTTTCACATTAGCATTTCATTAATGGCAACAATTTTTTTTTCACCTGGACTATACCTGAAGCCTCTAACCCTCTCCTGTACTATGCCTGCAGCCTCTGACCCTCTTCTGTACTATGCCTGCAGCCGCTGACGCTCTCCTGTACTACACCTGCAGCCTCTGACCTTCTCATGTACTATGCCTGCAGCCTCTGACCCTCTCCTGTACTATGCCTGCAGCCTCTGACCCTCTTCTGTACTATGCCTGCAGCCTCTGACCCTCTTCTGTACTATGCCTGCAGCCGCTGACGCTCTCCTGTACTACACCTGCAGCCTCTGACCTTCTCATGTACTACGCCTGCAGCCTCTGACCCTCTCCTGTACGATGCCTGCAGCCTCTGACCCTCTCCTGTACTACACCTACAGCCTCTAACCCTCTCCTATACTATGCCTGCAGCCTCTGACCCTCTTATGTACTACACCTACAGTCTCTGACCCTCTCCTGTACTATACCTACAGCCTCTGACCCTCTCCTGTACTATACCTACAGCCTCTGACCCTCTCCTGTACTATACCTACAGCCTCTGACCCTCTCCTGTACTACACCTATGGCCTCTGACCCTCTTCTGTACTATTCTTGCAGCTTCTGACCCTCTTATGTACAACACCTACAGCCTCTGACCCTCTCCTGTACTACACCTACAGCCTCTAACCCTCTTCTGTACTATGCCTGCAGCCTCTGACCCTCTTCTGTACTATGCCTGCAGCCGCTGACGCTCTCCTGTACTACACCTGCAGCCTCTGACCTTCTCATGTACTACGCCTGCAGCCTCTGACCCTCTCCTGTACTACACCTACAGCCTCTGAACCTCTCCTGTACTATGCCTGCAGCCTCTGACCCTCTCCTGTACTACACCTACAGCCTCTGACCCTCTCCTGTACTACACCTACAACCTCTGACCATCTCCTGTACTATGCCTGCAGCCTCTGACCCTCTCCTGTACTATGCCTGCAGCCTCTGACCCTCTCCTGTACTGCGCCTGCAGCCTCTGACCCTCTCCTGTACTACGCCTACAGCCTCTGACCCTCTCCTGTACGATGCCTGCAGCCTCTGACCCTCTCCTGTACTACACCTACAGCCTCTAACCCTCTCCTATACTATGCCTGCAGCCTCTGACCCTCTTATGTACTACACCTACAGCCTCTGACCCTCTGACCCTCTCCTGTACTACACCTACAGCCTCTGACCCTCTCCTGTACGATGCCTGCAGCCTCTGACCCTCTCCTGTACTACACCTACAGCCTCTAACCCTCTCCTATACTATGCCTGCAGCCTCTGACCCTCTTATGTACTACACCTACAGTCTCTGACCCTCTCCTGTACTATACCTACAGCCTCTGACCCTCTCCTGTACTATACCTACAGCCTCTGACCCTCTCCTGTACTATACCTACAGCCTCTGACCCTCTCCTGTACTACACCTATGGCCTCTGACCCTCTTCTGTACTATTCTTGCAGCTTCTGACCCTCTTATGTACAACACCTACAGCCTCTGACCCTCTCCTGTACTACACCTACAGCCTCTAACCCTCTCCTATACTATGCCTGCAGCCTCTGACCCTCTTATGTACTACACCTACAGCCTCCGACCCTCTCCTGTACTATACCTACAGCCTCTGACCCTCTCCTGTACTATACCTACAGCCTCTGACCCTCTCCTGTACTACACCTATGGCCTCTGACCCTCTTCTGTACTATGCTTGCAGCTTCTGACCCTCTTATGTACAACACCTACAGCCTCTGACCCTCTCCTGTACTACGCCTGCAGCCTGTAACCCTCTCCTGTACTACGCCTGCAGTCTGTAACCCTCTCCTGTACTACGCCTGCATCCTGTAACCCTCTCCTGTACTACGCCTGCAGCCTGTAACCCTCTCCTGTACTACGCCTGCATCCTGTAACCCTCTCCTGTACTACGCCTGCAGCCTGTAACCCTCTCCTGTACTACGCCTGCATCCTGTAACCCTCTCCTGTACTACGCCTGCATCCTGTAACCCTCTCCTGTACTACGCCTGCAGCCTGTAACCCTCTCCTGTACTACGCCTGCATCCTGTAACCCTCTCCTGTACTACGCCTGCAGCCTGTAACCCTCTCCTGTACTACGCCTGCAGCCTGTAACCCTCTCCTGTACTACGCCTGCAGCCTGTAACCCTCTCCTGTACTACGCCTGCATCCTGTAACCCTCTCCTGTACTACGCCTGCATCCTGTAACCCTCTCCTGTACTACGCCTGCAGCCTGTAACCCTCTCCTGTACTACACCTGCAGCCTCTGACCCTCTCCTGTACTATGCCTGCAATCTCTGACAATAGTCCTGTACTACACCTGCAGTCCCTGACCAACTCCTGTACTACGCCTGCAGCTTCTGACACTCTTCTGTACTATGCCTGAAGCCTCTGACCCTCTCCTGTACTACGCCTGCAGCCTCTGACCCTCTCCTGTACTACACCTACAGCCTCTGACCCTCTCCTGTACTACACCTACAGCCTCTGACCCTCTCCTGTACTACACCTACAGCCTCTGACCATCTCCTGTACTATGCCTGCAGCCTCTGACCCTCTCCTGTACTATGCCTGCAGCCTCTGACCCTCTCCTGTACTGCGCCTGCCGCCTCTGACCCTCTCCTGTACTACACCTACAGCCTCTGACCCTCTCCTGTACTACACCTACAGCCTCTGACCCTCTCCTGTACTGCGCCTGCAGCCTCTGACCCTCTCCTGTACTACACCTACAGCCTCTGACCCTCTCCTGTACGATGCCTGCAGCCTCTGACCCTCTCCTGTACTACACCTACAGCCTCTAACCCTCTCCTATACTATGCCTGCAGCCTCTGACCCTCTTATGTACTACACCTACAGCCTCTGACCCTCTCCTGTACTATACCTACAGCCTCTGACCCTCTCCTGTACTATACCTACAGCCTCTGACCCTCTCCTGTACTACACCTATGGCCTCTGACCCTCTTCTGTACTATGCTTGCAGCTTCTGACCCTCTTATGTACAACACCTACAGCCTCTAACCCTCTCCTATACTATGCCTGCAGCCTCTGACCCTCTTATGTACTACACCTACAGCCTCCGACCCTCTCCTGTACTATACCTACAGCCTCTGACCCTCTCCTGTACTATACCTACAGCCTCTGACCCTCTCCTGTACTACACCTATGGCCTCTGACCCTCTTCTGTACTATGCTTGCAGCTTCTGACCCTCTTATGTACAACACCTACAGCCTCTGACCCTCTCCTGTACTACGCCTGCAGCCTGTAACCCTCTCCTGTACTACGCCTGCAGCCTGTAACCCTCTCCTGTACTACGCCTGCAGCCTGTAACCCTCTCCTGTACTACGCCTGCAGCCTCTGACCCTCTCCTGTACTATGCCTGCAATCTCTGACCCTCTCCTGTACTATGCCTGCAATCTCTGACAATAGTCCTGTACTACACCTGCAGTCCCTGACCAACTCCTGTACTACGCCTGCAGCTTCTGACCCTCTTTTTTACTATGCCTGAAGCCTCTGACCCTCTCCTGTACTATGCCTGCAGCCTCTGACCCTCTCCTGTACTATGCCTGCAGCCTCTGACCCTCTCCTGTACTATGCCTGCAGCCTCTGACCCTCTCCTGTACTATGCCTGCAGCCTCTGACCCTCTCCTATACTATGCCTGCAGCCTCTGACCCTCTCCTGTACTACGCCTGCAGCCTCTGACCAACTCCTGTACTATGCCTGCAGTCCCTGACCAACTCCTGTACTACGCCTGCAGTCCTTGACCATAGTCCTGTACTACGCCTGCAGCCTCTGACCCTCTCCTGTACTACGCCCGCAGCCTCTGATTCTCTTCTGTACTAAGCCCGCAGCCTCTGACCCTCTCCTGTACTACGCCCGCAGCCTCTGACCTTCTCCTGTACTACACCTACAGCCTCTGACCTTCTCCTGTACTACACCTACAGCCTCTGACCCTCTCCTGTACTATGCCCGCAGCCTTTGACCCTCTCCTGTACTACACCCGCAGCCGCTGACCCTCCCCTGTAGAAAACTGAAGAAATGTAAAAAAAAAAAAGGGTAAAAGTGGAGTTCTTCTTTAGGTTGAATGTGTATTTATTGAAGTTGAACAAAATTCCAAAAAGAAAACATAAGATATCAAGTAAGTAAAGTATAAAGTAAAGATTCTAGTACATCATATGTTAACATTCAGACCCATAGCCAATATAAACCATAAAGGTGACACATATTAAAAGTGATGATAAATGACAAAGATATGAACCTGGAGACCAGTGGTGTACTCTCTCAGTGGTACCAGGAGAGTAGGCTATGGCAGGGGATTTAAGAGGAGAGAGAAAGAAAAAGTAGGAAAGAAATAAAAGGAGAGAAGAGAAAATATAGAATAGCTTGGGCTAACAGACTGATCCATCTATGTTTGATTCACAACCTATATGGCTTGAACCATGGGGGGAAAGAGCATGTGTGGTAAAGGAAGAGGGGTAAAACGGACTCATCCAGAGGTGCTCTGGCATACCATAGTGCCCAAATTGAGGTTTAGAAGAAAGGTGTCCAGGGGTCAACTGAAGAGGGAAGATCTATTTAAGGGGTCTCCACAATGGGACAGCACAAGGTATTCAATGCATGAGACATTTTTTAAGGGATTCCAAAGCTGAATAATGTAGCCAGCCACACCATAAGATGTAACTAGAAACTTATCCCAGGAGTTTGTTTCTTGTGCTTGCATTTCCTCCATCAGCATGTTTTCATTAATAGCATTTACTCATTATATTAAAGGGTGTGTGGACTTAGATTTTCTGGAGATCAATTGTTGAGCTGCTGAGAGAACTGTAAGAGACAGTTTTTCTTGGATTTTATAGAGTCCAAGAGTATTGATAAAAATGCTATTGAAGGGGATGGGGTGAAAGACTCACTGTAGATATCTTTGTAAATTTGAAAGATGGCATTCCAGAATGGCCTTACGCAGGTACACTCCCACCAAATAAGCATATACGTACCTCACCCACTGTGGCAATGCCAACAGACCTTTGAGGTTGAAGGAAAAATGCGCTGGAGGGTAGCAAGATTTGTATGCCACCTAGATATTACCTTGTAATTTTTTCCTGTGTATAACAAGATACAGAGGACTTGTTTGTATATGTAAAGGTTTTCTGCCATTCCTCAGGGGTGATCTAACTACCGAGATCTTCAAGCCACAATCTAGCAAAGGTTGGAAGGTTCTGTGAGCAGATAATATAGATTTATACACATTGCAGAGCCTCGTGACGAGGTGGTTCAGAGAGTAGACATACATTTTCAAATTCAGTACGAGACCTGTTAACTGATCCGGAAGTGTAGAGAGACCTGCTGAATGTCAATAAATGGTGTTTCAGTAGTCAATTCAGGGAGCGTGCCTCCTGGAGTGAATGAAAAATGAATAATGTAGTCGTTGAATGTACAAAAGACCTGGCTAGGGGCCATTCCGACCAAGCATATGTACCAAAAGTGGACACATGCTGCGCTTCAGGGAACAAGGGGTTGTCGAACAATGGGGAAACGGGGCTCGTATCTGTAGAGAGAGCTTATTAGCTGCCCCGATGGTACCATTTACGTAATGTGGCTACTGTTAAAGGGGAGCTTGTGGAGAATGTGTGGAATACGTTGTGATGATGCCAAGGCAGATCCCTCAAGTCCACGTCTTGTCTTGCTCCACCATTATGGAAGCTTTCCTGAAAAGGGGTGGAAACCAGTCCAACATACGAGAAAGCAATGCTGATGTGTGGTATAACTCAAAATCCATCAAAAAATTTAGGCTTACAGAGGGTCCTGTAGTGCAAGCATGACATCCCGTGATGGCAGATGAACTGATTGTTAAGGAGCGAAGGGTGTGGAAGAAAGAGGCCGGTACCGATATAGAGATGGTTTGAAATATGTATAAAAGTTTAGGAAGAATATCCATTTTTAACATGTTTAATTTGCCAAACCAAGGAATTTTCATATTTTTCCACGTTTCTAGTGATCTACGAATCTTAGTAAGTAGAGGGCTGTAGTTCAAGGCATAGAGGCCTGCTAAACAAGAGGGGATAGCAGTCCCTAGTTAGGTGATGGATTTGTGTTGCCATTGGAATTGGAAATTGGCTTGGATTGATGACAGGACAGTACCAGAGAGGGTGATGTTAAGTGCTTCGGATTTGGCCAAATTCAGCTTGTAATTACTGAGAAAGTTGAAACGTATTTCTGCCAAGATAGAAGGGATGCTGATATGGGGTTGAGTGACAAAAAAATCATTTACATAAAGAGAAAGTTTAGTAGTGTGTAGATGGGGGTCTGGATACCTGCAATTGAGGTGTTTTGACTGAGTGCATGGGCCAGATGTTCTTTAACTGTGGCAAATAGTAGGGGTGACAGGGGACACCCTTGGCGGGTTCCATTGGTAATGAGGAAGGGGTCTGACGTGAGACTGTTGACCAAAACGGTTGCGGATTGGGAGGAATACAGCAATGTGATCCGGAAAAGCATCTTGGGACCCATACCCGCTTGTTCCAGAGACTGGCAGAGGAAGGCCCAGTTAATGTGTTCAAGGCCCTCTTCCTCATCGTAGGAAAGGAGATAGGCAGGGATTTTGTGTTGTTTTGCAAAGGATGTTAGGTATGTTTTTGTTATGTATGGTTTTAGTGGTATTGTCCCTGGCTTCCGGTCCCACCTGGTCCTTGTGGATGAGATCTGGGAGCAGAGGTGAAAGGCGATTGGCTAAGACTTTAGCAAACAACTTTTAAGTCAACATTGAGGAGCAAAATAGGTCTGTAACTACTGCAGGAGGATGGGTCTTTGCCCAGTTTAGGCAACACCACGATTTGGGCTTGCAGAAGGTAAGGCGATGGAAGGTGGGAGTCATCTATCGACTCAGATGCTTTAGCTAATAGTGGTGTGAGCAATGGTGCAAGGGTCTTGTAAAACCATGGTGTAAACCCATCAGGGCCTGGACATTTTCCCACCTTAAGGCTTTTAATTGCGTCCAGGAACTCCGGTGCAGTCAAAGAGTTCTTCTTTAAATAAATATTTTTTTAATGCATGTACCAGGATTTTCTCTATTGGCCTATATATGCTTACCTTGGTGCCTTGTCTTCTGCTTTAATCTAGCAGTGCGGCTTTAGTTGATTGACATATGGAAACATTTCTCCATGATGGAAACATTGATGTTAAAGAATTTCTGAAGCTTATTTTAGGCTTATGGATGAGGTGAACTTCTGGTCCGACCCTTCCAAGCTATGTTATTAACGGACAACTCCAGGGAGGTTAAGTGATTCTCTGATGTGCAGGTTATATATTGTCCCTTGCAGTGGGGCTGCTCCTGCAGTGCAAGGCATAAAGTGGTTGCCAGGGGCGGACTGACCATTTGAAATCTCGGGCACTGCCCGAAGGCCCGGGGTACAGTAGGGGGCCCCATGAGATGCCCCTGTTACCTTTTTCATAGGCTTTTTTTAATTTGGGCAAGGACACAGGGGCCCCATGATCCCCTATTGCCCGGGGGGCCCCATGAGTTGTCAGTCCGCCCCTGGTGGTTGCAAAAGCTATACATATTTTACCTACCTTAATGCATTCCCTGCATTAAGGTAAAAAATGTCCCGGCTGCTGTAACGTCCCCCCTCCCCACACACCTCACTAAATACTTACATGAGTTGTATTTCATTACAGCACTGTGCCCATCTGCAGTGGTGCTTTGCTCTATTCCCACAGGATATGGAGGCTGCAGTGCTGCTGGCAATCAAATCCTATAAGGAGAGAGTGGGGGGTGGGAAGAGCCATGCTGTGTGCCAGTGGAGAAGGGGAGGATTGAGAGGGCTGGTGGAGAACCCCAGAAGAGGAGGTTTGGGGCCACTCTGTATACCATTGCACGGAGCAGGTAAATGTAATGTGTAATATTTTTTAAAAAGATATTGTTTACAACCACCTTAACAGCTTTTTTAGGTCTATGGGGAATTGCAAAGTAGATTTACTTGATCTTCCACACTGCTAGACTAGCTTCTTCTTCTTTATGCTTTGGTGGTGTAAGGACAGATACAGAGCCCATAGCCCTGCATTAGACGTGAGGATGTCAGGGAAAGTCCACTGCCAGGGGAGCGAGGATTCATAAAATAAAAGTGCTTATACTGTCTCCTAAGTCTAATCGAGCAGTTAGCCCTCTAGCTCATACTACTTCTCTCCCACAATCCACATTCTGTGAATGGGCTGTGAAGATCCTGCCATTCTATGGTTCCTCCATTATCCACAGAATGCCATGCATTGTGGGCACTAAGTAGTACAAGCTCTCTGAATGAAATAGAGGACAGAGGAGGGTGGGTAAGTGGTGCAACTCTTGGACGGGTAAGTCATGCAACTACACTAAAAGCAGCTGCTCTGGGCAATAGCTGCCCATGGGACATCCAGCAGAGAAGGCACTGAAGAAGGAGGATTTTTACATGAAACAGCAGGCTGCAGGTATTGGGATACACACCGTTAGGCCTCTTTCACACGGGCGGTTAGATTTCAGCTTTTAGCTGCAGGTAGAGGAACTTACTGCAGCTAAATGCAGACAATGCATCCCTATGGCTCCATTCACACACTGCGTTTAGCAACGTTTTCATAACATACGGTTTTATGCAATTAGGAAAAATAAAGTTGACTGCGTCCAAGAGCGATGTACCGCAGCTATCTGTACATAAACGCAGTTAATCGCTGTACAAAGAAAAAATAAGTAAACAGTTGCATTAGAAAAGGCAAGAATTTACTACCGCAGCTAAATGCAGCCACACGTAAACGCAGATATACTCAATGTGCAAATGCAAGTGATCTCTGTGCCAGGAGTGTTGGAATTTCAAAATAAAAAAAACCTGCATTTACAAGTGGCAGAACAACCGCCTGTGTGAAAGAGGCCATACACATAACAAATATGTTTGGTGCTGTATCCTAAAAAAAAAAAATGACTTCAACTTCAAGGTAAACTGAATGAACCTTTTATATATAACCTTTTACATAAATTATGCAATAGAGATGAAAGGTTGTCCATTACTCTACTGGGAAAAAAGTGAGTGACTAAATGCAAATTCTCCAATCTACTGACTTATCCAGATGCTGAAGGCCTATTCACTTTTGTGTGGTGCATTGGTGAATGTACAGTAACGCACAATAATTTACACATTAAAGTGCATTGCATTGATGCAGTGCATTGAAACCAAACAATCCAAAAAACAGGCATGTCACAGATTTTTTTGCCACAACACATTATGGTACATTGCAGCACTTTGCAAAGTATGTGTGTTGCATACCTTGCAACACATCAACACATGTAATGGGTAATGTTATTATGTCCGGATGGGTAAATCACTCTTTTTTAATACTCAGTTTATCCGTTAAAGGAAATAATTGAGTACTGACATGATACTTTTTTTATTTGCACTAACATACAATTTTGAGGACAAGCTTTCAGGGTATGTCCCCTTCTTCAAGGTCCAAGCAGTACTATTACAACGTTTTAGCAGAATGTTAGAAGAGATGTGGGGGATGAGGGAAAAAAAAAAAGCAGAAAGAAACACAAACCTAGGGTTAGCCTAGAGATAAGACACAGCAAAGCAAAAGCAAAGACTGGGGAAGGGGGGGGGGACAACAACACTCACAGAGGGAGTCATAAAACGGTTGGATAATGGTTGAGGAATCCCATGTCCAAATTAAGGCCCTTATCTCTTGTGTCAAATAGAATTATCATTCTTAGTTCAAAAGTTTTTCTTTCCTGAATGGATTTGAAATTTCCTTTAAGAACTAAAACATTGAAGTCTTCCATAATGTGGTCCGGTTGTGCGAAATGGTGTCCCACAGGTGTGCAAAAGTCATCTTCTTTATGTTCCTTGATGGTATGTCTGTGCAAATTCATCCTTGTTTGCAACTTCTGTCCTGTTTCGCCAACATAAGATCCTTTGCTACATTTTCTGCACTGGATAAGGTACACAACATTACTGGAGGTGCAGCTGTATGATCCGGAGATATTGAAGATCCCTTTTGAGTGTCTGACACTTTTTGATGGATTGATTTGGTTGCACAGTTTTCAGCGTTTTTTATTGCAGGGTTTGCTTCCATTATTTGTGACCTCATAATCAGAAGGAAGTTTCCTACTGATTAGTTTATTTCTGAGGTTGGGGGGTTGTCTGAAAGCCAGTATTGGGGGTTGCTGGAATATTTCTTTCAGAGTTCCATCCTCTGTTATGATGGGTTGTAAATTTTTGACTGAAGTAGATTTTCCCTTCGGGTTCTCAAGGCTGTGTTTATGCTGGTGTTGATAGTTTTGTCCTTGTAACCTTTCTTATGAAAGGAGAATTACACTAAGGTTCCATGTACACGGGACGTTTGGAAAACTCTTCTGAATGATGGAAACTGGCTGCTGGAAAACTTAGGTTAAAAAACGACTGTTTAGCTGCGTTTGCATACCGCGTTTATTCGCGTTTGCGCTTAGAAGTGTTTTTTTTAAATAACCTCAGGAGACCTTCCAAAATGCACAGAATGCACTGAAAAACAGTAAAAAAAATCAACTATTTCAGACATTTTGAGAGAAATAGAGAGAGCAGAAGCAGAGAGAACAGTATATTTTCTGGTTGTATTCACTATGGATCCCACCATGAGCATAATGCGGCACGTTTTACCATTTTTTTGCTGGGACTGACTACGCTGGTGTACTGGGTCCATTTGAATACATGGAAAACACTTTGCATGCATTTCTGATAATGAAAAAAGGCTCTGGACAGCATCTGGATATGGAGCAGTTAAAAAAACGCTTATAAACACAAATGTTTATAAACGCGTTTAGCTGTGTTTACACGCGTTTACAAGCATTTGGCGTTTGAAACGCTGATAAAATCATGGCTATGCATTTTGGGGCACAGACTGCCCCTTTGTCAAGCCCTCTTCCTGGGGCAGCTCTGCATGTAATAGCCGCCTTCCTGCTGATCACTGCAGACTACAGTCACTCCACAGAGATTTATGATATGCTGACCTTCCTAATTATGCAGTGAGTACAATTTTGTGTTTAACCCTTGCTTTTGATAAACAGCCTACACTTAGATGGTGGCGCCCTCTTCCGCTTGCCATTGATTTAGTATTAAAACATGTGCTTAATATAAAAGGGCCCTTAGGTTTCAAATCACCACCTTACTTGCCAAATAACATACTAAGTGCACTTGTAATTTCTGTTTAGGTTTATACACTGTGTGTAATGGTTCCTTTATTGTCCAGAGCTCTCAAAAGCAGTATGTAATATAGGACAAGTTCCTTTAGGTTTTCTTTTTACTCACAGTGTTTCTTAGTAATTCACTTTGCATAGTGTAATGTAATTGTACTATAATCCTCATGTTCGCAAGTTATAAATTTGTTTTCTTTTTTGCTCTCTGACTACAGTCTATACATAGTGCTGAGAATTTGTGTCTTTTTGAAATCCACTCAAATACATATAAATGATCCTTAAATTATCCTACCCTTTACTGTATGCTGTTGAAATCATAAACAGTTTCTTGTTCAGTATATGAGGTTATGTTATGATTGCAGTCCTGTGGAAGGATTGTCATCACAATTACTGTTTCCTTCCTACCAGGATTTAAAGACACTGCTGGCTCCGAGAGTGATGGGGGCGACTCCAAATCAGAAGGGACCAATGGAACAAGTGGAGCAGAAAACCAGGCGAAAAAGATCAGGGGATTTGGCTTTGGGGATATTTTCAAAGACAAACCAATTAAGCTAAGACCAAGGTCAATGGAAATGGAGAATGACATTCCTCCTGTAGAAAAGGTAAATATGAAGTATATATGCTTATGTACTTTTTATAGTTTACATTGGTATGCTAAATGCTTAAAATATGCATTAAGGTCTATTGACATTGTTGTGCTGTGTAAGCACACATGCATTAACACATAATATGCCACACTGTGCATAGCATTAATGCAGCCTATTCGTTTGAATGGACTGCTTAATGTTCCAAAAAGGTGTATGTACTATTATTGTTCCACAGCTCACTACAATGCATGTTGGAGGGTTACCATGCATTGTGCTGCACCGCTATGCACATCTGTTGGCAAGGTGTGTTGGGATGCTACTCAGAATGAACCCTAAAGCACATTGCCGACAGACATACTTTGCAGTGCACCACAATGCATCTGTGACAAGATGCAATAGGGCGCTATTCAGAATGACTAGGACTGCATCACATTAATTCACATTACCATCAAGCAATGGTGTATACAGGGTCTTAAAATGTGTATGTAAAAGTTCCTGTGTTCCATTTGCAATGGCTTAAACAGATTTCAGCCAGCTATAAAATGATTATTGGGTACTTAAAAGTTTACTAAACCCAGGACCCTGCATTCACTATATCTTGTCTCCCACAGTACACACACATGGAAATGCAATTATTTTAGTAAATATAAACTGTTAAATACCTTTTCTCATCAGTAGTTAGAGCAGTCTTGTGACTTCTATCAGTGTCCAGCAAAGCACTGGTTAAAGCTTGTCGGAGAAGTTTTCATTCTGCTCTGACTGTCCTGTGAAGCTATATAACCTCTGACACTCTGTCTGGACAGTGCTGATTCGCCCTGTGCTGATCACATGCACCCTCCCAAAGAAAAAAAACTCTCTAGCAATACACACTAAACTGAGCATGTGCAGGATGACTCCTAGAGCTCTATACTATCAGCAGATGGATTGAGGACAATAGAAAAAGGGGAGGATCAGAGACAACAAGATCAAACAACCTTTTTACACAGTATGGAGGATTAACCCCTTAGGTTCCACAGTGCGTATAACAAGCATGCTTTACTGCAGGGGTGTCAAACTGGCAGCCCTCCAGCTGTTGCAAAACTACAAGTCCAAGCATGCCTCTACCTTTGGGAGTCATGCTTGTAACTGTCAATCTTGCAATGCCTCATGGGACTTGTAGTTTGGCAACAGCTGGAAGGCCACCAGCTTGACACCTGTGCTTTACTGCATATACAGACTGATTTTACTGTTGTGAGTATAGTAACACTTTAAATGTACACTCAAGTTATTATTATTTTTTTCTTAATCTAATCAGTACTTTCTCGTTTTTCCACCAGACTTTCCTATAGTGCCCTAGCCCACCCCACTACCATCTTTCTATTATCTTGTGATCTAAAATTAGACTCCCAACCTTTCTGACTTTCACAGAGTCACCAATCAGATTCAAACCTGCCTAGGAAAGTTGATTGTGATTGGTAATACAGAAATCAGAAATAGAGGAAGGTACCTAGCATGGGCTTCAGGAAGTACATTCCCAAAGACCTTGCATGGAGCTGTAAATGTTAGGCCTCATTCACACAGGATTTTATTACCAGCTGTGACAAAAATCCAGCAGATTCTTGTGGCTGGATTCACAGGTAGATGCAGATACTTGCAGTCTCTTAGCCTGTATAAAGCAATGACAGGCTGACAGTGGCTGCAGCTGTCTGCAGGTGTTCGAATGTAATCACCTCTGCCATCATGGAAGACCAGAGTAATAACACGACACATCTGATTTGCCGAGGAAGTAAACATTTTTTTTCTTTTTTAAAGCAAAAGTTAAATTTTTTTTTTTCTTTTGATCTTTTGCTTTTAAAGATGAAGAAGAGATTTGGGGTCTTTTTGACCGCAGATCTCTTCTTACACAGGACCTGTCATGCATATTTGTAGTGCAAGGGATGTTTACATTCCTTGTAATAGGAATAAAAGTGATGAAAAAAAAATTACACGGACAGTGTAAAAATAAAAAAAATGTAAGCACCCCCAGCCCACTGTGCTCGTGTGCAGAAGCGAATGCTTATTTATATCGCACACGCATATGTAAAGGGTGTTTGCAGCACACATGTGAGGTATCACTGCGAACTTTAGAGGGAGAGCAACAATTCTAGTGCTAGACCTCCTCTGTAACTCTAAACCAGTAACCTGTAAAACATTTTAAAGCGTTGCCTATGGAGATTTTTAACTACCGTATTTTGTCTCCATTCCATAAGTGTGCATTTTAAAGTGTAACATGTTGGGTATCTATTTACTCACCCTAACATCTTCTTTCATATTTTACAAAAATTGGGGTATATATTATGTGTTTTTCTTTTTTTATTCACTAAAGTGTATCATTTCCAAAAAAATTGCGTTTCAAAAACAGCTGTGCAAATATGTGATATAAAATATTGCAACAATCATCATTTCATTCTCTAGGGTCTTTGCTAAAAATAAATATATTGTTTGGGGGTTAAAAGTAATTTTCTAGCAAAAAATACAGATTTAAACTTGTAAACAAAACATCACAGAAAATGCTTGATCCTCAAGTGGATAGAGCAGAGATGTTCTGTAGTTCACAAAGGTAAATTAACAAAGGTTAATAACACTCCTTGAGCTAGACATCGCTCACAAGGGGTGACAACATGTGTGCTTCTTACAGGACCACGTGAATGTGGCTTTAAAGTGGTTGTAAACCCTTACATATACCCCTGAAGTGACTAGCCTCAGGTGATGCACAGAGATTAAACAAATCCTCCTACATAAGTTGTATCCATTTATATGCAGCCCTCTCTTCTCCCCTCTACAGCATCCTAAAGCACACATTTTACACAGCATTTGTGAGCTCCAGAAGGCAGGGGGCAGGGATATGATGTCACACACTGCATAGCCTAGAGCACAGAGCTGATTGTACTGTGAGGCCTGAGTTGAGGGAATGGACACACCCCTTCTACACAGTCTCCTAGGGAAACATACACTGAGGCTTTCAATCACACAAAAATACCTCTTGATCCTACCAGAAATCTAGTGCTCTCCTGTGCAATCTGCAATGTTTAAGTGGTTTTAAACTTCTGAAGTTAAAAATTAACAAAGCACATCCTTGCCTTCACCCAAAGTACCTAGTATGATTTTCTCTCTAACCTTTGCCTATCTGCATTGGTCACTTCTGACAATCAATGCAGACACCAAGCAAACCTGTCCTTGAGGATGTGGAGCAGCTTACTGACACTGAACCAGAGTGGCTGATGGTGGATAAGGTTCATGACAACACCATGGGAGAACACCAGGCCATTGTATTAGCTACCTCCAGTGGGGAAGAGATCCCTTAAACCCCTTTGCGCCAGTGCCTCCTAGTCCTTTAAGGAGTTTGTGATGCCAGGGGAAGGATTTAGGGTCATGTGACCTGGACCTGGTCAGTGATCTGGACCTTTCTGTGAGGTGGCAGTAAATGTGCCAGGAGCGTGCACGGCGCACGCAAATGTTTATTTACATTGGGTATATGCATATTTGCATACATTGTTTACATTATTTGTACATTGTTGTTTACTTATGGGTATATGTAGATTTGCGTACCATTGGCACCAAGAAGTTAAGAAACACAACCTCTAGAGCTTAAATGAGTGCTGCCACTTCCACAGTCACATGAGGGTCCCTAGCAAGGTCTTAAGCATGAACTCAGGGTTCTCCTTTATGATAGACATGGCAACAGTTAAGTTCTTTAATGGCTAGGAGCTGTATACCTTGGTGGCTCTTCCTCTGTCGGACAAGATGGTTCTGCAACGTACCAAAAGTTGGAGCAAGTTGTTACAGGCTGTACTGATCAATGGTGGACAAAATTGGGATTGTTTGGTAGAATATTTGTTAGTGATCTTGAAAGATCCCTCACAGTCCATTTCCGCAATGCTTCCTGGTTTATGTATGCGAAGCACTCCAGAGGACTGTTAGACAGGTCTATAGTATATGAGATGTCAGGGGCCTCTCTGTAAAGCAGTGTGACAGAAAGGTGCTTCTGATCAGCTTATAGTCAAAAGCGCAGAACTGCCACAGTGGGGATCTTCACAAAGTAAGTTTACAAATTTAAAGACCATTCAGATTAATAGGAGTAGACACATTAAGATTATACATTCCCTTTAAATCAGACAGGCACAAATCAAGATGTTGATCTGATGTCTGGATTAGGAGATCAGCTAATTAGAATATTAACATTCCTTCCTGCTTAAGTAACTGAATTAAAATTGTTAGTAGGTTATATTTAGAAATCTGAATAGTTCTTTAATTAGATATATAGATATGTACTGTATATTAATGCATATGTAAATATAGCAGGTGCATTTACTGCTGCCTCCCAAGCCTTCAGCAACATGGGCATGCCCTACTTTTAAAATGCCATTGATGTACTGTGATTAATATGTTCACTTATACTTCTTTGACCTTCACTTCCTTCCCAATTCTTGTAACATAACACCGTTACCTAGAGCTGCTACTAATAAACTACGTCCTTTAGGTTTTATAACTACTGCATTGAGTATGACATTCAACCAAGTTCTTTGAATGGGAAGAATCTAAAAGCTTTCAGTCAAGTTCAAGGTAAATAGACTGTTCACTTTGCAAGGTAATTTTCTCTTAGCTTAAGATGGGCATACATTGATAGAATTTTTTGGTTCAGCCTGCCGGCTGGACCCACAAGTTGATCTAAAAAAACTTAACAGATTCCCCATCCACACATTCTAGGTGAATGAGGGAATCCTCCCCAGTGCGCTACTGTATTCTGACAGCAGGGACTTTGTCAGAATACACTGATCAAGGCTGCAGCTCCAGTGATGATTTAACACAAGTCTCCCAACAAGCCTGTATTAACAGTACTGAACTCCTTCCCCCCCCCCCCCCCCCCCCGGACAGACAATCAGACAGGCACACACTGGGCTATAGTATTGGTGACTGTTGGAGTACCTGAACAGTAGCTGTATCTGATAGGATGTAACCACTGTTTGGCGGCACAGCTTTCTGCTAAGCTCCTGTGTGTTTCACACGTGTATGGTGGCTTTATTGACTGTGGTCAAACTTTATTTTGCAAAGAATAATGAGTCATGTGCAAGAAAAATTACAAAACTGTATTTTTGCTTGCAAATGATTGGATGATCAAAGTCAGCGGAGAATCACCTTATTCACTAAACTAAGTGAAAAGCCTATTTGCCTCTAGCAAAATCCCCAAATAGTCATAGGTCTACAAAATATTTTCAGATATGGAAACTATAGGCAAGTAAATTGTTGGGTAGTTAGGATTTTCCTCCTATTACTGTTTTCAGCGATTTGACAGATTCAGTTATGCAGTTCTTAGCATAAATGAGTACACGCCAACAGATTTGTCAGAAAACCTTTACTTTCCTTTCAGAATCAACATTTCTGTGGGACACTATACTACAAAATACGCCCACAAATGCGGGCCATTGATTGCAAACAAGATTTGTTAATTAACACACACAAAAAGTATTTTTCCTAACATATTCATTCAAGACCATGTTGCAAAAATGAATACACCCCAAAGAAAGTCTTAGGAGCAAAGCTAAATTTTAGCCAACAAAATCCTAATTAAAAAGAATTCAGCTACAGGTGAGTCTAATTATTCATTAAACAGGTGTCCAGCAGACAGTTGATTATAAAAGGGTGTTACTTAACAAAGAAATTCCCTTCCTATGCCATGCCATCAGCAATGGCACCACATGGAAGAGAAATGTCACAAGGCCTTAGAAAGAAAATAATTTCTTTACACAAGAAAGGTGAAGGCTACAAGAAGATCAGCAAAGCTTTACTCAACAGTCAGAATACTGCAGCAAAATTACCATGCAAGTTCACTGCAATTAAAGAAGTAGAAAGCCAAACTGAGTTGAATGTTTCCTATGACACAATACGGTGTACACTGCACAGGAATGGCTTGCATGGTTGTCGTCCACGAAGGAAGCCTCTCCTAAAGCCCATGCACAAAAAAGCCCGCCTAGAATTTGTCAGGTCCCATGCTGAAAAAGAAGACGACTACAGGGACTCTGTACTCTGGAGTGATGAGACCAAGATAAATGTTTTTGAAACTGATGGCTTTAAAACTGTATGGCATCACAAAGATGAGGAATACAGAGAAAAATGCATATTGCCTACAGTGAAATATGGTGGTGGCAGTGTCATCCTGTGTGGCTGCATGAGTGCTGCTGGTGTCGGGAAGCTGCATTTCATTGATGGTATCATGAATTCACAGATGTACTGCTCTATATTGAAAGAGAAGATGCTACCATCACTCCGTGCCCTTGGTTGTCATGTACTTTTCCAACATGACAATGATCCAAAAGACACATCTAAGACCACTGTTGCATTTCTGAAGAACAGGGAGAAAGTGACTCAGTGGCCAAGTATGTCTCCTGATCTGAACCCAATCGAGCACCTATGGGGAATTCTGAAGAGAAAATTTGATCCTCACTCTCCATCCAGCATCCAGGCTCTAAAAGAGGACGTTCTTGAAGAATGGAAAAAGATTGATGTTGCAATATATTGCCAACTTGTTCATTCCATTCCTAGAAGACTTAGTGCTGTGCTTACAGATCACGGAGGTCATACAATATACTAGATGGAGTAGTTTTTTGTTGTGAGGTGTATTCATTCTTGCATCAACTAATTTGAGTAAAACTGAAGATTTTGTAATCTAAGTTATATTGTTAATCTTACGTCCATGTAATGAGTTAAACTAATGTTCTATAAAACTCAGTTTTCTCAAAATGTTGTCAATTGTTCTTGTGTTTATTGATTAAAATCTTACTTTTCAAAAGGGATGTACTCATTTATGCTGAGCACTGTAAATGATATTGGCTGGTCACATTGAAGGTTGATTGGCAGAAAGAAAGTGTTGTTTTGACCCTGGCGGGTTAGCAACATTCCCACTGGGAAGATGAAGATGAGGAAAATAGAGGTGATATATTTGGCATGCTTGTCTTTAAAGCAGTATTAAACCCAAAAGTAAACATTTATTATATTGTAGCTTACCATTGCTTAGGCAGCCCATAGATGATGAAGTTTTTTTTTGTTCAACCAGTGAATTAACAAAAAAAATTGACTGGATTCCCCCATCCACACACTCAATGTGAAGTCTTTCCTGCCAAGTTACTGACAGCAGGGGACTTCTCTATCAGGATTCACTGTTCAGTGCTGCCTGCTATAACCGTCGGTGCTGATCAAGAGGGAAAAATTCAACAGGACAGTTGTACAGACGTTGATCCATGCCTATGCATGGATTGAAATTCTCCCAGTCCATCCTGAACTAGCCAAATCTCGATCCATGTATTGCCGACTTTATGTGGTGGCTACATTCGTTTTCTTTTAGGCTTTCATTTTTTTGTTTACATCTGTAATCCAGTCTGTTCTTTTTCAAAAGAACAAGCTCTCTTGCAGATGTATCAGTTACAGGGATGAGACAAACCATTTAGCACTGTCAGAGGTGCTTACAATGATCATATTTTTATTTATGTCAGGGGTGCTCAGCCTTTTAAAGAGCAAGGGCCACTTGTGATTTGGAAACAGATCATAGGCTACAATGAAATGAAATAGTTCAGAATATAATTTTTTTTATTTTGAATAGCATAATGAACATTTTTCTTCTGCAGCCATTGAATGGCAGAGGGAAGGGGAGGAGGAGAAGCTGGCTTTCAGCAGTTACAGGAGGAAAATGGAGAGGATCGGGGCCTCTGTAGGAGAGGAGAGAAAGCCACAGGGATTTGAAATCCCTGTGGCTTTCTCTCCGCTCAGTGCAGAGATGACAGTACTGGCTAGACGGCTTCTGATTGGTCAGGACAGCCATCCTCCGCCGACACCAATGTAACATCCCGCGAAGTAGGGAAAGTGCATGCGATTTGGACAGGAATCACATTCCCATTCAAATCGCATGCTTTTCTTTTATTTGCCTCCATACATTTTGTATTGATGCAAATCGCACCGCAAAGTATCTGTTTGGGTATTG